>NW_027328325.1:301110-602220 GCF_047675955.1 Chlorocebus sabaeus | reverse complement strand
GGCTTCCAAATATCCCTTTGCCAATTCCACAAGAACAGCCTTAGCGAAAGGCTTCTTGAAGGGAAAGATGTAACTCTGTGAGATGAATTAACAGACCACAACGCAGTTTCTCAGAAAGCTTCTTTCCCGTTTTGAACGGAAGATATTTCCTTTTTCACCATAGCCCTCTATGGGCTTCCAAATATCCCTTTGCCAATTCCACAAGAACAACCTTAGCGAAAGGCTTCTTGAAGGGAAAGATGTAACTCTGTGAGATGAATTAACAGAACACAGAGCAGTTTCTCAGAAAGCTTCTTTCCCGTTTTGAACGGAAGATATTTCCTTTTTCACCATAGCCCTCTATGGGCTTCCAAATATCCCTTTGCGAAATCCACAAGAACAGCCTTAGCGAAAGGCTTCTTGAAGGGAAAGATGTAACTCTGTGAGATGAATTAACAGAACACCGAGCAGTTTCTCAGAAAGCTTCTTTCCAGTTTTGAACGGAAGATATTTCCTTTTTCACCATAGCCCTCTATGGGCTTCCAAATATCCCTTTGCCAATTCCACAATAACAGCCTTAGCGAAAGGCTTCTTGAAGGGAAAGATGTAACTCTGTGAGATGAATTAACAGAACTCAGAGCAGTTTCTCAGAAAGCTTCTTTCCAGTTTTGAACGGAAGATATTTCCTTTTCCACCATAGCCCTCTATGGGCTTCCAAATATCCCTTTGCCAATTCCACAAGAACAGCCTTAGCGAAAGGCTTCTTGAAGGGAACGATGTAACTCTGTGAGATGAATTAACAGAACACAGAGCAGTTTCTCAGAAAGCTTCTTTCCAGTTTTGAACGGAAGATATTTCCTTTTTCACCATAGCCCTCTATGGCCTTCCAAATATCCTTTTGCCAATTCCACAAGAACAGCCTTAGCGAAAGGCTTCTTGAAGGGAAAAATGTAACTCTGTGAGATGAATTAACAGAACACAGAGCAGTTTCTCAAAAGGCTTGTTTCCAGTTTTGAACGGAAGATATTTCCTTTTTCACCACAGCCCTCTATGGGCTTCCAAATATCCATTGCCAATTCCACAAGAACAGCCTTAGCGAAAGGCTTCTTGAAGGGAAAGATGTAATTCTGTGAGATGAATTAACAGAACTCAGAGCAGTTTCTCAGAAAGCTTCTTTCCAGTTTTGAACGGAGGATATTTCCTTTTTCACCATAGCCCTTTATGGGCTTCCAAATATCCCTTTGCCAATTCCACAAGAACAGCCTTAGCGAAATGCTTTTTGAAGGGAAAGATGTAACTCTGTGAGATGAATTAGCAGAACACAGAGCAGATTCTCAGAAAGCTTCTTTCCAGTTTTGAACGGAATATATTTCCTTTTTCACCATAGCCCTCTATGGGCTTCCAAATATCCCTTTGCCAATTCCACAAGAACAGCCTTAGCGAAAGGCTTCTTGAAGGGAAAGATGTAACTCTGTGAGATGAATTAACAGAACACAGAGCAGTTTCTCAGAAAGCTTCTTTCCAGTTTTGAACGGAAGATATTTCCTTTTTCACCATAGCCCTCTATGGGCTTCCAAATATCCCTTTGCGAAATCCACAAGAACAGCCTTAGCGAAAGGCTTCTTGAAGGGAAAGATGTAACTCTGTGAGATGAATTAACAGAACACCGAGCAGTTTCTCAGAAAGCTTCTTTCCAGTTTTGAACGGAAGATATTTCCTTTTTCACCATAGCCCTCTATGGGCTTCCAAATATCCCTTTGCCAATTCCACAATAACAGCCTTAGCGAAAGGCTTCTTGAAGGGAAAGATGTAACTCTGTGAGATGAATTAACAGAACTCAGAGCAGTTTCTCAGAAAGCTTCTTTCCAGTTTTGAACGGAAGATATTTCCTTTTTCACCATAGCCCTCTATGGGCTTCCAAATATCCCTTTGCCAATTCCACAAGAACAGCCTTAGCGAAAGGCTTCTTGAAGGGAACGATGTAACTCTGTGAGATGAATTAACAGAACACAGAGCAGTTTCTCAGAAAGCTTCTTTCCAGTTTTGAACGGAAGATATTTCCTTTTTCACCATAGCCCTCTATGGGCTTCCAAATATCCATTGCCAATTCCACAAGAACAGCCTTAGCGAAAGGCTTCTTGAAGGGAAAGATGTAATTCTGTGAGATGAATTAACAGAACTCAGAGCAGTTTCTCAGAAAGCTTCTTTCCAGTTTTGAACGGAGGATATTTCCTTTTTCACCATAGCCCTTTATGGGCTTCCAAATATCCCTTTGCCAATTCCACAAGAACAGCCTTAGCGAAATGCTTTTTGAAGGGAAAGATGTAACTCTGTGAGATGAATTAGCAGAACACAGAGCAGATTCTCAGAAAGATTCTTTCCAGTTTTGAACGGAATATTTTCCTTTTTCACCATAGCCCTCTATGGGCTTCCAAATATCCCTTTGCCAATTCCACAAGAACAGCCTTAGCGAAAGGCTTCTTGAAGGGAAAGATGTAACTCTGTGAGATGAATTAACAGAACACAGAGCAGTTTCTCAGAAAGCTTCTTTCCAGTTTTGAACGGAAGATATTTCCTTTTTCACCATAGGCCTCCATGGGCTTCCAAATATCCCTTTGCCAATTCCACAAGAACAGCCTTATCGAAAGGCTTCTTGAAGGGAAAGATGTAACTCTGTGAGATGAATGAACAGAACACAGAGCAGTTTCTCAGAAAGCTTCTTTCCAGTTTTGAACGGAAGATACTTCCTTTTACACCATAGCCCTCTATGGGCTTCCAAATATCCCTTTGCCAATTCCACAAGAACAGCCTTATCGAAAGGCTTCTTGAAGAGAAAGATGTAACTCTGTGAGATGAATTAACAGAACACAGAACAGTTTCTCAGAAAGCTTCTTTCCAGTTTTGAACGGAAGATATTTCCTTTTTCACCATAGCCCTCTAAGGGCTTCCAAATATCCCTTTGCCAATTCCACAAGAACAGCCTTAGCGAAAGGCTTCTTGAAGGGAAAGATGTAACTCTGTGAGATGAATTAACAGACCACAGAGCAGTTTCTCAGAAAGCTTCTTTCCCGTTTTGAACGGAAGATATTTCCTTTTTCACCATAGCCCTCTATGGGCTTCCAAATATCCCTTTGCCAATTCCACAAAACAGCCTTAGCGAAAGGCTTCTTGATGGGAAAGATGTAACTCTGTGAGATGAATTAACAGAACACAGAGCAGTTTCTCAGAAAGCTTCTTTCCAGTTTTGAACGGAAGATATTTCCTTTTTCACCATAGCCCTTTATGGGCTTCCAAATATCCCTTTGCCAATTCCACAAGAACAGCCTTAGCGAAAGACTTCTTGAAGGGAAAGATGTAACTCTGTGTGATGAATGAACAGAACACAGAGCAGTTTCTCAGAAAGCTTCTTTCCAGTTTTGAACGGAAGTTATTTCCTTTTTCACCATAGCCCTCTATGGGCTTCCAAATATCCCTTTGCCAATTCCACAAGAACAGCCTTAGCGAAAGGCTTCTTGAAGGGAAAGATGTAACGCTGTGAGATGAATTAACAGAACACAGAGCAGTTTCTCAGAAAGCTTCTTTCCAGTTTTGAACGGAAGATATTTCCTTTTTCACCATAGCCCTCTATGGGCTTCCAAATATCCCTTTGCCAATTCCACAAGAACAGCCTTAGCGAAAGGCTTCTTGAAGGGAAAGATGTAACTCTGTGAGATGAATTAGCAGAACACAGAGCAGATTCTCAGAAAGCTTCTTTCCAGTTTTGAACGGAATATATTTCCTTTTTCACCATAGCCCTCTATGGGCTTCCAAATATCCCTTTGCCAATTCCACAAGAACAGCCTCAGCGAAAGGCTTCTTGGAGGGAAAGATGTAACTCTGTGAGATGAATTAACAGAACACAGAGCAGTTTCTCAGAAAGCTTCTTTCCAGTTTTGAACGGAAGATATTTCCTTTTTCACCATAGCCCTCTATGGGCTTCCAAATATCCCTTTGCCAATTCCACAAGAACAGCCTTAGCGAAAGGCTTCTTGAAGGGAAAGATGTAACTCTGTGAGATGAATGAACAGAACACAGAGCAGTTTCTCAGAAAGCTTCTTTCCAGTTTTGAATGGAAGATATTTCCTTTTACACCATAGACCTCTATGGGCTTCCAAATATCCCTTTGCCAATTCCACAAGAACAGCCTTATCGAAAGGCTTCTTGAAGAGAAAGATGTAACTCTGTGAGATGAATTAACAGAACACAGAACAGTTTCTCAGAAAGCTTCTTTCCAGTTTTGAACGGAAGATATTTCCTTTTTCACCATAGCCCTCTATGGGCTTCCAAATATCCCTTTGCCAATTCCACAAGAACAGCCTAAGCGAAAGACTTCTTGAAGGGTAAGATGTAACTCTGTGGGATGAATTAACAGAACACAGAGCAGTTTCTCAGAAAGCTTCTTTCCAGTTTTGAACGGAAGATATTTCCTTTTTCACCATAGCCCTCTATGGGCTTCCAAATATCCCTTTGCCAATTCCACAAGAACAGCCTTAGCGAAAGGCTTCTTGAAGGGAAAGATGTAAATCTGTGAGATGAATTAACAGACGACAACGCAGTTTCTCAGAAAGCTTCTTTCCCGTTTTGAACGGAAGATATTTCCTTTTTCACCATAGCCCTCTATGGGCTTCCAAATATCCCTTTGCCAATTCCACAAGAACAGCCTTAGCGAAAGGCTTCTTGAAGGGAAAGATGTAACTCTGTGAGATGAATTAACAGAACACAGAGCAGTTTCTCAGAAAGCTTCTTTCCCGTTTTGAACGGAAGATATTTCCTTTTTCACCATAGCCCTCTATGGGCTTCCAAATATCCCTTTGCGAAATCCACAAGAACAGCCTTAGCGAAAGGCTTCTTGAAGGGAAAGATGTAACTCTGTGAGATGAATTAACAGAACACCGAGCAGTTTCTCAGAAAGCTTCTTTCCAGTTTTGAACGGAAGATATTTCCTTTTTCACCATAGCCCTCTATGGGCTTCCAAATATCCCTTTGCCAATTCCACCATAACAGCCTTAGCGAAAGGCTTCTTGAAGGGAAAGATGTAACTCTGTGAGATGAATTAACAGAACTCAGAGCAGTTTCTCAGAAAGCTTCTTTCCAGTTTTGAACGGAAGATATTTCCTTTTTCACGATAGCCCTCTATGGGCTTCCAAATATCCCTTTGCCAATTCCACAAGAACAGCCTTAGCGAAAGGCTTCTTGAAGGGAAAGATGTAACTCTGTGAGATGAATTAACAGAACACAGAGCAGTTTCTCAGAAAGCTTCTTTCCAGTTTTGAACTGAAGATATTTCCTTTTTCACCATAGCCCTCCATGGGCTTCCAAATATCCCTTTGCCAATTCCACAAGAACAGCCTTAGCGAAAGGCTTCTTGAAGGGAAAGATGTAACTCTGTGAGATGAATGAACAGAACACAGAGCAGTTTCTCAGAAAGCTTCTTTCCAGTTTTGAACGGAAGATACTTCCTTTTACACCATAGCCCTCTATGGGCTTCCAAATATCCCTTTGCCAATTCCACAAGAACAGCCTTATCGAAAGGCTTCTTGAAGAGAAAGATGTAACTCTGTGAGATGAATTAACAGAACACAGAACAGTTTCTCAGAAAGCTTCTTTCCAGTTTTGAACGGAAGATATTTCCTTTTTCACCATAGCCCTCTATGGGCTTCCAAATATCCCTTTGCCAATTCCACAAAACAGCCTTAGCGAAAGGCTTCTTGAAGGGAAAGATGTAACTCTGTGAGATGAATTAACAGAACACAGAGCAGTTTCTCAAAAGGCTTGTTTCCAGTTTTGAACGGAAGATATTTCCTTTTTCACCATAGCCCTCTATGGGCTTCCAAATATCCATTGCCAATTCCACAAGAACAGCCTTAGCGAAAGGCTTCTTGAAGGGAAAGATGTAATTCTGTGAGATGAATTAACAGAACTCAGAGCAGTTTCTCAGAAAGCTTCTTTCCAGTTTTGAACGGAAGATATTTCCTTTTTCACCATAGCCCTCTATGGGCTTCCAAATATCCCTTTGCCAATTCCACAAGAACAGCCTTAGCGAAATACTTTTTGAAGGGAAAGATGTAACTCTGTGAGATGAATTAGCAGAACACAGAGCAGATTCTCAGAAAGCTTCTTTCCAGTTTTGAACGGAATATATTTCCTTTTTCACCATAGCCCTCTATGGGCTTCCAAATATCCCTTTGCCAATTCCACAAGAACAGCCTTAGCGAAAGGCTTCTTGGAGGGAAAGATGTAACTCTGTGAGATGAATTAACAGAACACAGAGCAGTTTCTCAGAAAGCTTCTTTCCAGTTTTGAACGGAAGATAATTCCTTTTTCACCATAGCCCTCTATGGGCTTCCAAATATCCCTTTGCGAAATCCACAAGAACAGCCTTAGCGAAAGGCTTCTTGAAGGGAAAGATGTAACTCTGTGAGATGAATTAACAGAACACCGAGCAGTTTCTCAGAAAGCTTCTTTCCAGTTTTGAACGGAAGATATTTCCTTTTTCACCATAGCCCTCTATGGGCTTCCAAATATCCCTTTGCCAATTCCACAATAACAGCCTTAGGGAAAGGCTTCTTGAAGGGAAAGATGTAACTCTGTGAGATGAATTAACAGAACTCAGAGCAGTTTCTCAGAAAGCTTCTTTCCAGTTTTGAACGGAAGATATTTCCTTTTCCACCATAGCCCTCTATGGGCTTCCAAATATCCCTTTGCCAATTCCACAAGAACAGCCTTAGCGAAAGGCTTCTTGAAGGGAACGATGTAACTCTGTGAGATGAATTAACAGAACACAGAGCAGTTTCTCAGAAAGCTTCTTTCCAGTTTTGAACGGAAGATATTTCCTTTTTCACCATAGCCCTCTATGGGCTTCCAAATATCCTTTTGCCAATTCCACAAGAACAGCCTTAGCGAAAGGCTTCTTGAAGGGAAAAATGTAACTCTGTGAGATGAATTAACAGAACACAGAGCAGTTTCTCAAAAGGCTTGTTTCCAGTTTTGAACGGAAGATATTTCCTTTTTCACCACAGCCCTCTATGGGCTTCCAAATATCCATTGCCAATTCCACAAGAACAGCCTTAGCGAAAGGCTTCTTGAAGGGAAAGATGTAACTCTGTGAGATGAATTAACAGAACACAGAGCAGTTTCTCAGAAAGCTTCTTTCCAGTTTTGAACGGAAGATATTTCCTTTTTCACCATAGCCCTCTATGGGCTTCCAAATATCCCTTTGCCAATTCCACAAGAACAGCCTTAGCGAAAGACTTCTTGAAGGGAAAGATGTAACGCTGTGAGATGAATTAACAGAACACAGAGCAGTTTCTCAGAAAGCTTCTTTCCAGTTTTGAACGGAAGATATTTCCTTTTTCACCATAGCCCTCTATGGGCTTCCAAATATCCCTTTGCCAATTCCACAAGAACAGCCTTAGCGAAAGGCTTCTTGAAGGGAAAGATGTAACTCGGTGAGATGAATTAACAGAACACAGAGCAGTTTCTCAAAAGGCTTGTTTCCAGTTTTCAACGGAAGATATTTCCTTTTTCACCATAGCCCTCTATGGGCTTCCAAATATCCATTGCCAATTCCACAAAAACAGCCTTACCGAAAGGCTTCTTGAAGGGAAAGATGTAATTCTGTGAGATGAATTAACAGAACTCAGAGCAGTTTCTCAGAAAGCTTCTTTCCAGTTTTGAACGGAAGATATTTCCTTTTTCACCATAGCCCTCTATGGGCTTCCAAATATCCCTTTGCCAATTCCACAAGAACAGCCTTAGCGAAATACTTTTTGAAGGGAAAGATGTAACTCTTTGAGATGAATTAGCAGAACACAGAGCAGATTCTCAGAAAGCTTCTTTCCAGTTTTGAACGGAATATATTTCCTTTTTCACCATAGCCCTCTATGGGCTTCCAAATATCCCTTTGCCAATTCCACAAGAACAGCCTTAGCGAAAGGCTTCTTGGAGGGAAAGATGTAACTCTGTGAGATGAATTAACAGAACACAGAGCAGTTTCTCAGAAAGCTTCTTTCCAGTTTTGAACGGAAGATATTTCCTTTTTCACCATAGCCCTCTATGGGCTTCCAAATATCCCTTTGCCAATTCCACAAGAACAGCCTTAGCGAAAGGCTTCTTGATGGGAAAGATGTAACTCTGTGAGATGAATGAACAGAACACAGAGCAGTTTCTCAGAAAGCTTCTTTCCAGTTTTGAATGGAAGATATTTCCTTTTACACCATAGACCTCTATGGGCTTCCAAATATCCCTTTGCCAATTCCACAAGAACAGCCTTATCGAAAGGCTTCTTGAAGAGAAAGATGTAACTCTGTGAGATGAATTAACAGAACACAGAACAGTTTCTCAGAAAGCTTCTTTCCAGTTTTGAACGGAAGATATTTCCTTTTTCACCATAGCCCTCTATGGGCTTCCAAATATCCCTTTGCCAATTCCACAAGAACAGCCTTAGCGAAAGACTTCTTGAAGGGTAAGATGTAACTCTGTGGGATGAGTTAACAGAACACAGAGCAGTTTCTCAGAAAGCTTCTTTCCAGTTTTGAACGGAAGATATTTCCTTTTTCACCATAGCCCTCTATGGGCTTCCAAATATCCCTTTGCCAATTCCACAAGAACAGCCTTAGCGAAAGGCTTCTTGAAGGGAAAGATGTAACTCTGTGAGATGAATTAACAGACCACAACGCAGTTTCTCAGAAAGCTTCTTTCCCGTTTTGAACGGAAGATATTTCCTTTTTCACCATAGCCCTCTATGGGCTTCCAAATATCCCTTTGCCAATTCCACAAGAACAGCCTTAGCGAAAGACTTCTTGAAGGGAAAGATGTAACTCTGTGTGATGAATGAACAGAACACAGAGCAGTTTCTCAAAAGGCTTGTTTCCAGTTTTGAACGGAAGATATTTCCTTTTTCACCATAGCCCTCTATGGGCTTCCAAATATCCATTGCCAATTCCACAAGAACAGCCTTAGCGAAAGGCTTCTTGAAGGGAAAGATGTAATTCTGTGAGATGAATTAACAGAACTCAGAGCAGTTTCTCAGAAAGCTTCTTTCCAGTTTTGAACGGAAGATATTTCCTTTTTCACCATAGCCCTCTATGGGCTTCCAAATATCCCTTTGCCAATTCCACAAGAACAGCCTTAGCGAAATACTTTTTGAAGGGAAAGATGTAACTCTGTGAGATGAATTAGCAGAACACAGAGCAGATTCTCAGAAAGCTTCTTTCCAGTTTTGAACGGAATATATTTCCTTTTTCACCATAGCCCTCTATGGGCTTCCAAATATCCCTTTGCCAATTCCACAAGAACAGCCTTAGCGAAAGGCTTCTTGGAGGGAAAGATGTAACTCTGTGAGATGAATTAACAGAACACAGAGCAGTTTCTCAGAAAGCTTCTTTCCAGTTTTGAACGGAAGATATTTCCTTTTTCACCATAGCCCTCTATGGGCTTCCAAATATCCCTTTGCCAATTCCACAAGAACAGCCTTAGCGAAAGGCTTCTTGATGGGAAAGATGTAACTCTGTGAGATGAATGAACAGAACACAGAGCAGTTTCTCAGAAAGCTTCTTTCCAGTTTTGAATGGAAGATATTTCCTTTTACACCATAGACCTCTATGGGCTTCCAAATATCCCTTTGCCAATTCCACAAGAACAGCCTTATCGAAAGGCTTCTTGAAGAGAAAGATGTAACTCTGTGAGATGAATTAACAGAACACAGAACAGTTTCTCAGAAAGCTTCTTTCCAGTTTTGAACGGAAGATATTTCCTTTTTCACCATAGCCCTCTAAGGGCTTCCAAATATCCCTTTGCCAATTCCACAAGAACAGACTTAGCGAAAGACTTCTTGAAGGGTAAGATGTAACACTGTGGGATGAATTACCAGAACACAGAGCAGTTTCTCAGAAAGCTTCTTTCCAGTTTTGAACGGAAGATATTTCCTTTTTCACCATAGCCCTCTATGGGCTTCCAAATATCCCTTTGCCAATTCCACAAGAACAGCCTTAGCGAAAGGCTTCTTGAAGGGAAAGATGTAACTCTGTGAGATGAATTAACAGACCACAACGCAGTTTCTCAGAAAGCTTCTTTCCCGTTTTGAACGGAAGATATTTCCTTTTTCACCATAGCCCTCTATGGGCTTCCAAATATCCCTTTGCCAATTCCACAAGAACAACCTTAGCGAAAGGCTTCTTGAAGGGAAAGATGTAACTCTGTGAGATGAATTAACAGAACACAGAGCAGTTTCTCAGAAAGCTTCTTTCCCGTTTTGAACGGAAGATATTTCCTTTTTCACCATAGCCCTCTATGGGCTTCCAAATATCCCTTTGCGAAATCCACAAGAACAGCCTTAGCGAAAGGCTTCTTGAAGGGAACGATGTAACTCTGTGAGATGAATTAACAGAACACAGAGCAGTTTCTCAGAAAGCTTCTTTCCAGTTTTGAACGGAAGATATTTCCTTTTTCACCATAGCCCTCTATGGGCTTCCAAATATCCTTTTGCCAATTCCACAAGAACAGCCTTAGCGAAAGGCTTCTTGAAGGGAAAAATGTAACTCTGTGAGATGAATTAACACAACACAGAGCAGTTTCTCAAAAGGCTTGTTTCCAGTTTTGAACGGAAGATATTTCCTTTTTCACCACAGCCCTCTATGGGCTTCCAAATATCCATTGCCAATTCCACAAGAACAGCCTTAGCGAAAGGCTTCTTGAAGGGAAAGATGTAATTCTGTGAGATGAATTAACAGAACTCAGAGCAGTTTCTCAGAAAGCTTCTTTCCAGTTTTGAACGGAGGATATTTCCTTTTTCACCATAGCCCTTTATGGGCTTCCAAATATCCCTTTGCCAATTCCACAAGAACAGCCTTAGCGAAATGCTTTTTGAAGGGAAAGATGTAACTCTGTGAGATGAATTAGCAGAACACAGAGCAGATTCTCAGAAAGCTTCTTTCCAGTTTTGAACGGAATATATTTCCTTTTTCACCATAGCCCTCTATGGGCTTCCAAATATCCCTTTGCCAATTCCACAAGAACAGCCTTAGCGAAAGGCTTCTTGAAGGGAAAGATGTAACTCTGTGAGATGAATTAACAGAACACAGAGCAGTTTCTCAGAAAGCTTCTTTCCAGTTTTGAACGGAAGATATTTCCTTTTTCACCATAGCCCTCTATGGGCTTCCAAATATCCCTTTGCCAATTCCACAAGAACAGCCTTAGCGAAAGACTTCTTGAAGGGAAAGATGTAACGCTGTGAGATGAATTAACAGAACACAGAGCAGTTTCTCAGAAAGCTTCTTTCCAGTTTTGAACGGAAGATATTTCCTTTTTCACCATAGCCCTCTATGGGCTTCCAAATATCCCTTTGCCAATTCCACAAGAACAGCCTTAGCGAAAGGCTTCTTGAAGGGAAAGATGTAACTCGGTGAGATGAATTAACAGAACACAGAGCAGATTCTCAAAAGGCTTGTTTCCAGTTTTGAACGGAAGATATTTCCTTTTTCACCATAGCCCTCTATGGGCTTCCAAATATCCATTGCCAATTCCACAAGAACAGCCTTAGCGAAAGGCTTCTTGAAGGGAAAGATGTAATTCTGTGAGATGAATTAACAGAACTCAGAGCAGTTTCTCAGAAAGCTTCTTTCCAGTTTTGAACGGAAGATATTTCCTTTTTCACCATAGCCCTCTATGGGCTTCCAAATATCCCTTTGCCAATTCCACAAGAACAGCCTTAGCGAAATACTTTTTGAAGGGAAAGATGTAACTCTGTGAGATGAATTAGCAGAACACAGAGCAGATTCTCAGAAAGCTTCTTTCCAGTTTTGAACGGAAGATATTTCCTTTTTCACCATAGCCCTCTATGGGCTTCCAAATATCCCTTTGCCAATTCCACAAGAACAGCCTTAGCGAAAAGCTTCTTGGAGGGAAAGATGTAACTCTGTGAGATGAATTAACAGAACACAGAGCAGTTTCTCAGAAAGCTTCTTTCCAGTTTTGAACGGAAGATATTTCCTTTTTCACCATAGCCCTCTATGGGCTTCCAAATATCCCTTTGCCAATTCCACAAGAACAGCCTTAGCGAAAGGCTTCTTGATGGGAAAGATGTAACTCTGTGAGATGAATGAACAGAACACAGAGCAGTTTCTCAGAAAGCTTCTTTCCAGTTTTGAATGGAAGATATTTCCTTTTACACCATAGACCTCTATGGGCTTCCAAATATCCCTTTGCCAATTCCACAAGAACAGCCTTATCGAAAGGCTTCTTGAAGAGAAAGATGTAACTCTGTGAGATGAATTAACAGAACACAGAACAGTTTCTCAGAAAGCTTCTTTCCAGTTTTGAACGGAAGATATTTCCTTTTTCACCATAGCCCTCTATGGGCTTCCAAATATCCCTTTGCCAATTCCACAAGAACAGCCTTAGCGAAAGACTTCTTGAAGGGTAAGATGTAACTCTGTGGGATGAGTTAACAGAACACAGAGCAGTTTCTCAGAAAGCTTCTTTCCAGTTTTGAACGGAAGATATTTCCTTTTTCACCATAGCCCTCTATGGGCTTCCAAATATCCCTTTGCCAATTCCACAAGAACAGCCTTAGCGAAAGGCTTCTTGAAGGGAAAGATGTAACTCTGTGAGATGAATTAACAGACCACAACGCAGTTTCTCTAAAAGCTTCTTTCCCGTTTTGAACGGAAGATATTTCCTTTTTCACCATAGCCCTCTATGGGCTTCCAAATATCCCTTTGCCAATTCCACAAGAACAGCCTTAGCGAAAGGCTTCTTGAAGGGAAAGATGTAACTCTGTGAGATGAATTAACAGAACACAGAGCAGTTTCTCAGAAAGCTTCTTTCCCGTTTTGAACGGAAGATATTTCCTTTTTCACCATAGACCTCTATGGGCTTCCAAATATCCCTTTGCGAAATCCACAAGAACAGCCTTAGCGAAAGGCTTCTTGAAGGGAAAGATGTAACTCTGTGAGATGAATTAACAGAACACAGAGCAGTTTCTCAGAAAGCTTCTTTCCAGTTTTGAACGGAAGATATTTCCTTTTTCACCATAGCCCTCTATGGGCTTCCAAATATCCCTTTGCCAATTCCACAAGAACAGCCTTAGCGAAAGACTTCTTGAAGGGAAAGATGTAACTCTGTGTGATGAATGAACAGAACACAGAGCAGTTTCTCAAAAGGCTTGTTTCCAGTTTTGAACGGAAGATATTTCCTTTTTCACCATAGCCCTCTATGGGCTTCCAAATATCCATTGCCAATTCCACAAGAACAGCCTTAGCGAAAGGCTTCTTGAAGGGAAAGATGTAATTCTGTGAGATGAATTAACAGAACTCAGAGCAGTTTCTCAGAAAGCTTCTTTCCAGTTTTGAAAGGAAGATATTTCCTTTTTCACCATAGCCCTCTATGGGCTTCCAAATATCCCTTTGCCAATTCCACAAGAACAGCCTTAGCGAAATACTTTTTGAAGGGAAAGATGTAACTCTGTGAGATGAATTAGCAGAACACAGAGCAGATTCTCAGAAAGCTTCTTTCCAGTTTTGAACGGAATATATTTCCTTTTTCACCATAGCCCTCTATGGGCTTCCAAATATCCCTTTGCCAATTCCACAAGAACAGCCTTAGCGAAAGGCTTCTTGGAGGGAAAGATGTAACTCTGTGAGATGAATTAACAGAACACAGAGCAGTTTCTCAGAAAGCTTCTTTCCAGTTTTGAACGGAAGATATTTCCTTTTTCACCATAGCCCTCTATGGGCTTCCAAATATCCCTTTGCCAATTCCACAAGAACAGCCTTAGCGAAAGGCTTCTTGATGGGAAAGATGTAACTCTGTGAGATGAATGAACAGAACACAGAGCAGTTTCTCAGAAAGCTTCTTTCCAGTTTTGAATGGAAGATATTTCCTTTTACACCATAGACCTCTATGGGCTTCCAAATATCCCTTTGCCAATTCCACAAGAACAGCCTTATCTAAAGGCTTCTTGAAGAGAAAGATGTAACTCTGTGAGATGAATTAACAGAACACAGAACAGTTTCTCAGAAAGCTTCTTTCCAGTTTTGAACGGAAGATATTTCCTTTTTCACCATAGCCCTCTAAGGGCTTCCAAATATCCCTTTGCCAATTCCACAAGAACAGCCTTAGCGAAAGACTTCTTGAAGGGTAAGATGTAACACTGTGGGATGAATTACCAGAACACAGAGCAGTTTCTCAGAAAGCTTCTTTCCAGTTTTGAACGGAAGATATTTCCTTTTTCACCATAGCCCTCTATGGGCTTCCAAATATCCCTTTGCCAATTCCACAAGAACAGCCTTAGCGAAAGGCTTCTTGAAGGGAAAGATGTAACTCTGTGAGATGAATTAACAGACCACAACGCAGTTTCTCAGAAAGCTTCTTTCCCGTTTTGAACGGAAGATATTTCCTTTTTCACCATAGCCCTCTATGGGCTTCCAAATATCCCTTTGCCAATTCCACAATAACAGCCTTAGCGAAAGGCTTCTTGAAGGGAAAGATGTAACTCTGTGAGATGAATTAACAGAACTCAGAGCAGTTTCTCAGAAAGCTTCTTTCCAGTTTTGAACGGAAGATATTTCCTTTTCCACCATAGCCCTCTATGGGCTTCCAAATATCCCTTTGCCAATTCCACAAGAACAGCCTTAGCGAAAGGCTTCTTGAAGGGAACGATGTAACTCTGTGAGATGAATTAACAGAACACAGAGCAGTTTCTCAGAAAGCTTCTTTCCAGTTTTGAACGGAAGATATTTCCTTTTTCACCATAGCCCTCTATGGGCTTCCAAATATCCTTTTGCCAATTCCACAAGAACAGCCTTAGCGAAAGGCTTCTTGAAGGGAAAAATGTAACTCTGTGAGATGAATTAACAGAACACAGAGCAGTTTCTCAAAAGGCTTGTTTCCAGTTTTGAACGGAAGATATTTCCTTTTTCACCACAGCCCTCTATGGGCTTCCAAATATCCATTGCCAATTCCACAAGAACAGCCTTAGCGAAAGGCTTCTTGAAGGGAAAGATGTAATTCTGTGAGATGAATTAACAGAACTCAGAGCAGTTTCTCAGAAAGCTTCTTTCCAGTTTTGAACGGAGGATATTTCCTTTTTCACCATAGCCCTTTATGGGCTTCCAAATATCCCTTTGCCAATTCCACAAGAACAGCCTTAGCGAAATGCTTTTTGAAGGGAAAGATGTAACTCTGTGAGATGAATTAGCAGAACACAGAGCAGATTCTCAGAAAGCTTCTTTCCAGTTTTGAACGGAATATATTTCCTTTTTCACCATAGCCCTCTATGGGCTTCCAAATATCCCTTTGCCAATTCCACAAGAACAGCCTTAGCGAAAAGCTTCTTGGAGGGAAAGATGTAACTCTGTGAGATGAATTAACAGAACACAGAGCAGTTTCTCAGAAAGCTTCTTTCCAGTTTTGAACGGAAGATATTTCCTTTTTCACCATAGCCCTCTATGGGCTTCCAAATATCCCTTTGCCAATTCCACAAGAACAGCCTTAGCGAAAGGCTTCTTGATGGGAAAGATGAAACTCTGTGAGATGAATGAACAGAACACAGAGCAGTTTCTCAGAAAGCTTCTTTCCAGTTTTGAATGGAAGATATTTCCTTTTACACCATAGACCTCTATGGGCTTCCAAATATCCCTTTGCCAATTCCACAAGAACAGCCTTATCGAAAGGCTTCTTGAAGAGAAAGATGTAACTCTGTGAGATGAATTAACAGAACACAGAACAGTTTCTCAGAAAGCTTCTTTCCAGTTTTGAACGGAAGATATTTCCTTTTTCACCATAGCCCTCAATGGGCTTCCAAATATCCCTTTGCCAATTCCACAAGAACAGCCTTAGCGAAAGACTTCTTGAAGGGTAAGATGTAACTCTGTGGGATGAGTTAACAGAACACAGAGCAGTTTCTCAGAAAGCTTCTTTCCAGTTTTGAACGGAAGATATTTCCTTTTTCACCATAGCCCTCTATGGGCTTCCAAATATCCATTGCCAATTCCACAAGAACAGCCTTAGCGAAAGGCTTCTTGAAGGGAAAGATGTAATTCTGTGAGATGAATTAACAGAACTCAGAGCAGTTTCTCAGAAAGCTTCTTTCCAGTTTTGAAAGGAAGATATTTCCTTTTTCACCATAGCCCTCTATGGGCTTCCAAATATCCCTTTGCCAATTCCACAAGAACAGCCTTAGCGAAATACTTTTTGAAGGGAAAGATGTAACTCTGTGAGATGAATTAGCAGAACACAGAGCAGATTCTCAGAAAGCTTCTTTCCAGTTTTGAACGGAATATATTTCCTTTTTCACCATAGCCCTCTATGGGCTTCCAAATATCCCTTTGCCAATTCCACAAGAACAGCCTTAGCGAAAGGCTTCTTGGAGGGAAAGATGTAACTCTGTGAGATGAATTAACAGAACACAAAGCAGTTTCTCAGAAAGCTTCTTTCCAGTTTTGAACGGAAGATATTTCCTTTTTCACCATAGCCCTCTATGGGCTTCCAAATATCCCTTTGCCAATTCCACAAGAACAGCCTTAGCGAAAGGCTTCTTGATGGGAAAGATGTAACTCTGTGAGATGAATGAACAGAACACAGAGCAGTTTCTCAGAAAGCTTCTTTCCAGTTTTGAATGGAAGATATTTCCTTTTACACCATAGACCTCTATGGGCTTCCAAATATCCCTTTGCCAATTCCACAAGAACAGCCTTATCTAAAGGCTTCTTGAAGAGAAAGATGTAACTCTGTGAGATGAATTAACAGAACACAGAACAGTTTCTCAGAAAGCTTCTTTCCAGTTTTGAACGGAAGATATTTCCTTTTTCACCATAGCCCTCTAAGGGCTTCCAAATATCCCTTTGCCAATTCCACAAGAACAGCCTTAGCGAAAGACTTCTTGAAGGGTAAGATGTAACACTGTGGGATGAATTACCAGAACACAGAGCAGTTTCTCAGAAAGCTTCTTTCCAGTTTTGAACGGAAGATATTTCCTTTTTCACCATAGCCCTCTATGGGCTTCCAAATATCCCTTTGCCAATTCCACAAGAACAGCCTTAGCGAAAGGCTTCTTGAAGGGAAAGATGTAACTCTGTGAGATGAATTAACAGACCACAACGCAGTTTCTCAGAAAGCTTCTTTCCCGTTTTGAACGGAAGATATTTCCTTTTTCACCATAGCCCTCTATGGGCTTCCAAATATCCCTTTGCCAATTCCACAATAACAGCCTTAGCGAAAGGCTTCTTGAAGGGAAAGATGTAACTCTGTGAGATGAATTAACAGAACTCAGAGCAGTTTCTCAGAAAGCTTCTTTCCAGTTTTGAACGGAAGATATTTCCTTTTCCACCATAGCCCTCTATGGGCTTCCAAATATCCCTTTGCCAATTCCACAAGAACAGCCTTAGCGAAAGGCTTCTTGAAGGGAACGATGTAACTCTGTGAGATGAATTAACAGAACACAGAGCAGTTTCTCAGAAAGCTTCTTTCCAGTTTTGAACGGAAGATATTTCCTTTTTCACCATAGCCCTCTATGGGCTTCCAAATATCCTTTTGCCAATTCCACAAGAACAGCCTTAGCGAAAGGCTTCTTGAAGGGAAAAATGTAACTCTGTGAGATGAATTAACAGAACACAGAGCAGTTTCTCAAAAGGCTTGTTTCCAGTTTTGAACGGAAGATATTTCCTTTTTCACCACAGCCCTCTATGGGCTTCCAAATATCCATTGCCAATTCCACAAGAACAGCCTTAGCGAAAGGCTTCTTGAAGGGAAAGATGTAATTCTGTGAGATGAATTAACAGAACTCAGAGCAGTTTCTCAGAAAGCTTCTTTCCAGTTTTGAACGGAGGATATTTCCTTTTTCACCATAGCCCTTTATGGGCTTCCAAATATCCCTTTGCCAATTCCACAAGAACACCCTTAGCGAAATGCTTTTTGAAGGGAAAGATGTAACTCTGTGAGATGAATTAGCAGAACACAGAGCAGATTCTCAGAAAGCTTCTTTCCAGTTTTGAACGGAATATATTTCCTTTTTCACCATAGCCCTCTATGGGCTTCCAAATATCCCTTTGCCAATTCCACAAGAACAGCCTTAGCGAAAGGCTTCTTGAAGGGAAAGATGTAACTCTGTGAGATGAATTAACAGAACACAGAGCAGTTTCTCAGAAAGCTTCTTTCCAGTTTTGAACGGAAGATATTTCCTTTTTCACCATAGCCCTCTATGGGCTTCCAAATATCCCTTTGCCAATTCCACAAGAACAGCCTTAGCGAAAGACTTCTTGAAGGGAAAGATGTAACGCTGTGAGATGAATTAACAGAACACAGAGCAGTTTCTCAGAAAGCTTCTTTCCAGTTTTGAACGGAAGATATTTCCTTTTTCACCATAGCCCTCTATGGGCTTCCAAATATCCCTTTGCCAATTCCACAAGAACAGCCTTAGCGAAAGGCTTCTTGAAGGGAAAGATGTAACTCGGTGAGATGAATTAACAGAACACAGAGCAGTTTCTCAAAAGGCTTGTTTCCAGTTTTGAACGGAAGATATTTCCTTTTTCACCATAGCCCTCTATGGGCTTCCAAATATCCATTGCCAATTCCACAAGAACAGCCTTAGCGAAAGGCTTCTTGAAGGGAAAGATGTAATTCTGTGAGATGAATTAACAGAACTCAGAGCAGTTTCTCAGAAAGCTTCTTTCCAGTTTTGAACGGAAGATATTTCCTTTTTCACCATAGCCCTCTATGGGCTTCCAAATATCCCTTTGCCAATTCCACAAGAACAGCCTTGGCGAAATACTTTTTGAAGGGAAAGATGTAACTCTGTGAGATGAATTAGCAGAACACAGAGCAGATTCTCAGAAAGCTTCTTTCCAGTTTTGAACGGAATATATTTCCTTTTTCACCATAGCCCTCTATGGGCTTCCAAATATCCCTTTGCCAATTCCACAAGAACAGCCTTAGCGAAAGGCTTCTTGGAGGGAAAGATGTAACTCTGTTAGATGAATTAACAGAACACAGATCAGTTTCTCAGAAAGCTTCTTTCCAGTTTTGAACGGAAGATATTTCCTTTTTCACCATAGCCCTCTATGGGCTTCCAAATATCCCTTTGCCAATTCCACAAGAACAGCCTTAGCGAAAGGCTTCTTGATGGGAAAAATGTAACTCTGTGAGATGAATGAACAGAACACAGAGCAGTTTCTCAGAAAGCTTCTTTCCAGTTTTGAATGGAAGATATTTCC
The DNA here is from genome assembly GCF_047675955.1 of Chlorocebus sabaeus. Lineage (NCBI taxonomy): Eukaryota > Metazoa > Chordata > Mammalia > Primates > Cercopithecidae > Chlorocebus > Chlorocebus sabaeus. The sequence goes on along the minus strand of NW_027328325.1, from coordinate 582,994 downwards.
TTTTACACCATAGACCTCTATGGGCTTCCAAATATCCCTTTGCCAATTCCACAAGAACAGCCTTATCGAAAGGCTTCTTGAAGAGAAAGATGTAACTCTGTGAGATGAATTAACAGAACACAGAACAGTTTCTCAGAAAGCTTCTTTCCAGTTTTGAACGGAAGATATTTACTTTTTCACCATAGCCCTCTATGGGCTTCCAAATATCCCTTTGCCAATTCCACAAGAACAGCCTTAGCGAAAGACTTCTTGAAGGGTAAGATGTAACTCTGTGGGATGAGTTAACAGAACACAGAGCAGTTTCTCAGAAAGCTTCTTTCCAGTTTTGAACGGAAGATATTTCCTTTTTCACCATAGCCCTCTATGGGCTTCCAAATATCCCTTTGCCAATTCCACAAGAACAGCCTTAGCGAAAGGCTTCTTGAAGGGAAAGATGTAACGCTGTGAGATGAATTAACAGAACACAGAGCAGTTTCTCAGAAAGCTTCTTTCCAATTTTGAATGGAAGATATTTCCTTTTACACCATAGACCTCTATGGGCTTCCAAATATCCCTTTGCCAATTCCACAAGAACAGCCTTATCGAAAGGCCTCTTGAAGAGAAAGATGTAACTCTGTGAGATGAATTAACAGAACACAGAACAGTTTCTCAGAAAGCTTCTTTCCAGTTTTGAACGGAAGATATTTCCTTTTTCACCATAGCCCTCTAAGGGCTTCCAAATATCCCTTTGCCAATTCCACAAGAACAGCCTTAGCGAAAGACTTCTTGAAGGGTAAGATGTAACACTGTGGGATGAATTACCAGAACACAGAGCAGTTTCTCAGAAAGCTTCTTTCCAGTTTTGAACTTAAGATATTTCCTTTTTCACCATAGCCCTCTATGGGCTTCCAAATATCCCTTTGCCAATTCCACAAGAACAGCCTTAGCGAAAGGCTTCTTGAAGGGAAAGATGTAACTCTGTGAGATGAATTAACAGACCACAACGCAGTTTCTCAGAAAGCTTCTTTCCCGTTTTGAACGGAAGATATTTCCTTTTTCACCATAGCCCTCTATGGGCTTCCAAATATCCCTTTGCCAATTCCACAAGAACAACCTTAGCGAAAGGCTTCTTGAAGGGAAAGATGTAACTCTGTGAGATGAATTAACAGAACACAGAGCAGTTTCTCAGAAAGCTTCTTTCCAGTTTTGAACGGAAGATAATTCCTTTTTCACCATAGCCCTCTATGGGCTTCCAAATATCCCTTTGCGAAATCCACAAGAACAGCCTTAGCGAAAGGCTTCTTGAAGGGAAAGATGTAACTCTGTGAGATGAATTAACAGAACACCGAGCAGTTTCTCAGAAAGCTTCTTTCCAGTTTTGAACGGAAGATATTTCCTTTTTCACCATAGCCCTCTATGGGCTTCCAAATATCCCTTTGCCAATTCCACAATAACAGCCTTAGCGAAAGGCTTCTTGAAGAGAAAGATGTAACTCTGTGAGATGAATTAACAGAACTCAGAGCAGTTTCTCAGAAAGCTTCTTTCCAGTTTTGAACGGAAGATATTTCCTTTTCCACCATAGCCCTCTAAGGGCTTCCAAATATCCCTTTGCCAATTCCACAAGAACAGCCTTAGCGAAAGGCTTCTTGAAGGGAACGATGAAACTCTGTGAGGTGAATTAACAGAACACAGAGCAGTTTCTCAGAAAGCTTCTTTCCAGTTTTGAACGGAAGATATTTCCTTTTTCACCATAGCCCTCTATGGGCTTCCAAATATCCTTTTGCCAATTCCACAAGAACAGCCTTAGCGAAAGGCTTCTTGAAGGGAAAAATGTAACTCTGTGAGATGAATTAACACAACACAGAGCAGTTTCTCAAAAGGCTTGTTTCCAGTTTTGAACGGAAGATATTTCCTTTTTCACCACAGCCCTCTATGGGCTTCCAAATATCCATTGCCAATTCCACAAGAACAGACTTAGCGAAAGGCTTCTTGAAGGGAAAGATGTAATTCTGTGAGATGAATTAACAGAACTCAGAGCAGTTTCTCTGAAAGCTTCTTTCCAGTTTTGAACGGAGGATATTTCCTTTTTCACCATAGCCCTTTATGGGCTTCCAAATATCCCTTTGCCAATTCCACAAGAACAGCCTTAGCGAAAGGCTTCTTGAAGGGAAAGATGTAACTCTGTGAGATGAATTAATAGAACACAGAGCAGTTTCTCAGAAAGCTTCTTTCCAGTTTTGAACGGAAGATATTTCCTTTTTCACCATAGCCCTCTATGGGCTTCCAAATATCCCTTTGCCAATTCCACAAGAACAGCCTTAGCGAAAGACTTCTTGAAGGGAAAGATGTAACGCTGTGAGATGAATTAACAGAACACAGAGCAGTTTCTCAGAAAGCTTCTTTCCAGTTTTGAACGGAAGATATTTCCTTTTTCACCATAGCCCTCTATGGGCTTCCAAATATCCCTTTGCCAATTCCACAAGAACAGCCTTAGCGAAAGGCTTCTTGAAGGGAAAGATGTAACTCGGTGAGATGAATTAACAGAACACAGAGCAGTTTCTCAAAAGGCTTGTTTCCAGTTTTGAACGGAAGATATTTCCTTTTTCACCATAGCCCTCTATGGGCTTCCAAATATCCATTGCCAATTCCACAAGAACAGCCTTAGCGAAAGGCTTCTTGAAGGGAAAGATGTAATTCTGTGAGATGAATTAACAGAACTCAGAGCAGTTTCTCAGAAAGCTTCTTTCCAGTTTTGAACGGAAGATATTTCCTTTTTCACCATAGCCCTCTATGGGCTTCCAAATATCCCTTTGCCAATTCCACAAGAACAGCCTTAGCGAAATACTTTTTGAAGGGAAAGATGTAACTCTGTGAGATGAATTAGCAGAACACAGAGCAGATTCTCAGAAAGCTTCTTTCCAGTTTTGAACGGAATATATTTCCTTTTTCACCATAGCCCTCTATGGGCTTCCAAATATCCCTTTCCCAATTCCACAAGAACAGCCTTAGCGAAAGGCTTCTTGGAGGGAAAGATGTAACTCTGTGAGATGAATTAACAGAACACAGAGCAGTTTCTCAGAAAGCTTCTTTCCAGTTTTGAACGGAAGATATTTCCTTTTTCACCATAGCCCTCTATGGGCTTCCAAATATCCCTTTGCCAATTCCACAAGAACAGCCTTAGCGAAAGGCTTCTTGATGGGAAAGATGTAACTCTGTGAGATGAATGAACAGAACACAGAGCAGTTTCTCAGAAAGCTTCTTTCCAGTTTTGAATGGAAGATATTTCCTTTTACACCATAGACCTCTATGGGCTTCCAAATATCCCTTTGCCAATTCCACAAGAACAGCCTTATCGAAAGGCTTCTTGAAGAGAAAGATGAAACTCTGTGAGATGAATTAACAGAACACAGAACAGTTTCTCAGAAAGCTTCTTTCCAGTTTTGAACGGAAGATATTTCCTTTTTCACCATAGCCCTCTATGGGCTTCCAAATATCCCTTTGCCAATTCCACAAGAACAGCCTTAGCGAAAGACTTCTTGAAGGGTAAGATGTAACTCTGTGTTATGAGTTAACAGAACACAGAGCAGTTTCTCAGAAAGCTTCTTTCCAGTTTTGAACGGAAGATATTTCCTTTTTCACCATAGCCCTCTATGGGCTTCCAAATATCCCTTTGCCAATTCCACAAGAACAGCCTTAGCGAAAGGCTTCTTGAAGGGAAAGATGTAACTCTGTGAGATGAATTAACAGACCACAACGCAGTTTCTCAGAAAGCTTCTTTCCCGTTTTGAACGGAAGATATTTCCTTTTTCACCATAGCCCTCTATGGGCTTCCAAATATCCCTTTGCCAATTCCACAAGAACAGCCTTAGCGAAAGGCTTCTTGAAGGGAAAGATGTAACTCTGTGCGATGAATTAACAGAACACAGAGCAGTTTCTCAGAAAGCTTCTTTCCCGTTTTGAACGGAAGATATTTCCTTTTTCACCATAGCCCTCTATGGGCTTCCAAATATCCCTTTGCGAAATCCACAAGAACAGCCTTAGCGAAAGGCTTCTTGAAGGGAAAGATGTATCTCTGTGAGATGAATTAACAGAACACCGAGCAGTTTCTCAGAAAGCTTCTTTCCAGTTTTGAACGGAAGATATTTCCTTTTTCACCATAGCCCTCTATGGGCTTCCAAATATCCCTTTGCCAATTCCACAATAACAGCCTTAGCGAAAGGCTTCTTGAAGGGAAAGATTTAACTCTGTGAGATGAATTAACAGAACTCAGAGCAGTTTCTCAGAAAGCTTCTTTCCAGTTTTGAACGGAAGATATTTCCTTTTTCACCATAGCCCTCTATGGGCTTCCAAATATCCCTTTGCCAATTCCACAAGAACAGCCTTAGCGAAAGGCTTCTTGAAGGGAAAGATGTAACTCTGTGAGATGAATTAACAGACCACAACGCAGTTTCTCAGAAAGCTTCTTTCCCGTTTTGAACGGAAGATATTTCCTTTTTCACCATAGCCCTCTATGGGCTTCCAAATATCCCTTTGCCAATTCCACAAGAACAGCCTTAGCGAAAGGCTTCTTGAAGGGAAAGATGTAACTCTGTGAGATGAATTAACAGAACACAGAGCAGTTTCTCAGAAAGCTTCTTTCCCGTTTTGAACGGAAGATATTTCCTTTTTCACCATAGCCCTCTATGGGCTTCCAAATATCCCTTTGCGAAATCCACAAGAACAGCCTTAGCGAAAGGCTTCTTGAAGGGAAAGATGTATCTCTGTGAGATGAATTAACAGAACACCGAGCAGTTTCTCAGAAAGCTTCTTTCCAGTTTTGAACGGAAGATATTTCCTTTTTCACCATAGCCCTCTATGGGCTTCCAAATATCCCTTTGCCAATTCCACAATAACAGCCTTAGCGAAAGGCTTCTTGAAGGGAAAGATTTAACTCTGTGAGATGAATTAACAGAACTCAGAGCAGTTTCTCAGAAAGCTTCTTTCCAGTTTTGAACGGAAGATATTTCCTTTTTCACCATAGCCCTCTATGGGCTTCCAAATATCCCTTTGCCAATTCCACAAGAACAGCCTTAGCGAAAGGCTTCTTGAAGGGAACGATGTAACTCTGTGAGATGAATTAACAGAACACAGAGCAGTTTCTCAGAAAGCTTCTTTCCAGTTTTGAACGGAAGATATTTCCTTTTTCACCATAGCCCTCTATGGGCTTCCAAATATCCTTTTGCCAATTCCACAAGAACAGCCTTAGCGAAAGGCTTCTTAAAGGGAAAAATGTAACTCTGTGAGATGAATTAACAGAACACAGAGCAGTTTCTCAAAAGGCTTGTTTCCAGTTTTGAACGGAAGATATTTCCTTTTTCACCATAGCCCTCTATGGGCTTCCAAATATCCATTGCCAATTCCACAAGAACAGCCTTAGCGAAAGGCTTCTTGAAGGGAAAGATGTAATTCTGTGAGATGAATTAACAGAACTCAGAGCAGTTTCTCAGAAAGCTTCTTTCCAGTTTTGAACGGAGGATATTTCCTTTTTCACCATAGCCCTTTATGGGCTTCCAAATATCCCTTTGCCAATTCCACAAGAACAGCCTTAGCGAAATGCTTTTTGAAGGGAAAGATGTAACTCTGTGAGATGAATTAGCAGAACACAGAGCAGATTCTCAGAAAGCTTCTTTCCAGTTTTGAACGGAATATATTTCCTTTTTCACCATAGCCCTCTATGGGCTTCCAAATATCCCTTTGCCAATTCCACAAGAACAGCCTTAGCGAAAGGCTTCTTGAAGGGAAAGATGTAACTCTGTGAGATGAATTAACAGAACACAGAGCAGTTTCTCAGAAAGCTTCTTTCCAGTTTTGAACGGAAGATATTTCCTTTTTCACCATAGCCCTCCATGGGCTTCCAAATATCCCTTTGCCAATTCCACAAGAACAGCCTTAGCGAAAGGCTTCTTGAAGGGAAAGATGTAACTCTGTGAGATGAATGAACAGAACACAGAGCAGTTTCTCAGAAAGCTTCTTTCCAGTTTTGAACGGAAGATATTTCCTTTTTCACCATAGCCCTCTATGGGCTTCCAAATATCCCTTTGCCAATTCCACAAAACAGCCTTAGCGAAAGGCTTCTTGAAGGGAAAGATGTAACTCTGTGAGATGAATTAACAGAACACAGAGCAGTTTCTCAGAAAGCTTCTTTCCAGTTTTGAACGGAAGATATTTCCTTTTTCACCATAGCCCTCTATGGGCTTCCAAATATCCCTTTGCCAATTCCACAAGAACAGTCTTAGCGAAAGGCTTCTTGAAGGGAAAGATGTAACTCTGTGAGATGAATTAACAGAACACAGAGCAGTTTCTCAGAAAGCTTCTTTCCAGTTTTGAACGGAAGATATTTCCTTTTTCAACATAGCCCCCTATGGGCTTCCAAATATCCCTTTGCCAATTCCACAAGAACAGCCTTAGCGAAAGGCTTCTTGAAGGGAAAGATGCAACTCTGTGAGATGAATTAACAGAACACAGAGCAGATTCTCAGAAAGCTTCTTTCCAGTTTTGAACGGAAGATATTTCCTTTTTCACCGTAGCCCTCTATGGGCTTCCAAATATCCCTTTGCCATTTCCACAAGAACAGCCTTAGCGAAAGACTTCTTGAAGAGAAAGATGTAACTCTGTGTGATGAATGAACAGAACACAGAGCAGTTTCTCAGAAAGCTTCTTTCCAGTTATGAACGGAAGATATTTCCTTTTTCACCATAGCCCTCTAAGGGCTTCCAAATATCCCTTTGCCAATTCCACAAGAACAGCCTTAGCGAAAGGGTTTTTGAAGGGAAAGATGTAACTCAGTGAGATGAATTAACAGAACACAGAGCAGTTTCTCAGAAAGCATCTTACCAGTTTTGAACGGAAGATATTTCCTTTTTCACCATAGCCCTCTATGGGCTTCCAAATATCCCTTTGCCAATTCCACAAGAATAGCCTTAGTGAAAGGCTACCTGAAGGGAAAGATGTAACTCTGTGAGATGAATTAACAGAACACGGAGCAGTTTCTTACAATCCTTGTTTCCAGTTTTGAACGGAAGATATTTCCTTTTTCACCATAGCCCTCTATGGGCTTCCAAATATCCCTTTGCCAATTCCACAAGAACAGCCTTAGCGAAAGGCTTCTTGATGGGAAAGATGTAACTCTGTGAGATGAATGAACAGAACACAGAGCAGTTTCTCAGAAAGCTTCTTTCCAGTTTTGAATGGAAGATATTTCCTTTTACACCATAGCCCTCTATGGGCTTCCAAATATCCCTTTGCCAATTCCACAAGAACAGCCTTATCGAAAGGCTTCTTGAAGAGAAAGATGTAACTCTGTGAGTTGAATTAACAGAACACAGAACAGTTTCTCAGAAAGCTTCTTTCCAGTTTTGAACGGAAGATATTTCCTTTTTCACCATAGCCCTCTAAGGGCTTCCAAATATCCCTTTGCCAATTCCACAAGAACAGACTTAGCGAAAGACTTCTTGAAGGGTAAGATGTAACACTGTGGGATGAATTACCAGAACACAGAGCAGTTTCTCAGAAAGCTTCTTTCCAGTTTTGAACGGAAGATATTTCCTTTTTCACCATAGCCCTCTATGGGCTTCCAAATATCCCTTTGCCAATTCCACAAGAACAGCCTTAGCGAAAGGCTTCTTGAAGGGAAAGATGTAACTCTGTGAGATGAATTAACAGACCACAACGCAGTTTCTCAGAAAGCTTCTTTCCCGTTTTGAACGGAAGATATTTCCTTTTTCACCATAGCCCTCTATGGGCTTCCAAATATCCCTTTGCCAATTCCACAAGAACAACCTTAGCGAAAGGCTTCTTGAAGGGAAAGATGTAACTCTGTGAGATGAATTAACAGAACACAGAGCAGTTTCTCAGAAAGCTTCTTTCCCGTTTTGAACGGAAGATATTTCCTTTTTCACCATAGCCCTCTATGGGCTTCCAAATATCCCTTTGCGAAATCCACAAGAACAGCCTTAGCGAAAGGCTTCTTGAAGGGAACGATGTAACTCTGTGAGATGAATTAACAGAACACAGAGCAGTTTCTCAGAAAGCTTCTTTCCAGTTTTGAACGGAAGATATTTCCTTTTTCACCATAGCCCTCTATGGGCTTCCAAATATCCTTTTGCCAATTCCACAAGAACAGCCTTAGCGAAAGGCTTCTTGAAGGGAAAAATGTAACTCTGTGAGATGAATTAACACAACACAGAGCAGTTTCTCAAAAGGCTTGTTTCCAGTTTTGAACGGAAGATATTTCCTTTTTCACCACAGCCCTCTATGGGCTTCCAAATATCCATTGCCAATTCCACAAGAACAGCCTTAGCGAAAGGCTTCTTGAAGGGAAAGATGTAATTCTGTGAGATGAATTAACAGAACTCAGAGCAGTTTCTCAGAAAGCTTCTTTCCAGTTTTGAACGGAGGATATTTCCTTTTTCACCATAGCCCTTTATGGGCTTCCAAATATCCCTTTGCCAATTCCACAAGAACAGCCTTAGCGAAATGCTTTTTGAAGGGAAAGATGTAACTCTGTGAGATGAATTAGCAGAACACAGAGCAGATTCTCAGAAAGCTTCTTTCCAGTTTTGAACGGAATATATTTCCTTTTTCACCATAGCCCTCTATGGGCTTCCAAATATCCCTTTGCCAATTCCACAAGAACAGCCTTAGCGAAAGGCTTCTTGAAGGGAAAGATGTAACTCTGTGAGATGAATTAACAGAACACAGAGCAGTTTCTCAGAAAGCTTCTTTCCAGTTTTGAACGGAAGATATTTCCTTTTTCACCATAGCCCTCTATGGGCTTCCAAATATCCCTTTGCCAATTCCACAAGAACAGCCTTAGCGAAAGACTTCTTGAAGGGAAAGATGTAACGCTGTGAGATGAATTAACAGAACACAGAGCAGTTTCTCAGAAAGCTTCTTTCCAGTTTTGAACGGAAGATATTTCCTTTTTCACCATAGCCCTCTATGGGCTTCCAAATATCCCTTTGCCAATTCCACAAGAACAGCCTTAGCGAAAGGCTTCTTGAAGGGAAAGATGTAACTCAGTGAGATGAATTAACAGAACACAGAGCAGTTTCTCAAAAGGCTTGTTTCCAGTTTTGAACGGAAGATATTTCCTTTTTCACCATAGCCCTCTATGGGCTTCCAAATATCCATTGCCAATTCCACAAGAACAGCCTTAGCGAAAGGCTTCTTGAAGGGAAAGATGTAATTCTGTGAGATGAATTAACAGAACTCAGAGCAGTTTCTCAGAAAGCTTCTTTCCAGTTTTGAACGGAAGATATTTCCTTTTTCACCATAGCCCTCTATGGGCTTCCAAATATCCCTTTGCCAATTCCACAAGAACAGCCTTAGCGAAATACTTTTTGAAGGGAAAGATGTAACTCTGTGAGATGAATTAGCAGAACACAGAGCAGATTCTCAGAAAGCTTCTTTCCAGTTTTGAACGGAATATATTTCCTTTTTCACCATAGCCCTCTATGGGCTTCCAAATATCCCTTTGCCAATTCCACAAGAACAGCCTTAGCGAAAGGCTTCTTGGAGGGAAAGATGTAACTCTGTGAGATGAATTAACAGAACACAGAGCAGTTTCTCAGAAAGCTTCTTTCCAGTTTTGAACGGAAGATATTTCCTTTTTCACCATAGCCCTCTATGGGCTTCCAAATATCCCTTTGCCAATTCCACAAGAACAGCCTTAGCGAAAGGCTTCTTGATGGGAAAGATGTAACTCTGTGAGATGAATGAACAGAACACAGAGCAGTTTCTCAGAAAGCTTCTTTCCAGTTTTGAATGGAAGATATTTCCTTTTACACCATAGACCTCTATGGGCTTCCAAATATCCCTTTGCCAATTCCACAAGAACAGCCTTATCGAAAGGCTTCTTGAAGAGAAAGATGTAACTCTGTGAGATGAATTAACAGAACACAGAACAGTTTCTCAGAAAGCTTCTTTCCAGTTTTGAACGGAAGATATTTCCTTTTTCACCATAGCCCTCTATGGGCTTCCAAATATCCCTTTGCCAATTCCACAAGAACAGCCTTAGCGAAAGACTTCTTGAAGGGTAAGATGTAACTCTGTGGGATGAGTTAACAGAACACAGAGCAGTTTCTCAGAAAGCTTCTTTCCAGTTTTGAACGGAAGATATTTCCTTTTTCACCATAGCCCTCTATGGGCTTCCAAATATCCCTTTGCCAATTCCACAAGAACAGCCTTAGCGAAAGGCTTCTTGAAGGGAAAGATGTAACTCTGTGAGATGAATTAACAGACCACAACGCAGTTTCTCAGAAAGCTTCTTTCCCGTTTTGAACGGAAGATATTTCCTTTTTCACCATAGCCCTCTATGGGCTTCCAAATATCCCTTTGCCAATTCCACAAGAACAGCCTTAGCGAAAGGCTTCTTGAAGGGAAAGATGTAACTCTGTGAGATGAATTAACAGAACACAGAGCAGTTTCTCAGAAAGCTTCTTTCCCGTTTTGAACGGAAGATATTTCCTTTTTCACCATAGACCTCTATGGGCTTCCAAATATCCCTTTGCGAAATAAACAAGAACAGCCTTAGCGAAAGGCTTCTTGAAGGGAAAGATGTAACTCTGTGAGATGAATTAACAGAACACAGAGCAGTTTCTCAGAAAGCTTCTTTCCAGTTTTGAACGGAAGATATTTCCTTTTTCACCATAGCCCTCTATGGGCTTCGAAATATCCCTTTGCCAATTCCACAAGAACAGCCTTAGCGAAAGACTTCTTGAAGGGAAAGATGTAACTCTGTGTGATGAATGAACAGAACACAGAGCAGTTTCTCAAAAGGCTTGTTTCCAGTTTTGAACGGAAGATATTTCCTTTTTCACCATAGCCCTCTATGGGCTTCCAAATATCCATTGCCAATTCCACAAGAACAGCCTTAGCGAAAGGCTTCTTGAAGGGAAAGATGTAATTCTGTGAGATGAATTAACAGAACTCAGAGCAGTTTCTCAGAAAGCTTCTTTCCAGTTTTGAACGGAAGATATTTCCTTTTTCACCATAGCCCTCTATGGGCTTCCAAATATCCCTTTGCCAATTCCACAAGAACAGCCTTAGCGAAATACTTTTTGAAGGGAAAGATGTAACTCTGTGAGATGAATTAGCAGAACACAGAGCAGATTCTCAGAAAGCTTCTTTCCAGTTTTGAACGGAATATATTTCCTTTTTCACCATAGCCCTCTATGGGCTTCCAAATATCCCTTTGCCAATTCCACAAGAACAGCCTTAGCGAAAGACTTCTTGGAGGGAAAGATGTAACTCTGTGAGATGAATTAACAGAACACAGAGCAGTTTCTCAGAAAGCTTCTTTCCAGTTTTGAACGGAAGATATTTCCTTTTTCACCATAGCCCTCTATGGGCTTCCAAATATCCCTTTGCCAATTCCACAAGAACAGCCTTAGCGAAAGGCTTCTTGATGGGAAAGATGTAACTCTGTGAGATGAATGAACAGAACACAGAGCAGTTTCTCAGAAAGCTTCTTTCCAGTTTTGAATGGAAGATATTTCCTTTTACACCATAGACCTCTATGGGCTTCCAAATATCCCTTTGCCAATTCCACAAGAACAGCCTTATCTAAAGGCTTCTTGAAGAGAAAGATGTAACTCTGTGAGATGAATTAACAGAACACAGAACAGTTTCTCAGAAAGCTTCTTTCCAGTTTTGAACGGAAGATATTTCCTTTTTCACCATAGCCCTCTAAGGGCTTCCAAATATCCCTTTGCCAATTCCACAAGAACAGCCTTAGCGAAAGACTTCTTGAAGGGTAAGATGTAACACTGTGGGATGAATTACCAGAACACAGAGCAGTTTCTCAGAAAGCTTCTTTCCAGTTTTGAACGGAAGATATTTCCTTTTTCACCATAGCCCTCTATGGGCTTCCAAATATCCCTTTGCCAATTCCACAAGAACAGCCTTAGCGAAAGGCTTCTCGAAGGGAAAGATGTAACTCTGTGAGATGAATTAACAGACCACAACGCAGTTTCTCAGAAAGCTTCTTTCCCGTTTTGAACGGAAGATATTTCCTTTTTCACCATAGCCCTCTATGGGCTTCCAAATATCCCTTTGACAATTCCACAATAACAGCCTTAGCGAAAGGCTTCTTGAAGGGAAAGATGTAACTCTGTGAGATGAATTAACAGAACTCAGAGCAGTTTCTCAGAAAGCTTCTTTCCAGTTTTGAACGGAAGATATTTCCTTTTCCACCATAGCCCTCTATGGGCTTCCAAATATCCCTTTGCCAATTCCACAAGAACAGCCTTAGCGAAAGGCTTCTTGAAGGGAACGATGTAACTCTGTGAGATGAATTAACAGAACACAGAGCAGTTTCTCAGAAAGCTTCTTTCCAGTTTTGAACGGAAGATATTTCCTTTTTCACCATAGCCCTCTATGGGCTTCCAAATATCCTTTTGCCAATTCCACAAGAACAGCCTTAGCGAAAGGCTTCTTGAAGGGAAAAATGTAACTCTGTGAGATGAATTAACAGAACACAGAGCAGTTTCTCAAAAGGCTTGTTTCCAGTTTTGAACGGAAGATATTTCCTTTTTCACCACAGCCCTCTATGGGCTTCCAAATATCCACTGCCAATTCCACAAGAACAGCCTTAGCGAAAGGCTTCTTGAAGGGAAAGATGTAATTCTGTGAGATGAATTAACAGAACTCAGAGCAGTTTCTCAGAAAGCTTCTTTCCAGTTTTGAACGGAGGATATTTCCTTTTTCACCATAGCCCTTTATGGGCTTCCAAATATCCCTTTGCCAATTCCACAAGAACAGCCTTAGCGAAATGCTTTTTGAAGGGAAAGATGTAACTCTGTGAGATGAATTAGCAGAACACAGAGCAGATTCACAGAAAGCTTCTTTCCAGTTTTGAACGGAATATATTTCCTTTTTCACCATAGCCCTCTATGGGCTTCCAAATATCCCTTTGCCAATTCCACAAGAACAGCCTTAGCGAAAGGCTTCTTGAAGGGAAAGATGTAACTCTGTGAGATGAATTAACAGAACACAGAGCAGTTTCTCAGAAAGCTTCTTTCCAGTTTTGAACGGAAGATATTTCCTTTTTCACCATAGCCCTCTATGGGCTTCCAAATATCCCTTTGCCAATTCCACAAGAACAGCCTTAGCGAAAGACTTCTTGAAGGGAAAGATGTAACGCTGTGAGATGAATTAACAGAACACAGAGCAGTTTCTCAGAAAGCTTCTTTCCAGTTTTGAACGGAAGATATTTCCTTTTTCACCATAGCCCTCTATGGGCTTCCAAATATCCCTTTGCCAATTCCACAAGAACAGCCTTAGCGAAAGGCTTCTTGAAGGGAAAGATGTAACTCGGTGAGATGAATTAACAGAACACAGAGCAGTTTCTCAAAAGGCTTGTTTCCAGTTTTGAACGGAAGATATTTCCTTTTTCACCATAGCCCTCTATGGGCTTCCAAATATCCATTGCCAATTCGACAAGAACAGCCTTAGCGAAAGGCTTCTTGAAGGGAAAGATGTAATTCTGTGAGATGAATTAACAGAACTCAGAGCAGTTTCTCAGAAAGCTTCTTTCCAGTTTTGAACGGAAGATATTTCCTTTTTCACAATAGCCCTCTATGGGCTTCCAAATATCCCTTTGCCAATTCCACAAGAACAGCCTTAGCGAAATACTTTTTGAAGGGAAAGATGTAACTCTGTGAGATGAATTAGCAGAACACAGAGCAGATTCTCAGAAAGCTTCTTTCCAGTTTTGAACGGAATATATTTCCTTTTTCACCATAGCCCTCTATGGGCTTCCAAATATCCCTTTGCCAATTCCACAAGAACAGCCTTAGCGAAAGGCTTCTTGGAGGGAAAGATGTAACTCTGTGAGATGAATTAACAGAACACAGAGCAGTTTCTCAGAAAGCTTCTTTCCAGTTTTGAACGGAAGATATTTCCTTTTTCACCATAGCCCTCTATGGGCTTCCAAATATCCCTTTGCCAATTCCACAAGAACAGCCTTAGCGAAAGGCTTCTTGATGGGAAAGATGTAACTCTGTGAGATGAATGAACAGAACACAGAGCAGTTTCTCAGAAAGCTTCTTTCCAGTTTTGAATGGAAGATATTTCCTTTTACACCATAGACCTCTATGGGCTTCCAAATATCCCTTTGCCAATTCCACAAGAACAGCCTTATCGAAAGGCTTCTTGAAGAGAAAGATGTAACTCTGTGAGATGAATTAACAGAACACAGAACAGTTTCTCAGAAAGCTTCTTTCCAGTTTTGAACGGAAGATATTTACTTTTTCACCATAGCCCTCTATGGGCTTCCAAATATCCCTTTGCCAATTCCACAAGAACAGCCTTAGCGAAAGACTTCTTGAAGGGTAAGATGTAACTCTGTGGGATGAGTTAACAGAACACAGAGCAGTTTCTCAGAAAGCTTCTTTCCAGTTTTGAACGGAAGATATTTCCTTTTTCACCATAGCCCTCTATGGGCTTCCAAATATCCCTTTGCCAATTCCACAAGAACAGCCTTAGCGAAAGGCTTCTTGAAGGGAAAGATGTAACGCTGTGAGATGAATTAACAGAACACAGAGCAGTTTCTCAGAAAGCTTCTTTCCAGTTTTGAATGGAAGATATTTCCTTTTACACCATAGACCTCTATGGGCTTCCAAATATCCCTTTGCCAATTCCACAAGAACAGACTTATCGAAAGGCCTCTTGAAGAGAAAGATGTAACTCTGTGAGATGAATTAACAGAACACAGAACAGTTTCTCAGAAAGCTTCTTTCCAGTTTTGAACGGAAGATATTTCCTTTTTCACCATAGCCCTCTAAGGGCTTCCAAATATCCCTTTGCCAATTCCACAAGAACAGCCTTAGCGAAAGACTTCTTGAAGGGTAAGATGTAACACTGTGGGATGAATTACCAGAACACAGAGCAGTTTCTCAGAAAGCTTCTTTCCAGTTTTGAACGGAAGATATTTCCTTTTTCACCATAGCCCTCTATGGGCTTCCAAATATCCCTTTGCCAATTCCACAAGAACAGCCATAGCGAAAGGCTTCTTGAAGGGAAAGATGTAACTCTGTGAGATGAATTAACAGACCACAACGCAGTTTCTCAGAAAGCTTCTTTCCCGTTTTGAACGGAAGATATTTCCTTTTTCACCATAGCCCTCTATGGGCTTCCAAATATCCCTTTGCCAATTCCACAAGAACAACCTTAGCGAAAGGCTTCTTGAAGGGAAAGATGTAACTCTGTGAGATGAATTAAGAGAACACAGAGCAGTTTCTCAGAAAGCTTCTTTCCAGTTTTGAACGGAAGATATTTCCTTTTTCACCATAGCCCTCTATGGGCTTCCAAATATCCCTTTGCGAAATCCACAAGAACAGCCTTAGCGAAAGGCTTCTTGAAGGGAAAGATGTAACTCTGTGAGATGAATTAACAGAACACCGAGCAGTTTCTCAGAAAGCTTCTTTCCAGTTTTGAACGGAAGATATTTCCTTTTTCACCATAGCCCTCTATGGGCTTCCAAATATCCCTTTGCCAATTCCACAATAACAGCCTTAGCGAAAGGCTTCTTGAAGGGAAAGATGTAACTCTGTGAGATGAATTAACAGAACTCAGAGCAGTTTCTCAGAAAGCTTCTTTCCAGTTTTGAACGGAAGATATTTCCTTTTCCACCATAGCCCTCTAAGGGCTTCCAAATATCCCTTTGCCAATTCCACAAGAACAGCCTTAGCGAAAGGCTTCTTGAAGGGAACGATGTAACTCTGTGAGATGAATTAACAGAACACAGAGCAGTTTCTCAGAAAGCTTCTTTCCAGTTTTGAACGGAAGATATTTCCTTTTTCACCATAGCCCTCTATGGGCTTCCAAATATCCTTTTGCCAATTCCACAAGAACAGCCTTAGCGAAAGGCTTCTTGAAGGGAAAAATGTAACTCTGTGAGATGAATTAACACAACACAGAGCAGTTTCTCAAAAGGCTTGTTTCCAGTTTTGAACGGAAGATATTTCCTTTTTCACCACAGCCCTCTATGGGCTTCCAAATATCCATTGCCAATTCCACAAGAACAGCCTTAGCGAAAGGCTTCTTGAAGGGAAAGATGTAATTCTGTGAGATGAATTAACAGAACTCAGAGCAGTTTCTTAGAAATCTTCTTTCCAGTTTTGAACGGAGGATATTTCCTTTTTCACCATAGCCCTTTATGGGCTTCCAAATATCCCTTTGCCAATTCCACAAGAACAGCCTTAGCGAAAGGCTTCTTGAAGGGAAAGATGTAACTCTGTGAGATGAATTAATAGAACACAGAGCAGTTTCTCAGAAAGCTTCTTTCCAGTTTTGAACGGAAGATATTTCCTTTTTCACCATAGCCCTCTATGGGCTTCCAAATATCCCTTTGCCAATTCCACAAGAACAGCCTTAGCGAAAGACTTCTTGAAGGGAAAGATGTAACGCTGTGAGATGAATTAACAGAACACAGAGCAGTTTCTCAGAAAGCTTCTTTCCAGTTTTGAACGGAAGATATTTCCTTTTTCACCATAGCCCTCTATGGGCTTCCAAATATCCCTTTGCCAATTCCACAAGAACAGCCTTAGCGAAAGGCTTCTTGAAGGGAAAGATGTAACTCGGTGAGATGAATTAACAGAACACAGAGCAGTTTCTCAAAAGTCTTGTTTCCAGTTTTGAACGGAAGATATTTCCTTTTTCACCATAGCCCTCTATGGGCTTCCAAATATCCATTGCCAATTCCACAAGAACAGCCTTAGCGAAAGGCTTCTTGAAGGGAAAGATGTAATTCTGTGAGATGAATTAACAGAACTCAGAGCAGTTTCTCAGAAAGCTTCTTTCCAGTTTTGAACGGAAGATATTTCCTTTTTCACCATAGCCCTCTATGGGCTTCCAAATATCCCTTTGCCAATTCCACAAGAACAGCCTTAGCGAAATACTTTTTGAAGGGAAAGATGTAACTCTGTGAGATGAATTAGCAGAACACAGAGCAGATTCTCAGAAAGCTTCTTTCCAGTTTTGAACGGAATATATTTCCTTTTTCACCATAGCCCTCTATGGGCTTCCAAATATCCCTTTGCCAATTCCACAAGAACAGCCTTAGCGAAAGGCTTCTTGGAGGGAAAGATGTAACTCTGTGAGATGAATTAACAGAACACAGAGCAGTTTCTCAGAAAGCTTCTTTCCAGTTTTGAACGGAAGATATTTCCTTTTTCACCATAGCCCTCTATGGGCTTCCAAATATCCCTTTGCCAATTCCACAAGAACAGCCTTAGCGAAAGGCTTCTTGATGGGAAAGATGTAACTCTGTGAGATGAATGAACAGAACACAGAGCAGTTTCTCAGAAAGCTTCTTTCCAGTTTTGAATGGAAGATATTTCCTTTTACACCATAGACCTCTATGGGCTTCCAAATATCGCTTTGCCAATTCCACAAGAACAGCCTTATCGAAAGGCTTCTTGAAGAGAAAGATGTAACTCTGTGAGATGAATTAACAGAACACAGAACAGTTTCTCAGAAAGCTTCTTTCCAGTTTTGAACGGAAGATATTTCCTTTTTCACCATAGCCCTCTATGGGCTTCCAAATATCCCTTTGCCAATTCCACAAGAACAGCCTTAGCGAAAGACTTCTTGAAGGGTAAGATGTAACTCTGTGTTATGAGTTAACAGAACACAGAGCAGTTTCTCAGAAAGCTTCTTTCCAGTTTTGAACGGAAGATATTTCCTTTTTCAACATAGCCCTCTATGGGCTTCCAAATATCCCTTTGCCAATTCCACAAGAACAGCCTTAGCGAAAGGCTTCTTGAAGGGAAAGATGTAACTCTGTGAGATGAATTAACAGACCACAACGCAGTTTCTCAGAAAGCTTCTTTCCCGTTTTGAACGGAAGATATTTCCTTTTTCACCATAGCCCTCTATGGGCTTCCAAATATCCCTTTGCCAATTCCACAAGAACAGCCTTAGCGAAAGGCTTCTTGAAGGGAAAGATGTAACTCTGTGAGATGAATTAACAGAACACAGAGCAGTTTCTCAGAAAGCTTCTTTCCCGTTTTGAACGGAAGATATTTCCTTTTTCACCATAGCCCTCTATGGGCTTCCAAATATCCCTTTGCGAAATCCACAAGAACAGCCTTAGCGAAAGGCTTCTTGAAGGGAAAGATGTATCTCTGTGAGATGAATTAACAGAACACCGAGCAGTTTCTCAGAAAGCTTCTTTCCAGTTTTGAACGGAAGATATTTCCTTTTTCACCATAGCCCTCTATGGGCTTCCAAATATACCTTTGCCAATTCCACAATAACAGCCTTAGCGAAAGGCTTCTTGAAGGGAAAGATTTAACTCTGTGAGCTGAATTAACAGAACTCAGAGCAGTTTCTCAGAAAGCTTCTTTCCAGTTTTGAACGGAAGATATTTCCTTTTTCACCATAGCCCTCTATGGGCTTCCAAATATCCCTTTGCCAATTCCACAAGAACAGCCTTAGCGAAAGGCTTCTTGAAGGGAACGATGTAACTCTGTGAGATGAATTAACAGAACACAGAGCAGTTTCTCAGAAAGCTTCTTTCCAGTTTTGAACGGAAGATATTTCCTTTTTCACCATAGCCCTCTATGGGCTTCCAAATATCCTTTTGCCAATTCCACAAGAACAGCCTTAGCGAAAGGCTTCTTAAAGGGAAAAATGTAACTCTGTGAGATGAATTAACAGAACACAGAGCAGTTTCTCAAAAGGCTTGTTTCCAGTTTTGAACGGAAGATATTTCCTTTTTCACCATAGCCCTCTATGGGCTTCCAAATATCCATTGCCAATTCCACAAGAACAGCCTTAGCGAAAGGCTTCTTGAAGGGAAAGATGTAATTCTGTGAGATGAATTAACAGAACTCAGAGCAGTTTCTCAGAAAGCTTCTTTCCAGTTTTGAACGGAGGATATTTCCTTTTTAACCATAGCCCTTTATGGGCTTCCAAATATCCCTTTGCCAATTCCACAAGAACAGCCTTAGCGAAATGCTTTTTGAAGGGAAAGATGTAACTCTGTGAGATGAATTAGCAGAACACAGAGCAGATTCTCAGAAAGCTTCTTTCCAGTTTTGAACGGAATATATTTCCTTTTTCACCATAGCCCTCTATGGGCTTCCAAATATCCCTTTGCCAATTCCACAAGAACAGCCTTAGCGATAGGCTTCTTGAAGGGAAAGATGTAACTCTGTGAGATGAATTAACAGAACACAGAGCAGTTTCTCAGAAAGCTTCTTTCCAGTTTTGAACGGAAGATATTTCCTTTTTCACCATAGCCCTCCATGGGCTTCCAAATATCCCTTTGCCAATTCCACAAGAACAGCCTTAGCGAAAGGCTTCTTGAAGGGAAAGATGTAACTCTGTGAGATGAATGAACAGAACACAGAGCAGTTTCTCAGAAAGCTTCTTTCCAGTTTTGAACGGAAGATATTTCCTTTTTCACCATAGCCCTCTATGGGCTTCCAAATATCCCTTTGCCAATTCCACAAAACAGCCTTAGCGAAAGGCTTCTTGAAGGGAAAGATGTAACTCTGTGAGATGAATTAACAGAACACAGAGCAGTTTCTCAGAAAGCTTCTTTCCAGTTTTGAACGGAAGATATTTCCTTTTTCACCATAGCCCTCTATGGGCTTCCAAATATCCCTTTGCCAATTCCACAAGAACATCCTTAGCGAAAGGCTTCTTGAAGGGAAAGATGTAACTCTGTGAGATGAATTAACAGAACACAGAACAGTTTCTCAGAAAGATTCTTTCCAGTTTTGAACGGAAGATATTTCCTTTTTCACCATAGCCCTCTATGGGCTTCCAAATATCCCTTTGCCAATTCCACAAGAACAGCCTTAGCGAAAGGCTTCTTGAAGAGAAAGATGTAACTCTGTGAGATGAATTAACAGAACACAGAGCAGTATCTCAGAAAGCTTCTTTCCAGTTTTGAACGGAAGATGTTTCCTTTTTCACCATAGCCCTCTAAGGGCTTCCAAATATCCCTTTGCCAATTCCACAAGAATAGCCTTAGCGAAAGACTTCTTGAAGGGTAAGATGTAACTCTGTGGGATGAATTAACAGAACACAGAGCAGTTTCTCAGAAAGCTTCTTTCCGGTTTTGAACGGAAGATATTTCCTTTTTCACCGTAGCCCTCTATGGGCTTCCAAATATCCCTTTGCCAATTCCACAAGAACAGCCTTAGCGAAAGGCTTCTTGAAGGGAAAGATGTAACTCTGTGAGATGAATTAACAGACCACAGCGCAGTTTCTCAGAAAGCTTCTTTCCCGTTTTGAACGGAAGATATTTCCTTTTTCACCATAGCCCTCTATGGGCTTCCAAATATCCCTTTGCCAATTCCACAAGAACAGCCTTAGCGAAAGGCTTCTTGAAGGGAAAGATGTAACTCTGTGAGATGAATTAACAGAACACAGAGCAGTTTCTCAGAAAGCTTCTTTCCAGTTTTGAACGAAGATATTTCCTTTTTCACCATAGCCCTCTATGGGCTTCCAAATATCCCTTTGCCAATTCCACAAGAACAGCCTTAGCGAAAGGCTTCTTGAAGGGAACGATGTAACTCTGTGAGATGAATTAACAGAACACAGAGCAGTTTCTCAGAAAGCTTCTTTCCTGTTTTGAACGGAAGATATTTCCTTTTTCACCATAGCCCTCTATGGGCTTCCAAATATCCCTTTGCCAATTCCACAAGAACAGCCTTAGCGAAAGGCTTCTTGAAGGGAAAGATGTAACTCTGTGAGATGAATTAACAGAACACAGAGCAGTTTCTCAGAAAGCTTCTTTCCAGTTTTGAACGGAAGATATTTCCTTTTTCACCATAGCCCTCTATGGGCTTCCAAATATCCCTTTGCCAATTCCACAAGAACAGCCTTAGCGAAAGGCTTCTTGAAGGGAAAGATGTAACTCTGTGAGATGAATTAACAGAACACAGAGCAGTTTCTCAAAAGGCTTGTTTCCAGTTTTGAACGGAAGATATTTCCTTTTTCACCATAGCCCTCCATGGGCTTCCAAATATCCATTGCCAATTCCACAAGAACAGCCTTAACGAAAGGTTTCTTGAAGGGAAAAATGTAATTCTGTGAGATGAATTAACAGAACTCAGAGCTGTTTCTCAGAAAGCTTCTTTCCAGTTTTGAACGGAAGATATTTCCTTTTTCACCATAGCCCTCTATGGGCTTCCAAATATCCCTTTGCCAATTCCACAAGAGCAGCCTTAGCGAAATACTTTTTGAAGGGAATGATGTAACTCTGTGAGATGAATTAGCAGAACACAGAGCAGATTCTCAGAAAGCTTCTTTCCAGTTTTGAACGGAATATATTTCCTTTTTCACAATAGCCCTCTATGGGCTTCCAAATATCCCTTTGCCAATTCCACAAGAACAGCCTTAGCGAAAGGCTTCTTGAAGGGAAAGATGTAACTCTGTGAGATGAATTAACAGAACACAGAGCAGTTTCTCAGAAAGCTTCTTTCCAGTTTTGAACGGAAGATATTTCCTTTTTCACCATAGCCCTCTATGGGCTTCCAAATATCCCTTTGCCAATTCCACAAGAACAGCCTTAGCGAAAGGCTTCTTGAAGGGAAAGATGTAACTCTGTGAGATGAATGAACAGAACACAGAGCAATTTCTCAGAAAGCTTCTTTCCAGTTTTGAACGGAAGATATTTCCCTTTACACCATAGCCCTCTATGGGCTTCCAAATATCCCTTTGCCAATTCCACAAGAACAGCCTTATCGAAAGGCTTCTTGAAGGGAAAGATGTAACTCTGTGAGATTAATTAAGAGACACAGAACAGTTTCTCAGAAAGCTTCTTTCCAGTTTTGAACGGAAGATATTTCCTTTTTCACCATAGCCCTCTATGGGCTTCCAAATATCCCTTTGCCAATTCCACAAGAACGGCCTTAGCGAAAGACTTCTTGAAGGGTAAGATGTAACTCTGTGAGATGAATTAACAGAACACAGAGCAGTTTCTCAGAAAGCTTCTTTCCAGTTTTGAACGGAAGATATTTCCTTTTTCACCATAGCCCTCTATGGGCTTCCAAATATCCCTTTGCCAATTCCACAAGAACAGCCTTAGCGAAAGGCTTCTTGAAGGGAAAGATGTAACTCTGTGAGATGAATTAACAGACCACAGAGCAGTTTCTCAGAAAGCTTCTTTCCCGTTTTGAACGGAAGATATTTCCTTTTTCACCATAGCCCTCTATGGGCTTCCACATATCCCTTTGCCAATTCCACAAGAACAGCCTTAGCGAAAGGCTTCTTGAAGGGAAAGATGTAACTCTGTGAGATGAATTAACAGAACACAGAGCAGTTTCTCAGAAAGCTTCTTTCCTGTTTTGAACGGAAGATATTTCCTTTTTCACCATAGCCCTCTATGGGCTTCCAAATATCCCTTTGCCAATTCCACAAGAACAGTCTTAGCGAAAGGCTTCTTGAAGGGAAAGATGTAACTCTGTCAGATGAATTAACAGAACACAGAGCAGTTTCTCAGAAAGCTTCTTTCCAGTTTTGAACGGAAGATATTTCCTTTTTCACCATAGCCCCCTATGGGCTTCCAAATATCCCTTTGCCAATTCCACAAGAACAGCCTTAGCGAAAGGCTTTTTGAAGGGAAAGATGCAACTCTGTGAGATGAATTAACAGAACACAGAGCAGATTCTCAGAAAGCTCCTTTCCAGTTTTGAACGGAAGATATTTCCTTTTTCACCATAGCCCTCTATGTGCTTCCAAATATCCCTTTGCCAATTCCACAAGAACAGCCTTAGCGAAAGACTTCTTGAAGGGAAAGATGTAACTCTGTGTGATGAATGAACAGAACACAGAGCAGTTTCTCAGAAAGCTTCTTTCCAGTTATGAACGGAAGATATTTCCTTTTTCACCATAGCCCTCTATGGGCTTCCAAATATCCCTTTGCCAATTCCACAAGAACAGCCTTAGCGAAAGGCTTTTTGAAGGGAAAGATGTAACTCAGTGAGATGAATTAACAGAACACAGAGCAGTTTCTCAGAAAGCTTCTTTCCAGTTTGGAACGGAAATTATTTCCTTTTTCACCATAGCCCTCTATGGGCTTCCAAATATCCCTTTGCCAATTCCACAAGAATAGCCTTAGTGAAAGGCTACCTGAAGGGAAAGATGTAACTCTGTGAGATGAATTAACAGAACACGGAGCAGTTTCTTACAATCCTTGTTTCCAGTTTTGAACGGAAGATATTTCCTTTTTCACCATAGCCCTCTATGGGCTTCCAAATATCCCTTTGCGAAATCCACAAGAACAGCCTTAGCGAAAGGCTTCTTGAAGGGAAAGATGTAACTCTGTGAGATGAATTAACAGAACACCGAGCAGTTTCTCAGAAAGCTTCTTTCCAGTTTTGAACGGAAGATATTTCCTTTTTCACCATAGCCCTCTATGGGCTTCCAAATATCCCTTTGCCAATTCCACAAGAACAGCCTTAGCGAAAGGCTTCTTGAAGGGAAAGATGTAACTCTGTGAGATGAATTAACAGAACACAGAGCAATTTCTCAGAAAGCTTCTTTCCAGTTTTGAAGGGAAGATATTTCCTTTTTCACCATAGCCCTCTAGGGGCTTCCAAATATCCCTTTGCCAATTCCACAAGAACAGCCTTAGCGAAAGGCTTCTTGAAGGGAAAGATGTAACTCTGTGAGATGAATTAACAGAACACAGAGCAGTTTCTCAAAAGGCTTCTTTCCAGTTTTGAACGGAAGATATTTCCTTTTTCACCATAGCCCTCTATGGGCTTCCAAATATCCCTTTGCCAATTCCACAAGAACAGCCTTAGCGAAAGGCTTCTTGAAGGGAAAGATGTAACTCTGTGAGATGAATTAACAGAACACAGAGCAGTTTCTCAGAAAGCTTCTTTCCAGTTTTGAACGGAAGATATTTCCTTTTTCACCATAGCCCTCTATGGGTTTCCAAATATCCCTTTGCCAATTCCACAAGAACAGCGTTAGCGAAAGGCTTCTTGAAGGGAAAGATGTAACTCTGTGAGATGAATTAACAGAACTCAGAGCAGTTTCTCAGAAAGCTTCTTTCCAGTTTTGAACCGAAGATATTTCCTTTTTCACCATAGCCCTCTATGGGCTTCCAAATATCCCTTTGCCAATTCCACAAGAACAGCCTTAGCGAAAGACTTCTTGAAGGGAAAGATGTAACTCTGTGAGATGAATTAACAGAACACAGAGTAGTTTCTCAGAAAGCTTCTTTCCAGTTTTGAACGGAAGATATTTCCTTTTTCACCATAGCCCTCTATGGGCTTCCAAATATCCCTTTGCCAATTCCACAAGAACATCCTTAGCGAAGGCTTCTTGAAGGGAAAGATGTAACTCTGTGACATGAATTAACAGAACACAGAACAGTTTCTCAGAAAGCTTCTTTCCAGTTTTGAACGGAAGATATTTCCTTTTTCACCATAGCCCTCTATGGGCTTCCAAAAATCCCTTTGCCAATTCCACAAGAACAGCCTTAGCGAAAGGCTCCTTGAAGAGAAAGATGTAACACTGTGAGATGAATTAACAGAACACAGAGCAGTATCTCAGAAGCTTCTTTCAAGTTTTGAATGGAAGATGTTTCCTTTTTCACCATAGCCCTCTATGGGCTTCCAAATATCCCTTTGCCAATTCCACAAGAACAGCCTTAGCGAAAGGCTTCTTGAAGGGAAAGATGTAACTCTGTGAGATGAATTAACAGAACACAGAGCAGTTTCTCAAAAGGCTTGTTTCCAGTTTTCAACGGAAGATATTTCCTTTTTCACCATAGCCCTCTATGGGCTTCCAAATATCTCTTTGCCAATTCCACAAGAACAGCCTTAGCGAAAGGCTTCTTGAAGGGAAAGATGTAACTCTGTGAGACGAATTAGCAGAACTCAGAGCAGTTTCTCAGAAAGCTTCTTTCCAGTTTTGAACGGAAGATATTTCCTTTTTCACCATAGCCCTCTATGGGCTTCCAAATATCCCTTTGCCAATTCCACAAGAACAGCCTTAGCGAAAGGCTTCTTGGAGGGTAAGATGTAACTCTGTGAGATGAATTAACAGAGCTCAGAGCAGTTTCTCAGAAAGCTTCTTTCCAGTTTTGAACGGAAGATATTTCCTTTTTCACCATAGCCCTCTATGGGCTTCCAAATATCCCTTTGCCAATTCCACAAGAACAGCCTTAGCGAAAGGCTTCTTGAAGGGAACGATGTAACTCTGTGAGATGAATTAACAGAACACAGAGCAGTTTCTCAGAAAGCTTCTTTCCAGTTTTGAACGGAAGATATTTCCTTTTTCACGATAGTCCTCTATGGGCTTCCAAATATCCCTTTACCAATTCCACAAGAACAGCCTTAGCGAAAGGCTTCTTGAAGGGAAAGATGTAACTCTGTGAGATGAATTAACAGAACACAGAGCAGTTTCTCAGAAAGCTTCTTTGCAGTTTTGAACGGAAGATATTTCCTTTTCCACCATAGCCCTCTATGGGCTTCCAAATATCCCTTTGCCAATTCCACAAGAACAGCCTTAGCGAAAGGCTTCTTGAAGGGAAAGATGTAACTCTGTGAGATGAATTAACAGAACACAGAGCAGTTTCTCAAAAGGCTTGTTTCCAGTTTTGAACGGAAGATATTTCCTTTTTCACCATAGCCCTCTATGGGCTTCCAAATATCCCTTTGCCAATTCCACAAGAACAGCCTTAGCAAAAGGCTTCTTGAAGGGAAAGATGTAATTCAGTGAGATGAATTTACAGAACTCAGAGCAGTTTCTCAGAAAGCTTCTTTCCAGTTTTGAACGGAAGATATTTCCTTTTTCACCATAGCCCTCTATGGGCTTCCAAATATCCCTTTGCCAATTCCACAAGAACAGCCTTAGCGAAATACTTTTTGAAGGGAAAGATGTAACTCTGTGAGATGAATTAGCAGAACACAGAGCAGATTCTCAGAAAGCTTCTTTCCAGTTTTGAACGGAAGATATTTCCTTTTTCTCCATAGCCCTCTATGGGCTTCCAAATATCCCTTTGCCAATTCCACAAGAACAGCCTTAGCGAAAGGCTTCTTGAAGGGAAAGATGTAACTCTGTGAGATGAATGAACAGAACACAGAGCAGTTTCTCAGAAAGCTTCTTTCCAGTTTTGAACGGAAGATATTTCCTTTTACACCATAGCCCTCTATGGGCTTCCACATATCCCTTTGCCAATTCCACAAGAACAGCCTTATCGAAAGGCTTCTTGAAGAGAAAGATGTAACTCTGTGAGATGAATTAACAGAACACAGAACAGTTTCTCAGAAAGCTTCTTTCCAGTTATGAACGGAAGATATTTCCTTTTTCACCATAGCCCTCTATGGGCTTCCAAATATCCCTTTGCCAATTCCACAAGAACAGCCCTAACGAAAGGCTTTTTGAAGGGAAAGATGTAACTCAGTGAGATGAATTAACAGAACACAGAGCAGTTTCTCAGAAAGCTTCTTTCCAGTTTTGAACGGAAGATATTTCCTTTTTCACCATAGCCCTCTATGGGATTCCAAATATCCCATTGCCAATTCCACAAGAATAGCCTTAGTGAAAGGCTACCTGAAGGGAAAGATGTAACTCTGTGAGATGAATTAACAGAACACGGAGCAGTTTCTTGCAAACCTTGTTTCCAGTTTTGAACGGAAGATATTTCCTTTTTCACCATAGCCCTCTATGGGCTTCCAAATATCCCTTTGCGAAATCCACAAGAACAGCCTTAGCGAAAGGCTTCTTGAAGGGAAAGATGTAACTCTGTGAGATGAATTAACAGAACACCGAGCAGTTTCTCAGAAAGCTTCTTTCCAGTTTTGAACGGAAGATATTTCCTTTTTCACCATAGCCCTCTATGGGCTTCCAAATATCCCTTTGCCAATTCCACAAGAACAGCCTTAGCGAAAGGCTTCTTGAAGGGAAAGATGTAACTCTGTGAGATGAATTAACAGAACTCAGAGCATTTTCTCAGAAAGCTTCTTTCCAGTTTTGAACGGAAGTTATTTCCTTTTTCACCATAGCCCTCTATGGGCTTACAAAAATCCCTTTGCCAATTCCACAAGAACAGCCTTAGCGAAAGGCTTCTTGAAGGGAACGATGTAACTCTGTGCGATGAATTAACAGAACACAGAGCAGTATCTCAGAAAGCTTCTTTCCAGTTTTGAACGGAAGATGTTTCCTTTTTCACCGTAGCCCTCTATGGGCTTCCAAATATCCCTTTGCCAATTCCACAAGAACAGCCTTAGCGAAAGGCTTCTTGAAGGGAAAGATGTAACTCTGTGAGATGAATTAACAGAACACAGAGCAGTTTCTCAAAAGGCTTGTTTCCAGTTTTCAACGGAAGATATTTCCTTTTTCACCATAGCCCTCTATGGGCTTCCAAATATCCCTTTGCCAATTCCACAAGAACAGTCTTAGCGAAAGGCTTCTTGAAGGGATAGATGTAACTCTGTGAGACGAATTAACAGATCTCAGAGCAGTTTCTCAGAAAGCTTCTTTCCAGTTTTGAACGGAAGATATTTCCTTTTTCACCATAGCCCTCTATGGGCTTCCAAATATCCCTTTGCCAATTCCACAAGAACAGCCTTAGCGAAAGGCCTCTTTGAGGGAAAGATGTAACTCTGTGAGATGAATTAACAGAGCTCAGAGCAGTTTCTCAGAAAGCTTCTTTCCAGTTTTGAACGGAAGATATTTCCTTTTTCACCATAGCCCTCTATGGGCTTCCAAATATCCCTTTGCCAATTCCACAAGAACAGCCTTAGCGAAAGGCTTCTTGAAGGGAAAGATGTAACTCTGTGAGATGAATTAACAGAACTCAGAGCAGTTTCTCAGAAAACTTCTTTCCAGTTTTGAACGGAAGATATTTCCTTTTTCACCATAGCCCTCTATGGGCTTCCAAATATCCCTTTGCCAATTCCACAAGAACAGCCTTAGCTAAAGGCTTCTTGAAGGGAACGATGTAACTCTGTGAGATGAATTAACAGAACTCAGAGCAGTTTCTCGGAAAGCTTCTTTCCAGTTTTGAACGGAAGTTATTTCCTTTTTCACCATAGCCCTCTATGGGCTTACAAAAATCCCTTTGCCAATTCCACAAGAACAGCCTTAGCGAAAGGCTTCTTGAAGGGAACGATGTAACTCTGTGAGATGAATTAACAGAACACAGAGCAGTATCTCAGAAAGCTTCTGTCCAATTTTGAACGGAAGATGTTTCCTTTTTCACCGTAGCCCTCTATGGGCTTCCAAATATCCCTTTGCCAATTCCACAAGAACAGCCTTAGCGAAAGGCTTCTTGAAGGGAAAGATGTAACTCTGTGAGATGAATTAACAGAACACAGAGCAGTTTCTCAAAAGGCTTGTTTCCAGTTTTCAACGGAAGATATTTCCTTTTTCACCATAGCCCTCTATGGGCTTCCAAATATCCCTTTGCCAATTCCACAAGAACAGTCTTAGCGAAAGGCTTCTTGAAGGGAAAGATGTAACTCTGTGAGACGAATTAACAGAACTCAGAGCAGTTTCTCAGAAAGCTTCTTTCCAGTTTTGAACGGAAGATATTTCCTTTTTCACCATAGCCCTCTATGGGCTTCCAAATATCCCTTTGCCAATTCCACAAGAACAGCCTTAGCGAAAGGCTTCTTTGAGGGAAAGATGTAACTCTGTGAGATGAATTAACAGAGCTCAGAACAGTTTCTCAGAAAGCTTCTTTCCAGTTTTGAACGGAAGACATTTCCTTTTTCACCATAGCCCTCTATGGGCTTCCAAATATCCCTTTGCCAATTCCACAAGAGCAGCCTTAGCGAAAGGCTTCTTGAAGGGAAAGATGTAACTCTGTGAGATGAATTAACAGAACTCAGAGCAGTTTCTCAGTAAACTTCTTTCCAGTTTTGAACGGAAGATATTTCCTTTTTCACCATAGCCCTCTATGGGCTTCCAAATATCCCTTTGCCAATTCCACAAGAACAGCCTTAGCGAAAGGCTTCTTGAAGGGAACGATGTAACTCTGTGAGATGAATTAACAGAACACAGAGCAGTTTCTCAGAAAGCTTCTTTCCAGTTTTGAACGGAAGATATTTCCTTTTTCACCATAGCCCTCTATGGGCTTCCAAATATCCCTTTGCCAATTCCACAAGAACAGCCTTAGCGAAAGGCTTCTTGAAGGGAAAGATGTAACTCTGTGAGATGAATTAACAGAACACAGAGCAGTTTCTCAGAAAGCTTCTTTCCAGTTTTGAACGGAAGATATTTCCTTTTTCACCATAGCCCTCTATGGGTTTCCAAATATCCCTTTGCCAATTCCACAAGAACAGCGTTAGCGAAAGGCTTCTTGAAGGGAAAGATGTAACTCTGTGAGATGAATTAACAGAACTCAGAGCAGTTTCTCAGAAAGCTTCTTTCCATTTTTGAACGGAAGATATTTCCTTTTTCACCATAGCCCTCTATGGGCTTCCAAATATCCCTTTGCCAATTCCACAAGAACAGCCTTAGCGAAAGACTTCTTGAAGGGAAAGATGTAACTCTGTGAGATGAATTAACAGAACACAGAGTAGTTTCTCAGAAAGCTTCTTTCCAGTTTTGAACGGAAGATATTTCCTTTTTCACCATAGCCCTCTATGGGCTTCCAAATATCCCTTTGCCAATTCCACAAGAACATCCTTAGCGAAAGGCTTCTTGAAGGGAAAGATGTAACTCTGTGAGATGAATTAACAGAACACAGAACAGTTTCTCAGAAAGCTTCTTTCCAGTTTTGAACGGAAGATATTTCCTTTTTCACCATAGCCCTCTATGGGCTTCCAAAAATCCCTTTGCCAATTGCACAAGAACAGCCTTAGCGAAAGGCTTCTTGAAGAGAAAGACGTAACTCTGTGAGATGAATTAACAGAACACAGAGCAGTATCTCAGAAGCTTCTTTCCAGTTTTGAACGGAAGATGTTTCCTTTTTCACCATAGCCCTCTATGGGCTTCCAAATATCCCTTTGCCAATTCCACAAGAACAGCCTTAGCGAAAGGCTTCTTGAAGGGAAAGATGTAACTCTGTGAGATGAATTAACAGAACACAGAGCAGTTTCTCAAAAGGCTTGTTTCCAGTTTTCAACGGAAGATATTTCCTTTTTCACCATAGCCCTCTATGGGCTTCCAAATATCTCTTTGCCAATTCCACAAGAACAGCCTTAGCGAAAGGCTTCTTGAAGGGAAAGATGTAACTCTGTGAGACGAATTAGCAGAACTCAGAGCAGTTTCTCAGAAAGCTTCTTTCCAGTTTTGAACGGAAGATATTTCCTTTTTCACCATAGCCCTCTATGGGCTTCCAAATATCCCTTTGCCAATTCCACAATGAACAGCCTTAGCGAAAGGCTTCTTGGAGGGAAAGATGTAACTCTGTGAGATGAATTAACAGAGCTCAGAGCAGTTTCTCAGAAAGCTTCTTTCCAGTTTTGAACGGAAGATATTTCCTTTTTCACAATAGCCCTCTATGGGCTTCCAAATATCCCTTTGCCAATTCCACAAGAACAGCCTTAGCGAAAGGCTTCTTGAAGGGAACGATGTAACTCTGTGAGATGAATTAACAGAACACAGAGCAGTTTCTCAGAAAGCTTCTTTCCAGTTTTGAACGGAAGATATTTCCTTTTTCACGATAGCCCTCTATGGGCTTCCAAATATCCCTTTGCCAATTCCACAAGAACAGCCTTAGCGAAAGGCTTCTTGAAGGGACAGATGTAATTCTGTGAGATGAATTAACAGAACACAGAGCAGTTTCTCAGAAAGCTTCTTTGCAGTTTTGAACGGAAGATATTTCCTTTTCCACCGTAGCCCTCTATGGGCTTCCAAATATCCCTTTGCCAATTCCACAAGAACAGCCTTAGCGAAAGGCTTCTTGAAGGGAAAGATGTAACTCTGTGAGATGAATTAACAGAACACAGAGCAGTTTCTCAAAAGGCTTGTTTCCAGTTTTGAACGGAAGATATTTCCTTTTTCACCGTAGCCCTCTATGGGCTTCCAAATATCCATTTGCCAATTCCACAAGAACAGCCTTAGCGAAAGGCTTCTTGAAGGGAAAGATGTAATTCAGTGAGATGAATTAACAGAACTCAGAGCAGTTTCTCAGAAAGCTTCTTTCCAGTTTTGAACGGAAGATATTTCCTTTTTCACCATAGCCCTCTATGGGCTTCCAAATATCCCTTTGCCAATTCCACAAGAACAGCCTTAGCGAAATACTTTTTGAAGGGAAAGATGTAACTCTGTGAGATGAATTAGCAGAACACAGAGCAGATTCTCAGAAAGCTTCTTTCCAGTTTTGAACGGAAGATATTTCCTTTTTCTCCATAGCCCTCTATGGCCTTCCAAATATCCATTTGCCAATTCCACAAGAACAGCCTTAGCGAAAGGCTTCTTGAAGGGAAAGATGTAATTCAGTGAGATGAATTAACAGAACTCAGAGCAGTTTCTCAGAAAGCATCTTTCTAGTTTTGAACGGAAGATATTTCCTTTTTCACCATAGCCCTCTATGGGCTTCCAAATATCCCCTTGCCAATTCCACAAGAACAGCCTTAGCGAAATACTTTTTGAAGGGAAAGATGTAACTCTGTGAGATGAATTAGCAGAACACAGAGCAGATTCTCAGAAAGTTTCTTTCCAGTTTTGAACGGAAGATATTTCCTTTTTCTCCATAGCCCTCTATGGGCTTCCAAATATCCCTTTGCCAATTCCACAAGAACAGCCTTAGCGAAAGGCTTCTTTAAGGGAAAGATGTAACTCTGTGAGATGAATTAACAGAACACAGAGCAGTTTCTCAGAAAGCTTCTTTCCAGTTTTGAACGGAAGATATTTCCTTTTTCACCACAGCCCTCTATGGGCTTCCAAATATCCCTTTGCCAATTCCACAAGAACAGCCTTAGCGAAAGGCTTCTTGAAGGGAAAGATGTAACTCTGTGAGATGAATGAACAGAACACAGAGCAGTTTCTCAGAAAGCTTCTTTCCAGTTTTGAACGGAAGATATTTCCTTTTACACCATAGCCCTCTATGGGCTTCCACATATCCCTTTGCCAATTCCACAAGAACAGCCTTATCGAAAGGCTTCTTGAAGAGAAAGATGTAACTCTGTGAGATGAATTAACAGAACACAGAACAGTTTCTCAGAAAGCTTCTTTCCAGTTATGAACGGAAGATATTTCCTTTTTCACCATAGCCCTCTATGGGCTTCCAAATATCCCTTTGCCAATTCCACAAGAACAGCCTTAACGAAAGGCTTTTTGAAGGGAAAGATGTAACTCAGTGAGATGAATTAACAGAACACAGAGCAGTTTCTCAGAAAGCTTCTTTCCAGTTTTGAACGGAAGATATTTCCTTTTTCACCATAGCCCTCTATGGGCTTCCAAATATCCCTTTGCCAATTCCACAAGAATAGCCTTAGTGAAAGGCTACCTGAAGGGAAAGATGTAACTCTGTGAGATGAATTAACAGAACACGGAGCAGTTTCTTGCAAACCTTGTTTCCAGTTCTGAACGGAAGATATTTCCTTTTTCACCATAGCCCTCTATGGGCTTCCAAATATCCCTTTGCGAAATCCACAAGAACAGCCTTAGCGAAAGGCTTCTTGAAGGGAAAGATGTAACTCTGTGAGATGAATTAACAGAACACCGAGCAGTTTCTCAGAAAGCTTCTTTCCAGTTTTGAACGGAAGATATTTCCTTTTTCACCATAGCCCTCTATGGGCTTCCAAATATCCCTTTGCCAATTCCACAAGAACAGCCTTAGCGAAAGGCTTCTTGAAGGGAAAGATGTAACTCTGTGAGATGAATTAACAGAACTCAGAGCAGTTTCTCAGAAAGCTTCTTTCCAGTTTTGAACGGAAGTTATTTCCTTTTTCACCATAGCCCTCTATGGGCTTACAAAAATCCCTTTGCCAATTCCACAAGAACAGCCTTAGCGAAAGGCTTCTTGAAGGGAACGATGTAACTCTGTGAGATGAATTAACAGAACACAGAGCAGTATCTCAGAAAGCTTCTTTCCAGTTTTGAACGGAAGATGTTTCCTTTTTCACCGTAGCCCTCTATGGGCTTCCAAATATCCCTTTGCCAATTCCACAAGAACAGCCTTAGCGAAAGGCTTCTTGAAGGGAAAGATGTAACTCTGTGAGATGAATTAACAGAACACAGAGCAGTTTCTCAGAAAGCTTCTTTCCAGTTTTGAACGGAAGATATTTCCTTTTTCACCATAGCCCTCTATGGGCTTCCAAATATCCCTTTGCCAATTCCACAAGAACAGCCTTAGCGAAAGGCTTCTTTGAGGGAAAGATGTAACTCTGTGAGATGAATTAACAGAGCTCAGAGCAGTTTCTCAGAAAGCTTCTTTCCAGTTTTGAACGGAAGACATTTCCTTTTTCACCATAGCCCTCTATGGGCTTCCAAATATCCCTTTGCCAATTCCACAAGAACAGCCTTAGTGAAAGGCTTCTTGAAGGGAAAGATGTAACTCTGTGAGATGAATTAACAGAACACAGAGCAGTTTCTCAGAAAACTTCTTTCCAGTTTTGAACGGAAGTTATTTCCTTTTTCACCATAGCCCTCTATGGGCTTCCAAATATCCCTTTGCCAATTCCACAAGAACAGCCTTAGCGAAAGGCTTCTTGAAGGGAACGATGTAACTCTGTGAGATGAATTAACAGAACACAGAGCAGTTTCTCAGAAAGCTTCTTTCCAGTTTTGAACGGAAGATATTTCCTTTTTCACGATAGCCCTCTATGGGCTTCCAAATATCCCTTTGCCAATTCCACAAGAACAGCCTTAGCGAAAGGCTTCTTGAAGGGAAAGATGTAACTCTGTGAGATGAATTAACAGAACACAGAGCAGATTCTCAGAAAGCTTCTTTCCAGTTTTGAACGGAAGATATTTCCTTTTTCACCATAGCCCTCTATGGGCTTCCAAATATCCCTTTGCCAATTACACAAGAACAGCCTTAGCGAAAGGCTTCTTGAAGGGAACGATGTAACTCTGTGAGATGAATTAACAGAACACAGAGCAGTTTCTCAGAAAGCTTCTTTCCAGTTTTGAACGGAAGATATTTCCTTTTTCACGATAGCCCTCTATGGGCTTCCAAATATCCCTTTGCCAATTCCACAAGAACAGCCTTAGCGAAAGGCTTCTTGAAGGGAAAGATGTAACTCTGTGAGATGAATTAACAGAACACAGAGCAGTTTCTCAGAAAGCTTCTTTCCAGTTTTGAACGGAAGATATTTCCTTTTTCACCATAGCCCTCTATGGGCTTCCAAATATCCCTTTGCCAATTCCACAAGAACAGCCTTAGCGAAAGGCTTCTTGAAGGGAACGATGTAACTCTGTGAGATGAATTAACAGAACACAGAGCAGTTTTTCAGAAAGCTTCTTTCCAGTTTTGAACGGAAGATATTTCCTTTTTCACGATAGCCCTCTATGGGCTTCCAAATATCCCTTTGCCAATTCCACAAGAACAGCCTTAGCGAAAGGCTTCTTGAAGGGAAAGATGTAACTCTGTGAGATGAATTAACAGAACACAGGGCACTTTCTCAGAAAGCTTCTTTCCAGTTTTGAACGGAAGATATTTCCTTTTTCACCATAGCCCTCTATGGGCTTCCAAATATCCCTTTGCCAATTCCACAAGAACAGCCTTAGCGAAATACTTTTTGAAGGGAAAGATGTAACTCTGTGAGATGAATTAGCAGAACACAGAGCAGATTCTCAGAAAGCTTCTTTCCAGTTTTGAACGGAAGATATTTCCTTTTTCTCCATAGCCCTCTATGGGCTTCCAAATATCCCTTTGCCAATTCCACAAGAACAGCCTTAGCGAAAGGCTTCTTGAAGGGAAAGATGTAACTCTGTGAGATGAATGAACAAAACACAGAGCAGTTTCTCAGAAAGCTTCTTTCCAGTTTTGAACGGAAGATATTTCCTTTTACACCATAGCCCTCTATGGGCTTCCACATATCCCTTTGCCAATTCCACAAGAACAGCCTTATCGAAAGGCTTCTTGAAGAGAAAGATGTAACTCTGTGAGATGAATTAACAGAACACAGAACAGTTTCTCAGAAAGCTTCTTTCCAGTTATGAACGGAAGATATTTCCTTTTTCACCATAGCCCTCTATGGGCTTCCAAATATCCCTTTGCCAATTCCACAAGAACAGCCTTAACGAAAGGCTTTTTGAAGGGAAAGATGTAACTCAGTGAGATGAATTAACAGAACACAGAGCAGTTTCTCAGAAAGCTTCTTTCCAGTTTTGAACGGAAGATATTTCCTTTTTCACCATAGCCCTCTATGGGCTTCCAAATATCCCTTTGCCAATTCCACAAGAATAGCCTTAGTGAAAGGCTACCTGAAGGGAAAGATGTAACTCTGTGAGATGAATTAACAGAACACGGAGCAGTTTCTTGCAAACCTTGTTTCCAGTTTTGAACGGAAGATATTTCCTTTTTCACCATAGCCCTCTTTGGGCTTCCAAATATCCCTTTGCGAAATCCACAAGAACAGCCTTAGCGAAAGGCTTCTTGAAGGGAAAGATGTAACTCTGTGAGATGAATTAACAGAACACCGAGCAGTTTCTCAGAAAGCTTCTTTCCAGTTTTGAACGGAAGATATTTCCTTTTTCACCATAGCCCTCTATGGGCTTCAAAATATCCATTGCCAATTCCACAAGAACAGCCTTAGCGAAAGGCTTCTTGAAGGGAAAGATGTAATTCTGTGAGATGAATTAACAGAACTCAGAGCAGTTTCTCAGAAAGCTTCTTTCCAGTTTTGATCGGAAGATATTTCCTTTTTCACCATAGCCCTCTATGGGCTTCCAAATATCCCTTTGCCAATTCCACAAGAACAGCCTTAGCGAAAGGCTTCTTGAAGGGAAAGATGTAACTCTGTGAGATGAATTAACAGACCACAGAGCAGTTTCTCAGAAAGCTTCTTTCCCGTTTTGAACGGAAGATATTTCCTTTTTCACCATAGCCCTCTATGGGCTTCCAAATATCCCTTTGCCAATTCCACAAGAACAGCCTTAGCGAAAGGCTTCTTGAAGGGAAAGATGTAACTCTGTGAGATGAATTAACAGAACACAGAGCAATTTCTCAGAAAGCTTCTTTCCAGTTTTGAACGGAAGATATTTCCTTTCTCACCGTAGCCCTCTAGGGGCTTCCAAATATCCCTTTGCCAATTCCACAAGAACAGCCTTAGCGAAAGGCTTCTTGAAGGGAAAGATGTAACTCTGTGAGATGAATTAACAGAACTCAGAGCAGTTTCTCAGAAAGCTTCTTTCCAGTTTTGAACGGAAGATATTTCCTTTTTCACCATAGCCCTCTATGGGCTTCCAAATATCCCTTTGCCAATTGCACAAGAACAGCCTTAGCGAAAGGCTTCTTTGAGGGAAAGATGTAACTCTGTGAGATGAATTAACAGAGCTCAGAGCAGTTTCTCAGAAAGCTTCTTTCCAGTTTTGAACGGAAGATATTTCCTTTTTCACCATAGCCCTCTATGGGCTTCCAAATATCCCTTTGCCAATTCCACAAGAACAGCCTTAGCGAAAGGCTTCTTGAAGGGAAAGATGTAACTCTGTGAGATGAATTAACAGAACACAGAGCAGTTTCTCAAAAGGCTTGTTTCCAGTTTTGAACGGAAGATATTTCCTTTTTCACCATAGCCATCTATGGGCTTCCAAATATCCATTGCCAATTCCACAAGAATAGCCTTAGCGAAAGGCTTCTGGAAGGGAAAGATGTAATTCTGTGAGATGAATTAACAGAACTCAGAGCAGTTTCTCAGAAAGCTTCTTTCCAGTTTTGAACGGAAGATATTTCCTTTTTCACCATAGCCCTCTATGGGCTTCCAAATATCCCTTTGCCAATTCCACAAGAACAGCCTTAGCGAAATACTTTTTGAAGGGAAAGATGTAACTCTGTGAGATGAATTAGCAGAACACAGAGCAGATTCTTAGAAAGCTTTCCAGTTTTGAACGGAATATATTTCCTTTTTCACCATAGCCCTCTAGGGGCTTCCAAATATCCCTTTGCCAATTCCACAAGAACAGCCTTAGCGAAAGGCTTCTTGAAGGGAAAGATGTAACTCTGTGAGATGAATTAACAGAACACAGAGCAGTTTCTCAGAAAGCTTCTTTACAGTTTTGAACGGAAGATATTTCCTTTTTCACCATAGCCCTCTATGGGCTTCCAAATATCCCTTTGCCAATTCCACAAGAACAGCCTTAGCGAAAGGCTTCTTGAAGGGAAAGATGTAACTCTGTGAGATGAATGAACAGAACACAGAGCAGTTTCTCAGAAAGCTTCTTCCCAGTTTTGAACGGAAGATATTTCCTTTTACACCATAGCCCTCTATGGGCTTCCACATATCCCTTTGCCAATTCCACAAGAACAGCCTTATCGAAAGGCTTCTTGAAGAGAAAGATGTAACTCTGTGAGATGAATTAACAGAACACAGAACAGTTTCTCAGAAAGCTTCTTTCCAGTTTTGAACGGAAGATATTTCCTTTTTCACCATAGCCCTCTATTGGCTTCCAAATATCCCTTTGCCAATTCCACAAGAACAGCCTTAGCGAAAGACTTCTTGAAGGGTAAGATGTAACTCTGTGAGATGAATTAACAGAACACAGAGCAGTTTCTCAGAAAGCTTCTTTCCAGTTTTGAACGGAAGATATTTCCTTTTTCACCATAGCCCTCTATGGGCTTCCAAATATCCCTTTGCCAATTCCACAAGAACAGCCTTAGCGAAAGGCTTCTTGAAGGGAAAGATGTAACTCTGTGAGATGAATTAACAGACCACAGAGCAGTTTCTCAGAAAGCTTCTTTCCCGTTTTGAACGGAAGATATTTCCTTTTTCACCATAGCCCTCTATGGGCTTCCAAATATCCCTTTGCCAATTCCACAAGAACAGCCTTAGCGAAAGGCTTCTTGAAGGGAAAGATGTAACTCTGTGAGATGAATTAACAGAACACAGAGCAATTTCTCAGAAAGCTTCTTTCCAGTTTTGAACGGAAGATATTTCCTTTTTCACCATAGCCCTCTAGGGGCTTCCAAATATCCCTTTGCAAATTCCACAAGAACAGCCTTAGCGAAAGGCTTCTTGAAGGGAAAGATGTAACTCTGTGAGATGAATTAACAGAACTCAGAGCAGTTTCTCAGAAAGCTTCTTTCCAGTTTTGAACGGAAGATATTTCCTTTTTCACCATAGCCCTCTATGGGCTTCCAAATATCCCTTTGCCAATTCCACAAGAACAGCCTTAGCGAAAGGCTTCTTGAAGGGAAAGATGTAACTCTGTGAGATGAATTAACAGAACACCGAGCAGTTTCTCAGAAAGCTTCTTTCCAGTTTTGAACGGAAGATATTTCCTTTTTCACCATAGCCCTCTATGGGCTTCCAAATATCCCTTTGCCAATTCCACAAGAACAGCCTTAGCGAAAGGCTTCTTGAAGGGAAAGATGTAACTCTGTGAGATGAATTAACAGAACTCAGAGCAGTTTCTCAGAAAGCTTCTTTCCAGTTTTGAACGGAAGTTATTTCCTTTTTCACCATAGCCCTCTATGGGCTTACAAAAATCCCTTTGCCAATTCCACAAGAACAGCCTTAGCGAAAGGCTTCTTGAAGGGAACGATGTAACTCTGTGAGATGAATTAACAGAACACAGAGCAGTATCTCAGAAAGCTTCTTTCCAGTTTTGAACGGAAGATGTTTCCTTTTTCACCGTAGCCCTCTATGGGCTTCCAAATATCCCTTTGCCAATTCCACAAGAACAGCCTTAGCGAAAGGCTTCTTGAAGGGAAAGATGTAACTCTGTGAGATGAATTAACAGAACACAGAGCAGTTTCTCAGAAAGCTTCTTTCCAGTTTTGAACGGAAGATATTTCCTTTTTCACCATAGCCCTCTATGGGCTTCCAAATATCCCTTTGCCAATTCCACAAGAACAGCCTTAGCGAAAGGCTTCTTTGAGGGAAAGATGTAACTCTGTGAGATGAATTAACAGAGCTCAGAGCAGTTTCTCAGAAAGCTTCTTTCCAGTTTTGAACGGAAGACATTTCCTTTTTCACCATAGCCCTCTATGGGCTTCCAAATATCCCTTTGCCAATTCCACAAGAACAGCCTTAGTGAAAGGCTTCTTGAAGGGAAAGATGTAACTCTGTGAGATGAATTAACAGAACACAGAGCAGTTTCTCAGAAAACTTCTTTCCAGTTTTGAACGGAAGATATTTCCTTTTTCACCATAGCCCTCTATGGGCTTCCAAATATCCCTTTGCCAATTCCACAAGAACAGCCTTAGCGAAAGGCTTCTTGAAGGGAACGATGTAACTCTGTGAGATGAATTAACAGAACACAGAGCAGTTTCTCAGAAAGCTTCTTTCCAGTTTTGAACGGAAGATATTTCCTTTTTCACGATAGCCCTCTATGGGCTTCCAAATATCCCTTTGCCAATTCCACAAGAACAGCCTTAGCGAAAGGCTTCTTGAAGGGAAAGATGTAACTCTGTGAGATGAATTAACAGAACACAGAGCAGATTCTCAGAAAGCTTCTTTCCAGTTTTGAACGGAAGATATTTCCTTTTTCACCATAGCCCTCTATGGGCTTCCAAATATCCCTTTGCCAATTCCACAAGAACAGCCTTAGCGAAAGGCTTCTTGAAGGGAACGATGTAACTCTGTGAGATGAATTAACAGAACACAGAGCAGTTTCTCAGAAAGCTTCTTTCCAGTTTTGAACGGAAGATATTTCCTTTTTCACGATAGCCCTCTATGGGCTTCCAAATATCCCTTTGCCAATTCCACAAGAACAGCCTTAGCGAAAGGCTTCTTGAAGGGAAAGATGTAACTCTGTGAGATGAATTAACAGAACACAGAGCAGTTTCTCAGAAAGCTTCTTTCCAGTTTTGAACGGAAGATATTTCCTTTTTCACCATAGCCCTCTATGGGCTTCCAAATATCCCTTTGCCAATTCCACAAGAACAGCCTTAGCGAAAGGCTTCTTGAAGGGAACGATGTAACTCTGTGAGATGAATTAACAGAACACAGAGCAGTTTTTCAGAAAGCTTCTTTCCAGTTTTGAACGGAAGATATTTCCTTTTTCACGATAGCCCTCTATGGGCTTCCAAATATCCCTTTGCCAATTCCACAAGAACAGCCTTAGCGAAAGGCTTCTTGAAGGGAAAGATGTAACTCTGTGAGATGAATTAACAGAACACAGGGCACTTTCTCAGAAAGCTTCTTTCCAGTTTTGAACGGAAGATATTTCCTTTTTCACCATAGCCCTCTATGGGCTTCCAAATATCCCTTTGCCAATTCCACAAGAACAGCCTTAGCGAAATACTTTTTGAAGGGAATGATGTAACTCTGTGAGATGAATTAGCAGAACACAGAGCAGATTCTCAGAAAGCTTCTTTCCAGTTTTGAACGGAAGATATTTCCTTTTTCTCCATAGCCCTCTATGGGCTTCCAAATATCCCTTTGCCAATTCCACAAGAACAGCCTTAGCGAAAGGCTTCTTGAAGGGAAAGATGTAACTCTGTGAGATGAATGAACAAAACACAGAGCAGTTTCTCAGAAAGCTTCTTTCCAGTTTTGAACGGAAGATATTTCCTTTTACACCATAGCCCTCTATGGGCTTCCACATATCCCTTTGCCAATTCCACAAGAACAGCCTTATCGAAAGGCTTCTTGAAGAGAAAGATGTAACTCTGTGAGATGAATTAACAGAACACAGAACAGTTTCTCAGAAAGCTTCTTTCCAGTTATGAACGGAAGATATTTCCTTTTTCACCATAGCCCTCTATGGGCTTCCAAATATCCCTTTGCCAATTCCACAAGAACAGCCTTAACGAAAGGCTTTTTGAAGGGAAAGATGTAACTCAGTGAGATGAATTAACAGAACACAGAGCAGTTTCTCAGAAAGCTTCTTTCCAGTTTTGAACGGAAGATATTTCCTTTTTCACCATAGCCCTCTATGGGCTTCCAAATATCCCTTTGCCAATTCCACAAGAATAGCCTTAGTGAAAGGCTACCTGAAGGGAAAGATGTAACTCTGTGAGATGAATTAACAGAACACGGAGCAGTTTCTTGCAAACCTTGTTTCCAGTTTTGAACGGAAGATATTTCCTTTTTCACCATAGCCCTCTTTGGGCTTCCAAATATCCCTTTGCGAAATCCACAAGAACAGCCTTAGCGAAAGGCTTCTTGAAGGGAAAGATGTAACTCTGTGAGATGAATTAACAGAACACCGAGCAGTTTCTCAGAAAGCTTCTTTCCAGTTTTGAACGGAAGATATTTCCTTTTTCACCATAGCCCTCTATGGGCTTCAAAATATCCATTGCCAATTCCACAAGAACAGCCTTAGCGAAAGGCTTCTTGAAGGGAAAGATGTAATTCTGTGAGATGAATTAACAGAACTCAGAGCAGTTTCTCAGAAAGCTTCTTTCCAGTTTTGATCGGAAGATATTTCCTTTTTCACCATAGCCCTCTATGGGCTTCCAAATATCCCTTTGCCAATTCCACAAGAACAGCCTTAGCGAAATACTTTTTGAAGGGAAAGATGTAACTCTGTGAGATGAATTAGCAGAACACCGAGCAGATTCTCAGAAAGCTTCTTTCCAGTTTTGAACGGAATATATTTCCTTTTTCACCATAGCCCTCTATGGGCTTCCAAATGTCCCTTTGCCAATTCCACAAGAACAGCCTTAGCGAAAGGCTTCTTGAAGGGAAAGATGTAACTCTGTGAGATGAATTAACAGACCACAGAGCAGTTTCTCAGAAAGCTTCTTTCCCGTTTTGAACGGAAGATATTTCCTTTTTCACCATAGCCCTCTATGGGCTTCCAAATATCCCTTTGCCAATTCCACAAGAACAGCCTTAGCGAAAGGCTTCTTGAAGGGAAAGATGTAACTCTGTGAGATGAATTAACAGAACACAGAGCAATTTCTCAGAAAGCTTCTTTCCAGTTTTGAACGGAAGATATTTCCTTTCTCACCATAGCCCTCTAGGGGCTTCCAAATATCCCTTTGCCAATTCCACAAGAACAGCCTTAGCGAAAGGCTTCTTGAAGGGAAAGATGTAACTCTGTGAGATGAATTAACAGAACTCAGAGCAGTTTCTCAGAAAGCTTCTTTCCAGTTTTGAACGGAAGATATTTCCTTTTTCACCATAGCCCTCTATGGGCTTCCAAATATCCCTTTGCCAATTCCACAAGAACAGCCTTAGCGAAAGACTTCTTGAAGGGAAAGATGTAACTCTGTGAGATGAATTAACAGAACACAGAGTAGTTTCTCAGAAAGCTTCTTTCCAGTTTTGAACGGAAGATATTTCCTTTTTCACCATAGACCTCTATGGGCTTCCAAATATCCCTGTGCCAATTCCACAAGAACATCCTTAGCGAAAGGCTTCTTGAAGGGAAAGATGTAACTCTGTGAGATGAATTAACAGAACACAGAACAGTTTCTCAGAAAGCTTCTTTCCAGTTTTGAACGGAAGATATTTCCTTTTTCACCATAGCCCTCTATGGGCTTCCAAAAATCCCTTTGCCAATTCCACAAGAACAGCCTTAGCGAAAGGCTTCTTGAAGAGAAAGATGTAACTCTGTGAGATGAATTAACAGAACACAGAGCAGTATCTCAGAAAGCTTCTTTCCAGTTTTGAACGGAAGATGTTTCCTTTTTCACCATAGCCCTCTATGGGCTTCCAAATATCCCTTTGCCAATTCCACAAGAACAGCCTTAGCGAAAGGCTTCTTGAAGGGAAAGATGTAACTCTGTGAGATGAATTAACAGAACACAGAGCAGTTTCTCAAAAGGCTTGTTTCCACTTTTCAACGGAAGATATTTCCTTTTTCACCATAGCCCTCTATGGGCTTCCA
This sequence comes from Chlorocebus sabaeus, assembly GCF_047675955.1. Lineage (NCBI taxonomy): Eukaryota > Metazoa > Chordata > Mammalia > Primates > Cercopithecidae > Chlorocebus > Chlorocebus sabaeus. The sequence goes on along the minus strand of NW_027328325.1, from coordinate 540,160 downwards.
AATATCCCTTTGCCAATTCCACAAGAACAGCCTTAGCGAAAGGCTTCTTGAAGGGAAAGATGTAACTCTGTGAGACGAATTAACAGAACTCAGAGCAGTTTCTCAGAAAGCTTCTTTCCAGTTTTGAACGGAAGATATTTCCTTTTTCACCATAGCCCTCTATGGGCTTCCAAATATGCCTTTGCCAATTCCACAAGAACAGCCTTAGCGAAAGGCTTCTTTGAGGGAAAGATGTAACTCTTTGAGATGAATTAACAGAGCTCAGAGCAGTTTCTCAGAAAGCTTCTTTCCAGTTTTGAACGGAAGATATTTCCTTTTTCACCATAGCCCTCTATGGGCTTCCAAATATCCCTTTGCCAATTCCACAAGAACAGCCTTAGCGAAAGGCTTCTTGAAGGGAACGATGTAACTCTGTGAGATGAATTTACAGGACACAGAGCAGTTTCTCAGAAAGCTTCTTTCCAGTTTTGAACGGAAGATATTTCCTTTTTCACGATAGCCCTCTATGGGCTTCCAAATATCCCTTTGCCAATTCCACAAGAACATCCTTAGCGAAAGGCTTCTTGAAGGGAAAGATGTAACTCTGTGAGATGAATTAACAGAACACAGAACAGTTTCTCAGAAAGCTTCTTTCCAGTTTTGAACGGAAGATATTTCCTTTTTCACCATAGCCCTCTATGGGCTTCCAAAAATCCCTTTGCCAATTCCACAAGAACAGCCTTAGCGAAAGGCTTCTTGAAGAGAAAGATGTAACTCTGTGAGATGAATTAACAGAACAGAGAGCAGTATCTCAGAAAGCTTCTTTCCAGTTTTGAACGGAAGATGTTTCCTTTTTCACCATAGCCCTCTATGGGCTTCCAAATATCCCTTTGCCAATTCCACAAGAACAGCCTTAGCGAAAGGCTTCTTGAAGGGAAAGATGTAACTCTGTGAGATGAATTAACAGAACACAGAGCAGTTTCTCAAAAGGCTTGTTTCCACTTTTCAACGGAAGATATTTCCTTTTTCACCATAGCCCTCTATGGGCTTCCAAATATCCCTTTGCCAATTCCACAAGAACAGCCTTAGCGAAAGGCTTCTTGAAGGGAAAGATGTAACTCTGTGAGACGAATTAACAGAACTCAGAACAGTTTCTCAGAAAGCTTCTTTCCAGTTTTGAACGGAAGATATTTCCTTTTTCACCATAGCCCTCTATGGGCTTCCAAATATCCCTTTGCCAATTGCACAAGAACAGCCTTAGCGAAAGGCTTCTTTGAGGGAAAGATGTAACTCTGTGAGATGAATTAACAGAGCTCAGAGCAGTTTCTCAGAAAGCTTCTTCCCAGTTTTGAACGGAAGATATTTCCTTTTTCACCATAGCCCTCTATGGGCTTCCAAATATCCCTTTGCCAATTCCACAAGAACAGCCTTAGCGAAAGGCTTCTTGAAGGGAAAGATGTAACTCTGTGAGATGAATTAACAGAACACAGAGCAGTTTCTCAGAAAGCTTCTTTCCAGTTTTGAACGGAAGATATTTCCTTTTTCACCATAGCCCTCTATGGGCTTCCAAATATCCCTTTGCCAATTCCACAAGAACAGCCTTAGCGAAAGGCTTCTTGAAGGGAAAGATGTAACTCTGTGAGATGAATTAACAGACCACAGAGCAGTTTCTCAGAAAGCTTCTTTCCCGTTTTGAACGGAAGATATTTCCTTTTTCACCATAGCCCTCTATGGGCTTCCAAATATCCCTTTGCCAATTCCACAAGAACAGCCTTAGCGAAAGGCTTCTTGAAGGGAAAGATGTAACTCTGTGAGATGAATTAACAGAACACAGAGCAATTTCTCAGAAAGCTTCTTTCCAGTTTTGAACGGAAGATATTTCCTTTCTCACCATAGCCCTCTAGGGGCTTCCAAATATCCCTTTTCCAATTCCACAAGAACAGCCTTAGCGAAAGGCTTCTTGAAGGGAAAGATGTAACTCTGTGAGATGAATTAACAGAACTCAGAGCAGTTTCTCAGAAAGCTTCTTTCCAGTTTTGAACGGAAGATATTTCCTTTTTCACCATAGCCCTCTATGGGCTTCCAAATATCCCTTTGCCAATTCCACAAGAACAGCCTTAGCGAAAGACTTCTTGAAGGGAAAGATGTAACTCTGTGAGATGAATTAACAGAACACAGAGTAGTTTCTCAGAAAGCTTCTTTCCAGTTTTGAACGGAAGATATTTCCTTTTTCACCATAGACCTCTATGGGCTTCCAAATATCCCTTTGCCAATTCCACAAGAACATCCTTAGCGAAAGGCTTCTTGAAGGGAAAGATGTAACTCTGTGAGATGAATTAACAGAACACAGAACAGTTTCTCAGAAAGCTTCTTTCCAGTTTTGAACGGAAGATATTTCCTTTTTCACCATAGCCCTCTATGGGCTTCCAAAAATCCCTTTGCCAATTCCACAAGAACAGCCTTAGCGAAAGGCTTCTTGAAGAGAAAGATGTAACTCTGTGAGATGAATTAACAGAACACAGAGCAGTATCTCAGAAAGCTTCTTTCCAGTTTTGAACGGAAGATGTTTCCTTTTTCACCATAGCCCTCTATGGGCTTCCAAATATCCCTTTGCCAATTCCACAAGAACAGCCTTAGCGAAAGGCTTCTTGAAGGGAAAGATGTAACTCTGTGAGATGAATTAACAGAACACAGAGCAGTTTCTCAAAAGGCTTGTTTCCACTTTTCAACGGAAGATATTTCCTTTTTCACCATAGCCCTCTATGGGCTTCCAAATATCCCTTTGCCAATTCCACAAGAACAGCCTTAGCGAAAGGCTTCTTGAAGGGAAAGATGTAACTCTGTGAGACGAATTAACAGAACTCAGAGCAGTTTCTCAGAAAGCTTCTTTCCAGTTTTGAACGGAAGATATTTCCTTTTTCACCATAGCCCTCTATGGGCTTCCAAATATGCCTTTGCCAATTCCACAAGAACAGCCTTAGCGAAAGGCTTCTTTGAGGGAAAGATGTAACTCTTTGAGATGAATTAACAGAGCTCAGAGCAATTTCTCAGAAAGCTTCTTTCCAGTTTTGAACGGAAGATATTTCCTTTTTCACCAGAGCCCTCTAGGGGCTTCCAAATATCCCTTTGCCAATTCCACAAGAACAGCCTTAGCGAAAGGCTTCTTGAAGGGAAAGATGTAACTCTGTGAGATGAATTAACAGAACACAGAGCAGTTTCTCAAAAGGCTTGTTTCCAGTTTTGAACGGAAGATATTTCCTTTTTCACCATAGCCATCTATGGGCTTCCAAATATCCATTGCCAATTCCACAAGAATAGCCTTAGCGAAAGGCTTCTGGAAGGGAAAGATGTAATTCTGTGAGATGAATTAACAGAACTCAGAGCAGTTTCTCAGAAAGCTTCTTTCCAGTTTTGAACGGAAGATATTTCCTTTTTCACCATAGCCCTCTATGGGCTTCCAAATATCCCTTTGCCAATTCCACAAGAACAGCCTTAGCGAAATACTTTTTGAAGGGAAAGATATAACTCTGTGAGATGAATTAGCAGAACACAGAGCAGATTCTTAGAAAGCTTTCCAGTTTTGAACGGAATATATTTCCTTTTTCACCATAGCCCTCTAGGGGCTTCCAAATATCCCTTTGCCAATTCCACAAGAACAGCCTTAGCGAAAGGCTTCTTGAAGGGAAAGATGTAACTCTGTGAGATGAATTAACAGAACACAGAGCAGTTTCTCAGAAAGCTTCTTTACAGTTTTGAACGGAAGATATTTCCTTTTTCACCATAGCCCTCTATGGGCTTCCAAATATCCCTTTGCCAATTCCACAAGAACAGCCTTAGCGAAAGGCTTCTTGAAGGGAAAGATGTAACTCTGTGAGATGAATGAACAGAACACAGAGCAGTTTCTCAGAAAGCTTCTTTCCAGTTTTGAACGGAAGATATTTCCTTTTACACCATAGCCCTCTATGGGCTTCCACATATCCCTTTGCCAATTCCACAAGAACAGCCTTATCGAAAGGCTTCTTGAAGAGAAAGATGTAACTCTGTGAGATGAATTAACAGAACACAGAACAGTTTCTCAGAAAGCTTCTTTCCAGTTTTGAACGGAAGATATTTCCTTTTTCACCATAGCCCTCTATTGGCTTCCAAATATCCCTTTGCCAATTCCACAAGAACAGCCTTAGCGAAAGACTTCTTGAAGGGTAAGATGTAACTCTGTGAGATGAATTAACAGAACACAGAGCAGTTTCTCAGAAAGCTTCTTTCCAGTTTTGAACGGAAGATATTTCCTTTTTCACCATAGCCCTCTATGGGCTTCCAAATATCCCTTTGCCAATTCCACAAGAACAGCCTTAGCGAAAGGCTTCTTGAAGGGAAAGATGTAACTCTGTGAGATGAATTAACAGACCACACAGCAGTTTCTCAGAAAGCTTCTTTCCCGTTTTGAACGGAAGATATTTCCTTTTTCACCATAGCCCTCTATGGGCTTCCAAACATCCCTTTGCCAATTCCACAAGAACAGCCTTAGCGAAAGGCTTCTTGAAGGGAAAGATGTAACTCTGTGAGATGAATTAACAGAACACAGAGCAATTTCTCAGAAAGCTTCTTTCCAGTTTTGAACGGAAGATATTTCCTTTTTCACCATAGCCCTCTAGGGGCTTCCAAATATCCCTTTGCCAATTCCACAAGAACAGCCTTAGCGAAAGGCTTCTTGAAAGGAAAGATGTAACTCTGTGAGATGAATTAACAGAACTCAGAGCAGTTTCTCAGAAAGCTTCTTTCCAGTTTTGAACGGAAGATATTTCCTTTTTCACCATAGCCCTCTATGGGCTTCCAAATATCCCTTTGCCAATTCCACAAGAACAGCCTTAGCGAAAGACTTCTTGAAGGGAAAGATGTAACTCTGTGAGATGAATTAACAGAACACAGAGTAGTTTCTCAGAAAGCTTCTTTCCAGTTTTGAACGGAAGATATTTCCTTTTTCACCATAGACCTCTATGGGCTTCCAAATATCCCTTTGCCAATTCCACAAGAACATCCTTAGCGAAAGGCTTCTTGAAGGGAAAGATGTAACTCTGTGAGATGAATTAACAGAACACAGAACAGTTTCTCAGAAAGCTTCTTTCCAGTTTTGAACGGAAGATATTTCCTTTTTCACCATAGCCCTCTATGGGCTTCCAAAAATCCCTTTGCCAATTCCACAAGAACAGCCTTAGCGAAAGGCTTCTTGAAGAGAAAGATGTAACTCTGTGAGATGAATTAACAGAACACAGAGCAGTATCTCAGAAAGCTTCTTTCCAGTTTTGAACGGAAGATGTTTCCTTTTTCACCATAGCCCTCTATGGGCTTCCAAATATCCCTTTGCCAATTCCACAAGAACAGCCTTAGCGAAAGGCTTCTTGAAGGGAAAGATGTAACTCTGTGAGATGAATTAACAGAACACAGAGCAGTTTCTCAAAAGGCTTGTTTCCACTTTTCAACGGAAGATATTTCCTTTTTCACCATAGCCCTCTATGGGCTTCCAAATATCCCTTTGCCAATTCCACAAGAACAGCCTTAGCGAAAGGCTTCTTGAAGGGAAAGATGTAACTCTGTGAGACGAATTAACAGAACTCAGAACAGTTTCTCAGAAAGCTTCTTTCCAGTTTTGAACGGAAGATATTTCCTTTTTCACCATAGCCCTCTATGGGCTTCCAAATATCCCTTTGCCAATTGCACAAGAACAGCCTTAGCGAAAGGCTTCTTTGAGGGAAAGATGTAACTCTGTGAGATGAATTAACAGAGCTCAGAGCAGTTTCTCAGAAAGCTTCTTCCCAGTTTTGAACGGAAGATATTTCCTTTTTCACCATAGCCCTCTATGGGCTTCCAAATATCCCTTTGCCAATTCCACAAGAACAGCCTTAGCGAAAGGCTTCTTGAAGGGAAAGATGTAACTCTGTGAGATGAATTAACAGAACACAGAGCAGTTTCTCAGAAAGCTTCTTTCCAGTTTTGAACGGAAGATATTTCCTTTTTCACCATAGCCCTCTATGGGCTTCCAAATATCCCTTTGCCAATTCCACAAGAACAGCCTTAGCGAAAGGCTTCTTGAAGGGAAAGATGTAACTCTGTGAGATGAATTAACAGACCACAGAGCAGTTTCTCAGAAAGCTTCTTTCCCGTTTTGAACGGAAGATATTTCCTTTTTCACCATAGCCCTCTATGGGCTTCCAAATATCCCTTTGCCAATTCCACAAGAACAGCCTTAGCGAAAGGCTTCTTGAAGGGAAAGATGTAACTCTGTGAGATGAATTAACAGAACACAGAGCAATTTCTCAGAAAGCTTCTTTCCAGTTTTGAACGGAAGATATTTCCTTTCTCACCGTAGCCCTCTAGGGGCTTCCAAATATCCCTTTGCCAATTCCACAAGAACAGCCTTAGCGAAAGGCTTCTTGAAGGGAAAGATGTAACTCTGTGAGATGAATTAACAGAACTCAGAGCAGTTTCTCAGAAAGCTTCTTTCCAGTTTTGAACGGAAGATATTTCCTTTTTCACCATAGCCCTCTATGGGCTTCCAAATATCCCTTTGCCAATTCCACAAGAACAGCCTTAGCGAAAGACTTCTTGAAGGGAAAGATGTAACTCTGTGAGATGAATTAACAGAACACAGAGTAGTTTCTCAGAAAGCTTCTTTCCAGTTTTGAACGGAAGATATTTCCTTTTTCACCATAGACCTCTATGGGCTTCCAAATATCCCTTTGCCAATTCCACAAGAACATCCTTAGCGAAAGGCTTCTTGAAGGGAAAGATGTAACTCTGTGAGATGAATTAACAGAACACAGAACAGTTTCTCAGAAAGCTTCTTTCCAGTTTTGAACGGAAGATATTTCCTTTTTCACCATAGCCCTCTATGGGCTTCCAAAAATCCCTTTGCCAATTCCACAAGAACAGCCTTAGCGAAAGGCTTCTTGAAGAGAAAGATGTAACTCTGTGAGATGAATTAACAGAACACAGAGCAGTATCTCAGAAAGCTTCTTTCCAGTTTTGAACGGAAGATGTTTCCTTTTTCACCATAGCCCTCTATGGGCTTCCAAATATCCCTTTGCCAATTCCACAAGAACAGCCTTAGCGAAAGGCTTCTTGAAGGGAAAGATGTAACTCTGTGAGATGAATTAACAGAACACAGAGCAGTTTCTCAAAAGGCTTGTTTCCACTTTTCAACGGAAGATATTTCCTTTTTCACCATAGCCCTCTATGGGCTTCCAAATATCCCTTTGCCAATTCCACAAGAACAGCCTTAGCGAAAGGCTTCTTGAAGGGAAAGATGTAACTCTGTGAGACGAATTAACAGAACTCAGAGCAGTTTCTCAGAAAGCTTCTTTCCAGTTTTGAACGGAAGATATTTCCTTTTTCACCATAGCCCTCTATGGGCTTCCAAATATACCTTTGCCAATTCCACAAGAACAGCCTTAGCGAAAGGCTTCTTTGAGGGAAAGATGTAACTCTTTGAGATGAATTAACAGAGCTCAGAGCAGTTTCTCAGAAAGCTTCTTTCCAGTTTTGAACGGAAGATATTTCCTTTTTCACCATAGCCCTCTATGGGCTTCCAAATATCCCTTTGCCAATTCCACAAGAACAGCCTTAGCGAAAGGCTTCTTGAAGGGAACGATGTAACTCTGTGAGATGAATTTACAGGACACAGAGCAGTTTCTCAGAAAGCTTCTTTCCAGTTTTGAACGGAAGATATTTCCTTTTTCACGATAGCCCTGTATGGGCTTCCAAATATCCCTTTGCCAATTCCACAAGAACAGTCTTAGCGAAAGGCTTCTTGAAGGGAAAGATGTAACTCTGTGAGATGAATTAACAGAACACAGAGCAGTTTCTCAAAAGGCTTGTTTCCAGTTTTGAACGGAAGATATTTCCTTTTTCACCATAGCCCTCTATGGGCTTCCAAATATCCCTTTGCCAATTCCACAAGAACAGCCTTAGCGAAAGGCTTCTTGAAGGGAAAGATGTAACTCTGTGAGATGAATTAGCAGAACACAGAGCAGATTCTCAGAAAGGTTCTTTCCAGTTTTGAACGGAAGATATTTCCTTTTTCTCCATAGCCCTCTATGGGCTTCCAAATATCCCTTTGCCAATTCCACAAGAACAGCCTTAGCGAAAGGCTTCTTGAAGGGAAAGATGTAACTCTGTGAGATGAATTAACAGAACTCAGAGCAGTTTCTCAGAAAGCTTCTTTCCAGTTTTGAACGGAAATTATTTCCTTTTTCACCATAGCCCTCTATGGGCTTACAAAAATCCCTTTGCCAATTCCACAAGAACAGCCTTAGCGAAAGGCTTCTTGAAGGGAACGATGTAACTCTGTGAGATGAATTAACAGAACACAGAGCAGTATCTCAGAAAGCTTCTATCCACTTTTGAACGGAAGATGTTTCCTTTTTCACCGTAGCCCTCTATGGGCTTCCAAATATCCCTTTGCCAATTGCACAAGACCAGCCTTAGCGAAAGGCTTCTTGAAGGGAAAGATGTAACTCTGTGAGATGAATTAACAGAACACAGAGCAGTTTCTCAAAAGGCTTGTTTCCAGTTTTAAACGGAAGATATTTCCTTTTTCACCATAGCCCTCTATGGGCTTCCAAATATCCCTTTGCCAATTCCACAAGAACAGTCTTAGCGAAAGGCTTCTTGAAGGGAAAGATGTAACTCTGTGAGACGAATTAACAGACCACAGAGCAGTTTCTCAGAAAGCTTCTTTCCCGTTTTGAACGGAAGATATTTCCTTTTTCACCATAGCCCTCTATGGGCTTCCAAATATCCCTTTGCCAATTCCACAAGAACAGCCTTAGCGAAAGGCTTCTTGAAGGGAAAGATGTAACTCTGTGAGATGAATTAACAGAACACAGAGCAATTTCTCAGAAAGCTTCTTTCCAGTTTTGAACGGAAGATATTTCCTTTCTCACCATAGCCCTCTAGGGGCTTCCAAATATCCCTTTGCCAATTCCACAAGAACAGCCTTAGCGAAAGGCTTCTTGAAGGGAAAGATGTAACTCTGTGAGATGAATTAACAGAACTCAGAGCAGTTTCTCAGAAAGCTTCTTTCCAGTTTTGAACGGAAGATATTTCCTTTTTCACCATAGCCCTCTATGGGCTTCCAAATATCCCTTTGCCAATTCCACAAGAACAGCCTTAGCGAAAGACTTCTTGAAGGGAAAGATGTAACTCTGTGAGATGAATTAACAGAACACAGAGTAGTTTCTCAGAAAGCTTCTTTCCAGTTTTGAACGGAAGATATTTCCTTTTTCACCATAGACCTCTATGGGCTTCCAAATATCCCTTTGCCAATTCCACAAGAACATCCTTAGCGAAAGGCTTCTTGAAGGGAAAGATGTAACTCTGTGAGATGAATTAACAGAACACAGAACAGTTTCTCAGAAAGCTTCTTTCCAGTTTTGAACGGAAGATATTTCCTTTTTCACCATAGCCCTCTATGGGCTTCCAAAAATCCCTTTGCCAATTCCACAAGAACAGCCTTAGCGAAAGGCTTCTTGAAGAGAAAGATGTAACTCTGTGAGATGAATTAACAGAACACAGAGCAGTATCTCAGAAAGCTTCTTTCCAGTTTTGAACGGAAGATGTTTCCTTTTTCACCATAGCCCTCTATGGGCTTCCAAATATCCCTTTGCCAATTCCACAAGAACAGCCTTAGCGAAAGGCTTCTTGAAGGGAAAGATGTAACTCTGTGAGATGAATTAACAGAACACAGAGCAGTTTCTCAAAAGGCTTGTTTCCACTTTTCAACGGAAGATATTTCCTTTTTCACCATAGCCCTCTATGGGCTTCCAAATATCCCTTTGCCAATTCCACAAGAACAGCCTTAGCGAAAGGCTTCTTTGAGGGAAAGATGTAACTCTGTGAGATGAATTAACAGAGCTCAGAGCAGTTTCTCAGAAAGCTTCTTTCCAGTTTTGAACGGAAGATATTTCCTTTTTCACCATAGCCCTCTATGGGCTTCCAAATATCCCTTTGCCAATTCCACAAGAACAGCCTTAGCGAAAGGCTTCTTGAAGGGAAAGATGTAACTCTGTGAGATGAATTAACAGAACACAGAGCAGTTTCTCAAAAGGCTTGTTTCCAGTTTTGAACGGAAGATATTTCCTTTTTCACCATAGCCCTCTATGGGCTTCAAAATATCCATTGCCAATTCCACAAGAACAGCCTTAGCGAAAGGCTTCTTGAAGGGAAAGATGTAATTCTGTGAGATGAATTAACAGAACTCAGAGCAGTTTCTCAGAAAGCTTCTTTCCAGTTTTGATCGGAAGATATTTCCTTTTTCACCATAGCCCTCTATGGGCTTCCAAATATCCCTTTGCCAATTCCACAAGAACAGCCTTAGCGAAATACTTTTTGAAGGGAAAGATGTAACTCTGTGAGATGAATTAGCAGAACACCGAGCAGATTCTCAGAAAGCTTCTTTCCAGTTTTGAACGGAATATATTTCCTTTTTCACCATAGCCCTCTATGGGCTTCCAAATGTCCCTTTGCCAATTCCACAAGAACAGCCTTAGCGAAAGGCTTCTTGAAGGGAAAGATGTAACTCTGTGAGATGAATTAACAGAACACAGAGCAGTTTCTCAGAAAGCTTCTTTCCAGTTTTGAACGGAAGATATTTCCTTTTTCACCATAGCCCTCTATGGGCTTCCAAATATCCCTTTGCCAATTCCACAAGAACAGCCTTAGCGAAAGGCTTCTTGAAGGGAAAGATGTAACTCTGTGAGATGAATTAACAGAACTCAGAGCAGTTTCTCAGAAAGCTTCTTTCCAGTTTTGAACGGAAGATATTTCCTTTTTCTCCATAGCCCTCTATGGGCTTCCAAATATCCCTTTGCCAATTCCAAAAGAACAGCCTTAGCGAAAGACTTATTGAAGGAAAAGATGTAACTCTGTGAGATGAATTAACAGAACACAGAGTAATTTCTCAGAAAGCTTCTTTCCAGTTTTGAACGGAAGATATTTCCTTTTTCACCATAGCCCTCTATGGGCTTCCAAATATCCCTTTGCCAATTCCACAAGAACATCCTTAGCGAAAGGCTTCTTGAAGGGAAAGATGTAACTCTGTGAGATGAATTAAGAGAACACAGAACAGTTTCTCAGAAAGCTTCTTTCCAGTTTTCAACGGAAGATATTTCCTTTTTCACCATAGCCCTCTATGGGCTTCCAAAAATCCCTTTGCCAATTCCACAAGAACAGCCTTAGCGAAAGGCTTCTTGAAGAGAAAGATGTAACTCTGTGAGATGAATTAACAGAACACAGAGCAGTATCTCAGAGAGCTTCTTTCCAGTTTTGACCGGAAGATGTTTCCTTTTTCACCATAGCCCTCTATGGGCTTCCAAATATCCCTTTGCCAATTCCACAAGAACAGCCTTAGCGAAAGGCTTCTTGAAGGGAAAGATGTAACTCTGTGAGATGAATTAACAGAACACAGAGCAGTTTCTCAAAAGGCTTGTTTCCAGTTTTCAACGGAAGATATTTCCTTTTTCACCATAGCCCTCTATGGGCTTCCAAATATCCCTTTGCCAATTCCACAAGAACAGCCTTAGCGAAAGGCTTCTTGAAGGGAAAGATGTAACTCTGTGAGACGAATTAACAGAACTCAGAACAGTTTCTCAGAAAGCTTCTTTCCAGTTTTGAACGGAAGATATTTCCTTTTTCACCATAGCCCTCTATGGGCTTCCAAATATCCCTTTGCCAATTCCACAAGAACAGCTTTAGCGAAAGACTTCTTGAAGCGTAAGATGTAACTCTGTGAGATGAATTAACAGAACACAGAGCAGTTTCTCAGAAAGCTTCTTTCCAGTTTTGAACGGAAGATATTTCCTTTTTCACCATAGCCCTCTATGGGCTTCCAAATATCCCTTTGCCAATTCCACAAGAACAGCCTTAGCGAAAGGCTTCTTGAAGGGAAAGATGTAACTCTGTGAGATGAATTAACAGACCACAGAGCAGTTTCTCAGAAAGCTTCTTTCCCGTTTTGAACGGAAGATATTTCCTTTTTCACCATAGCCCTCTATGGGCTTCCAAATATCCCTTTGCCAATTCCACAAGAACAGCCTTAGCGAAAGGCTTCTTGAAGGGAAAGATGTAACTCTGTGAGATGAATTAACAGAACACAGAGCAATTTCTCAGAAAGCTTCTTTCCAGTTTTGAACGGAAGATATTTCCTTTTTCACCAGAGCCCTCTAGGGGCTTCCAAATATCCCTTTGCCAATTCCACAAGAACAGCCTTAGCGAAAGGCTTCTTGAAGGGAAAGATGTAACTCTGTGAGATGAATTAACAGAACACAGAGCAGTTTCTCAGAAAGCTTCTTTCCAGTTTTGAACGGAAGATATTTCCTTTTTCACCATAGCCCTCTATGGGCTTCCAAATATCCCTTTGCCAATTCCACAAGAACAGCCTTAGCGAAAGACTTCTTGAAGGGAAAGATGTAACTCTGTGAGATGAATTAACAGAACACAGAGTAGTTTCTCAGAAAGCTTCTTTCCAGTTTTGAACGGAAGATATTTCCTTTTTCACCATAGACCTCTATGGGCTTCCAAATATCCCTTTGCCAATTCCACAAGAACATCCTTAGCGAAAGGCTTCTTGAAGGGAAAGATGTAACTCTGTGAGATGAATTAACAGAACACAGAACAGTTTCTCAGAAAGCTTCTTTCCAGTTTTGAACGGAAGATATTTCCTTTTTCACCATAGCCCTCTATGGCCTTCCAAAAATCCCTTTGCCAATTACACAAGAACAGCCTTAGCGAAAGGCTTCTTGAAGAGAAAGATGTAACTCTGTGAGATGAATTAACAGAACACAGAGCAGTATCTCAGAAAGCTTCTTTCCAGTTTTGAACGGAAGATGTTTCCTTTTTCACCATAGCCCTCTATGGGCTTCCAAATATCCCTTTGCCAATTCCACAAGAACAGCCTTAGCGAAAGGCTACTTGAAGGGAAAGATGTAACTCTGTGAGATGAATTAACAGAACACAGAGCAGTTTCTCAAAAGGCTTGTTTCCACTTTTCAACGGAAGATATTTCCTTTTTCACCATAGCCCTCTATGGGCTTCCAAATATCCCTTTGCCAATTCCACAAGAACAGCCTTAGCGAAAGGCTTCTTGAAGGGAAAGATGTAACTCTGTGAGACGAATTAACGGAACTCAGAGCAGTTTCTCAGAAAGCTTCTTTCCAGTTTTGAACGGAAGATATTTCCTTTTTCACCATAGCCCTCTATGGGCTTCCAAATATGCCTTTGCCAATTCCACAAGAACAGCCTTAGCGAAAGGCTTCTTTGAGGGAAAGATGTAACTCTTTGAGATGAATTAACAGAGCTCAGAGCAGTTTCTCAGAAAGCTTCTTTCCAGTTTTGAACGGAAGATATTTCCTTTTTCACCATAGCCCTCTATGGGCTTCCAAATATCCCTTTGCCAATTCCACAAGAACAGCCTTAGCGAAAGGCTTCTTGAAGGGAACGATGTAACTCTGTGAGATGAATTTACAGAACACAGAGCAGTTTCTCAGAAAGCTTCTTTCCAGTTTTGAACGGAAGATATTTCCTTTTTCACGATAGCCCTCTATGGGCTTCCAAATATCCCTTTGCCAATTCCACAAGAACAGCCTTAGCGAAAGGCTTCTTGAAGGGAAAGATGTAACTCTGTGAGATGAATTAACAGAACACAGAGCAGTTTCTCAAAAGGCTTGTTTCCAGTTTTGAACGGAAGATATTTCCTTTTTCACCATAGCCCTCTATGGGCTTCCAAATATCCCTTTGCCAATTCCACAAGAACAGCCTTAGCGAAAGGCTTCTTGAAGGGAAAGATGTAACTCTGTGAGATGAATTAACAGAACACAGAGCAATTTCTCAGAAAGCTTCTTTCCAGTTTTGAACGGAAGATATTTCCTTTTTCACCATAGCCCTCTAGGGGCTTCCAAATATCCCTTTGCCAATTCCACAAGAACAGCCTTAGCGAAAGGCTTCTTGAAGGGAAAGATGTAACTCTGTGAGATGAATTAACAGAACTCAGAGCAGTTTCTCAGAAAGCTTCTTTCCAGTTTTGAACGGAAGATATTTCCTTTTTCACCATAGCCCTCTATGGGCTTCCAAATATCCCTTTGCCAATTCCACAAGAACAGCCTTAGCGAAAGGCTTCTTGAAGGGAAAGATGTAACTCTGTGAGATGAATTAACAGAACTCAGAGCAGTTTCTCAGAAAGCTTCTTTCCAGTTTTGAACGGAAGTTATTTCCTTTTTCACCATAGCCCTCTATGGGCTTACAAAAATCCCTTTGCCAATTCCACAAGAACAGTCTTAGCGAAAGGCTTCTTGAAGGGAACGATGTAACTCTGTGAGATGAATTAACAGAACACAGAGCAGTATCTCAGAAAGCTTCTTTCCAGTTTTGAACGGAAGATGTTTCCTTTTTCACCGTAGCCCTCTATGGGGTTCCAAATATCCCTTTTCCAATTCCACAAGAACAGCCTTAGCGAAAGGCTTCTTGAAGGGAAAGATGTAACTCTGTGAGATGAATTAACAGAACACAGAGCAGTTTCTCAAAAGGCTTGTTTCCACTTTTCAACGGAAGATATTTCCTTTTTCACCATAGCCCTCTATGGGCTTCCAAATATCCCTTTGCCAATTCCACAAGAACAGTCTTAGCGAAAGGCTTCTTGAAGGGAAAGATGTAACTCTGTGAGACGAATTAACAGAACTCAGAGCAGTTTCTCAGAAAGCTTCTTTCCAGTTTTGAACGGAAGATATTTCCTTTTCACCATAGCCCTCTATGGGCTTCCAAATATCCCTTTGCCAATTCCACAAGAACAGCCTTAGCGAAAGGCTTCTTTGAGGGAAAGATGTAACTCTGTGAGATGAATTAACAGAGCTCAGAGCAGTTTCTCAGAAAGCTTCTTTCCAGTTTTGAACGGAAGACATTTCCTTTTTCACCATAGCCCTCTATGGGCTTCCAAATATCCCTTTGCCAATTCCACAAGAACAGCCTTAGCGAAAGGCTTCTTGAAGGGAAAGATGTAACTCTGTGAGATGAATTAACAGAACACAGAGCAGTTTCTCAGAAAACTTCTTTCCAGTTTTGAACGGAAGATATTTCCTTTTTCACCATAGCCCTCTATGGGCTTCCAAATATCCCTTTGCCAATTCCACAAGGACAGCCTTAGCGAAAGGCTTCTTGAAGGGAACGATGTAACTCTGTGAGATGAATTAACAGAACACAGAGCAGTTTCTCAGAAAGCTTCTTTCCAGTTTTGAACGGAAGATATTTCCTTTTTCACGATAGCCCTCTATGGGCTTCCAAATATCCCTTTGCCAATTCCACAAGAACAGCCTTAGCGAAAGGCTTCTTGAAGGGAAAGATGTAACTCTGTGAGATGAATTAACAGAACACAGAGCAGTTTCTCAGAAAGCTTCTTTCCAGTTTTGAACGGAAGATATTTCCTTTTTCACCATAGCCCTCTATGGGTTTCCAAATATCCCATTGCCAATTCCACAAGAACAGCCTTAGCGAAAGGCTTCTTGAAGGGAACGATGTAACTCTGTGAGATGAATTAACAGAACACAGAGCAGTTTTTCAGAAAGCTTCTTTCCAGTTTTGAACGGAAGATATTTCCTTTTTCACGATAGCCCTCTATGGGCTTCCAAATATCCCTTTGCCAATTCCACAAGAACAGACTTAGCGAAAGGCTTCTTGAACGGAAAGATGTAACTCTGTGAGATGAATTAACAGAACACAGAGCAGTTTCTCAGAAAGCTTCTTTCCAGTTTTGAACGGAAGATATTTCCTTTTTCACCATAGCCCTCTATGGGCTTCCAAATATCCCTTTGCCAATTCCACAAGAACAGCCTTAGCGAAAGGCTTCTTGAAGGGAAAGATGTAACTCTGTGAGATGAATTAACAGAACAGAGAGCAGTTTCTCAAAAGGCTTGTATCCAGTTTTGAACGGAAGATATTTCCTTTTTCACCATAGCCCTCTATGGGCTTCAAAATATCCATTGCCAATTCCACAAGAACAGCCTTAGCGAAATTCTTCTTGAAGGGAAAGATGTAATTCTGTGAGATGAATTAACAGAACTCAGAGCAGTTTCTCAGAAAGCTTCTTTCCAGTTTTGAACGGAAGATATTTCCTTTTTCACCATAGCCCTCTATGGGCTTCCAAATATCCCTTTGCCAATTCCACAAGAACAGCCTTAGCGAAAGGCTTCTTGAAGGGAAAGATGTAACTCTGTGAGATGAATTAACAGAACTCAGAGCAGTTTCTCAGAAAGCTTCTTTCCAGTTTTGAACGGAAGATATTTCCTTTTTCACCATAGCCCTCTATGGGCTTCCAAATATCCCTTTGCCAATTCCACAAGAACAGCCTTAGCGAAAGACTTATTGAAGGAAAAGATGTAACTCTGTGAGATGAATTAACAGAACACAGAGTAGTTTCTCAGAAAGCTTCT
This sequence comes from Chlorocebus sabaeus, assembly GCF_047675955.1. NCBI lineage: Eukaryota > Metazoa > Chordata > Mammalia > Primates > Cercopithecidae > Chlorocebus > Chlorocebus sabaeus. The sequence continues at coordinate 523,712 of NW_027328325.1, read as the reverse complement.
TTCCAGTTTTGAATGGAAGATATTTCCTTTTTCACCATAGCCCTCTATGGGCTTCCAAATATCCCTTTGCCAATTCCACAAGAACATCCTTAGCGAAAGGCTTCTTGAAGGGAAAGATGTAACTCTGTGAGATGAATTAACAGAACACAGAACAGTTTCTCAGAAAGCTTCTTTCCAGTTTTCAACGGAAGATATTTCCTTTTTCACCATAGCCCTCTATGGGCTTACAAATATCCCTTTGCCAATTCCACAAGAACAGCCTTAGCGAAAGGCTTCTTGAAGGGAAACATGTAACCCTGTGAGATGAATTAACAGAACACAGAGCAGTTTCTCAGAAAGCTTCTTTCCAGTTTTGAACGGAAGATATTTCCTGTTTCACCATAGCCGTCTATGGGCTTCCAAATATCCCTTTGCCAATTAAACAAGAACAGCCTTAGCGAAAGGCTTCTTGAAGGGAAAGATGTAACTCTGTGAGATGAATTAACAGAACACAGAGCAGTTTCTCAAAAGGCTTGTTTCCAGTTTTCAACGGAAGATATTTCCTTTTTCACCATAGCCCTCTATGGGCTTCCAAATATCCCTTTGCCAATTCCACAAGAACAGCCTTAGCGAAAGGCTTCTTGAAGGGAAAGATGTAACTCTGTGAGACGAATTAACAGAACTCAGAGCAGTTTCTCAGAAAGCTTCTTTCCAGTTTTGAACGGAAGATATTTCCTTTTTCACCATAGCCCTCTATGGGCTTCCAAATATCCCTTTGCCAATTCCACAAGAACAGCCTTAGCGAAAGGCTTCTTTGAGGGAAAGATGTAACTCTGTGAGATGAATTAACAGAGCTCAGAGCAGTTTCTCAGAAAGCTTCTTTCCAGTTTTGAACGGAAGATATTTCCTTTTTCACCATAGCCCTCTATGGGCTTCCAAATATCCCTTTGCCAATTCCACAAGAACAGCCTTAGCGAAAGGCTTCTTGAAGGGAAAGATGTAACTCTGTGAGATGAATTAACAGAACTCAGAGCAGTTTCTCAGAAAACTTCTTTCCAGTTTTGAACGGAAGATATTTCCTTTTTCACCATAGCCCTCTATGGGCTTCCAAATATCCCTTTGCCAATTCCACAAGAACAGCCTTAGCGAAAGGCTTCTTGAAGGGAACGATGTAACTCTGTGAGATGAATTAACAGAACACAGAGCAGTTTCTCAGAAAGCTTCTTTCCAGTTTTGAACGGAAGATATTTTCTTTTTCACGATAGCCCTCTATGGGCTTCCAAATATCCCTTTGCCAATTCCACAAGAACAGCCTTAGCGAAAGGCTTCTTGAAGGGAAAGATGTAATTCTGTGAGATGAATTAACAGAACTCAGAGCCGTTTCTCAGAAAGCTTCTTTCCAGTTTTGAACGGAAGATATTTCCTTTTTCACCATAGCCCTCTATGGGCTTCCAAATATCCCTTTGCCAATTCCACAAGAACAGCCTTAGCGAAATACTTTTTGAAGGGAAAGATGTAACTCTGTGAGATGAATTAGCAGAACAGAGAGCAGATTCTCAGAAAGCTTCTTTCCAGTTTTGAACGGAATATATTTCCTTTTTCACCATAGCCCTCTAGGGGCTTCCTAATATCCCTTTGCCAATTCCACAAGAACAGCCTTAGCGAAAGGCTTCTTGAAGGGAAAGATGTAACTCTGTGAGATGAATTAACAGAACACAGAGCAGTTTCTCAGAAAGCTTCTTTCCAGTTTTGAACGGAAGATATTTCCTTTTTCACCATAGCCCTCTATGGGCTTCCAAATATCCCTTTGCCAATTCCACAAGAACAGCCTTAGCGAAAGGCTTCTTGAAGGGAAAGATGTAACTATGTGAGATGAATGAACAGAACACAGAGCAGTTTCTCAGAAAGCTTCTATCCAGTTTTGAACGGAAGATATTTCCTTTTACACCATAGCCCTCTATGGGCTTCCAAATATCCCTTTGCCAATTCCACAAGAACAGCCTTATCGAAAGGCTTCTTGAAGAGAAAGATGTAACTCTGTGAGATGAATTAACAGAACACAGAACAGTTTCTCAGAAAGCTTCTTTCCAGTTTTGAACGGAAGATATTTCCTTTTTCACCATAGCCCTCTATGGGCTTCCAAATATCCCTTTGCCAATTCCACAAGAACAGCCTTAGCGAAAGGCTTCTTGAAGGGAAAGATGTAACTCTGTGAGATGAATTAACAGAACACAGAGCAGTATCTCAGGAAGCTTCTTTCCAGTTTTGAACGGAAGATATTTCCTTTTTCACCATAGCCCTCTATGGGTTTCCAAATATCCCTTTGCCAATTCCACAAGAACAGCCTTAGCGAAAGGCTTCTTGAAGGGAAAGATGTAACTCTGTGAGATGAATTAACAGAACTCAGAGCAGTTTCTCAGAAAGCTTCTTTCCAGTTTTGAACGGAAGATATTTCCTTTTTCACCATAGCCCTCTATGGGCTTCCAAATATCCCTTTGCCAATTCCACAAAAACAGCCTTAGCGAAAGACTTCTTGAAGGGAAAGATGTAACTCTGTGAGATGAATTAACAGAACACAGAGTAGTTTCTCAGAAAGCTTCTTTCCAGTTTTGAACGGAAGATATTTCCTTTTTCACCATAGCCCTCTATGGGCTTCCAAATATCCCTTTGCCAATTCCACAAGAACATCCTTAGCGAAAGGCTTCTTGAAGGGAAAGATGTAACTCTGTGAGATGAATTAACAGAACACAGAGCAGTTTCTCAGAAAGCTTCTTTCCAGTTTTGAACGGAAGATATTTCCTTTTTCACGATAGCCCTCTATGGGCTTCCAAATATCCCTTTACCAATTCCACAAGAACAGCCTTAGCGAAAGGCTTCTTGAAGGGAAAGATGTAATTCTGTGAGATGAATTAACAGAACACAGAGCAGTTTCTCAGAAAGCTTCTTTGCTGTTTTGAACGGAAGATATTTCCTTTTCCACCATAGCCCTCTATGGGCTTCCAAATATCCCTTTGCCAATTCCACAAGAACAGCCTTAGCGAAAGGCTTCTTGAAGGGAAAGATGTAACTCTGTGAGATGAATTAACAGAACACAGAGCAGTTTCTCAAAAGGCTTGTTTCCAGTTTTGAACGGAATATATTTCCTTTTTCACCATAGCCCTCTATGGGCTTCCAAATATCCATTTGCCAATTCCACAAGAACAGACTTAGCGAAAGGCTTCTTGAAGGGAAAGATGTAATTCAGTGAGATGAATTAACAGAACTCAGAGCAGTTTCTCAGAAAGCTTCTTTCCAGTTTTGAACTGAAGATATTTCCTTTTTCACCATAGCCCTCTATGGGCTTCCAAATATCCCTTTGCCAATTCCACAAGAACAGCCTTAGCGAAATACTTTTTGAAGGGAAAGATGTAACTCTGTGAGATGAATTAGCAGAACACAGAGCAGATTCTCAGAAAGCTTCTTTCCAGTTTTGAACGGAAGGTATTTCCTTTGTCTCCATAGCCCTCTATGGGCTTCCAAATATCCATTTGCCAATTCCACAAGAACAGCCTTAGCGAAAGGCTTCTTGAAGGGAAAGATGTAATTCAGTGAGATGAATTAACAGAACTCAGAGCAGTTTCTCAGAAAGCTTCTTTCCAGTTTTGAACGGAAGATATTTCCTTTTTCACCATAGTCCTCTATGGGCTTCCAAATATCCCTTTGCCAATTCCACAAGAACAGCCTTAGCGAAATACTTTTTGAAGGGAAAGATGTAACTCTGTGAGATGAATTAGCAGAACACAGAGCAGATTCTCAGAAAGTTTCTTTCCAGTTTTGAACGGAAGATATTTCCTTTTTCTCCATAGCCCTCTATGGGCTTCCAAATATCCCTTTGCCAATTCCACAAGAACAGCCTTAGCGAAAGGCTTCTTGAAGGGAAAGATGTAACTCTGTGAGATGAATTAACAGAACACAGAGCAGTTTCTCAGAAAGCTTCTTTCCAGTTTTGAACGGAAGATATTTCCTTTTTCACCATAGCCCTCTATGGGCTTCCAAATATCCCTTTGCCAATTCCACAAGAACAACCTTAGCGAAAGGCTTCTTGAAGGGAAAGATGTAACTCTGTGAGATGAATGAACAGAACACAGAGCAGTTTCTCAGAAAGCTTCTTTCCAGTTTTGAACGGAAGATATTTCCTTTTACACCATAGCCCTCTATGGGCTTCCACATATCCCTTTGCCAATTCCACAAGAACAGCCTTATCGAAAGGCTTCTTGAAGAGAAAGATGTAACTCTGTGAGATGAATTAACAGAACACAGAACAGTTTCTCAGAAAGCATCTTTCCAGTTATGAACGGAAGATATTTCCTTTTTCACCATAGCCCTCTATGGGCTTCCAAATATCCCTTTGCCAATTCCACAAGAACAGCCTTAGCGAAAGGCTTTTTGAAGGGAAAGATGTAACTCAGTGAGATGAATTAACAGAACACAGAGCAGTTTCTCAGAAAGCTTCTTTCCAGTTTTGAACGGAAGATATTTCCCTTTTCACCATAGCCCTCTATGGGCTTCCAAATATCCCTTTGCCAATTCCACAAGAATAGCCTTAGTGAAAGGCTACCTGAAGGGAAAGATGTAACTCTGTGAGATGAATTAACAGAACACGGAGCAGTTTCTTGCAAACCTTGTTTGCAGTTTTGAACGGAAGATATTTCCTTTTTCACCATAGCCCTCTATGGGCTTCCAAATATCCCTTTGCGAAATCCACAAGAACAGCCTTAGCGAAAGGCTTCTTGAAGGGAAAGATGTAACTCTGTGAGATGAATTAACAGAACACCGAGCAGTTTCTCAGAAAGCTTCTTTCCAGTTTTGAACGGAAGATATTTCCTTTTTCACCATAGCCCTCTATGGGCTTCCAAATATCCCTTTGCCAATTCCACAAGAACAGCCTTAGCGAAAGGCTTCTTGAAGGGAAACATGTAACTCTGTGAGATGAATTAACAGAACTCAGAGCAGTTTCTCAGAAAGCTTCTTTCCAGTTTTGAACGGAAGTTATTTCCTTTTTCACCATAGCCCTCTATGGGCTTACAAAAATCCCTTTGCCAATTCCACAAGAACAGCCTTAGCGAAAGGCTTCTTGAAGGGAACGATGTAACTCTGTGAGATGAATTAACAGAACACAGAGCAGTATCTCAGAAAGCTTCTTTCCAGTTTTGAACGGAAGAAGTTTCCTTTTTCACCGTAGCCCTCTATGGGCTTCCAAATATCCCTTTGCCAATTCCACAAGAACAGCCTTAGCGAAAGGCTTCTTGAAGGGAAAGATGTAACTCTGTGAGATGAATTAACAGAACACAGAGCAGTTTCTCAAAAGGCTTGTTTCCAGTTTTCAACGGAAGATATTTCCTTTATCACCATAGCCCTCTATGGGCTTCCAAATATCCCTTTGCCAATTCCACAAGAACAGTCTTAGCGAAAGGCTTCTTGAAGGGAAAGATGTAACACTGTGAGACGAATTAACAGAACTCAGAGCAGTTTCTCAGAAAGCTTCTTTCCAGTTTTGAACGGAAGATATTTCCTTTTTCACCATAGCCCTCTATGGGCTTCCAAATATCCCTTTGCCAATTCCACAAGAACAGCCTTAGCGAAAGGCTTCTTTGAGGGAAAGATGTAACTCTGTGAGATGAATTAACAGAGCTCAGAGCAGTTTCTCAGAATGCGTCTTTCCAGTTTTGAACGGAAGATATTTCCTTTTTCACCATAGCCCTCTATGGGCTTCCAAATATCCCTTTGCCAATTCCACAAGAACAGCCTTAGCGAAAGGCTTCTTGAAGGAAAAGATGTAACTCTGTGAGATAAATTAACAGAACTCAGAGCAGTTTCTCAGAAAACTTCTTTCCAGTTTTGAACGGAAGATATTTCCTTTTTCACCATAGCCCTCTATGGGCTTCCAAATATCCCTTTGCCAATTCCACAAGAACAGCCTTAGCGAAAGGCTTCTTGAAGGGAAATGTAACTCTGTGAGATGAATTAACAGAACTCAGAGCAGTTTCTCAGAAAGCTTCTTTCCAGTTTTGAACGGAAGATATTTCCTTTTTCACCATAGCCCTCTATGGGCTTCCAAATATCCCTTTGCCAATTCCACAAGAACAGCCTTAGCGAAAGGCTTCTTGAAGGGAAAGATGTAACTCTGTGAGATGAATTAACAGAACACAGAGCAGTTTCTCAAAAGGCTTGTTTCCAGTTTTGAACGGAAGATATTTCCTTTTTCACCATAGCCATCTATGGGCTTCCAAATATCCATTGCCAATTCCACAAGAATAGCCTTAGCGAAAGGCTTCTGGAAGGGAAAGATGTAATTCTGTGAGATGAATTAACAGAACTCAGAGCAGTTTCTCAGAAAGCTTCTTTCCAGTTTTGAACGGAAGATATTTCCTTTTTCACCATAGCCCTCTATGGGCTTCCAAATATCCCTTTGCCAATTCCACAAGAACAGCCTTAGCGAAATACTTTTTGAAGGGAAAGATGTAACTCTGTGAGATGAATTAGCAGAACACAGAGCAGATTCTTAGAAAGCTTTCCAGTTTTGAACGGAATATATTTCCTTTTTCACCATAGCCCTCTAGGGGCTTCCAAATATCCCTTTGCCAATTCCACAAGAACAGCCTTAGCGAAAGGCTTCTTGAAGGGAAAGATGTAACTCTGTGAGATGAATTAACAGAACACAGAGCAGTTTCTCAGAAAGCTTCTTTACAGTTTTGAACGGAAGATATTTCCTTTTTCACCATAGCCCTCTATGGGCTTCCAAATATCCCTTTGCCAATTCCACAAGAACAGCCTTAGCGAAAGGCTTCTTGAAGGGAAAGATGTAACTCTGTGAGATGAATGAACAGAACACAGAGCAGTTTCTCAGAAAGCTTCTTCCCAGTTTTGAACGGAAGATATTTCCTTTTACACCATAGCCCTCTATGGGCTTCCACATATCCCTTTGCCAATTCCACAAGAACAGCCTTATCGAAAGGCTTCTTGAAGAGAAAGATGTAACTCTGTGAGATGAATTAACAGAACACAGAACAGTTTCTCAGAAAGCTTCTTTCCAGTTTTGAACGGAAGATATTTCCTTTTTCACCATAGCCCTCTATTGGCTTCCAAATATCCCTTTGCCAATTCCACAAGAACAGCCTTAGCGAAAGACTTCTTGAAGGGTAAGATGTAACTCTGTGAGATGAATTAACAGAACACAGAGCAGTTTCTCAGAAAGCTTCTTTCCAGTTTTGAACGGAAGATATTTCCTTTTTCACCATAGCCCTCTATGGGCTTCCAAATATCCCTTTGCCAATTCCACAAGAACAGCCTTAGCGAAAGGCTTCTTGAAGGGAAAGATGTAACTCTGTGAGATGAATTAACAGACCACAGAGCAGTTTCTCAGAAAGCTTCTTTCCCGTTTTGAACGGAAGATATTTCCTTTTTCACCATAGCCCTCTATGGGCTTCCAAATATCCCTTTGCCAATTCCACAAGAACAGCCTTAGCGAAAGGCTTCTTGAAGGGAAAGATGTAACTCTGTGAGATGAATTAACAGAACACAGAGCAATTTCTCAGAAAGCTTCTTTCCAGTTTTGAACGGAAGATATTTCCTTTTTCACCATAGCCCTCTAGGGGCTTCCAAATATCCCTTTGCAAATTCCACAAGAACAGCCTTAGCGAAAGGCTTCTTGAAGGGAAAGATGTAACTCTGTGAGATGAATTAACAGAACTCAGAGCAGTTTCTCAGAAAGCTTCTTTCCAGTTTTGAACGGAAGATATTTCCTTTTTCACCATAGCCCTCTATGGGCTTCCAAATATCCCTTTGCCAATTCCACAAGAACAGCCTTAGCGAAAGGCTTCTTGAAGGGAAAGATGTAACTCTGTGAGATGAATTAACAGAACACCGAGCAGTTTCTCAGAAAGCTTCTTTCCAGTTTTGAACGGAAGATATTTCCTTTTTCACCATAGCCCTCTATGGGCTTCCAAATATCCCTTTGCCAATTCCACAAGAACAGCCTTAGCGAAAGGCTTCTTGAAGGGAAAGATGTAACTCTGTGAGATGAATTAACAGAACTCAGAGCAGTTTCTCAGAAAGCTTCTTTCCAGTTTTGAACGGAAGTTATTTCCTTTTTCACCATAGCCCTCTATGGGCTTACAAAAATCCCTTTGCCAATTCCACAAGAACAGCCTTAGCGAAAGGCTTCTTGAAGGGAACGATGTAACTCTGTGAGATGAATTAACAGAACACAGAGCAGTATCTCAGAAAGCTTCTTTCCAGTTTTGAACGGAAGATGTTTCCTTTTTCACCGTAGCCCTCTATGGGCTTCCAAATATCCCTTTGCCAATTCCACAAGAACAGCCTTAGCGAAAGGCTTCTTGAAGGGAAAGATGTAACTCTGTGAGATGAATTAACAGAACACAGAGCAGTTTCTCAGAAAGCTTCTTTCCAGTTTTGAACGGAAGATATTTCCTTTTTCACCATAGCCCTCTATGGGCTTCCAAATATCCCTTTGCCAATTCCACAAGAACAGCCTTAGCGAAAGGCTTCTTTGAGGGAAAGATGTAACTCTGTGAGATGAATTAACAGAGCTCAGAGCAGTTTCTCAGAAAGCTTCTTTCCAGTTTTGAACGGAAGACATTTCCTTTTTCACCATAGCCCTCTATGGGCTTCCAAATATCCCTTTGCCAATTCCACAAGAACAGCCTTAGTGAAAGGCTTCTTGAAGGGAAAGATGTAACTCTGTGAGATGAATTAACAGAACACAGAGCAGTTTCTCAGAAAACTTCTTTCCAGTTTTGAACGGAAGATATTTCCTTTTTCACCATAGCCCTCTATGGGCTTCCAAATATCCCTTTGCCAATTCCACAAGAACAGCCTTAGCGAAAGGCTTCTTGAAGGGAACGATGTAACTCTGTGAGATGAATTAACAGAACACAGAGCAGTTTCTCAGAAAGCTTCTTTCCAGTTTTGAACGGAAGATATTTCCTTTTTCACGATAGCCCTCTATGGGCTTCCAAATATCCCTTTGCCAATTCCACAAGAACAGCCTTAGCGAAAGGCTTCTTGAAGGGAAAGATGTAACTCTGTGAGATGAATTAACAGAACACAGAGCAGATTCTCAGAAAGCTTCTTTCCAGTTTTGAACGGAAGATATTTCCTTTTTCACCATAGCCCTCTATGGGCTTCCAAATATCCCTTTGCCAATTCCACAAGAACAGCCTTAGCGAAAGGCTTCTTGAAGGGAACGATGTAACTCTGTGAGATGAATTAACAGAACACAGAGCAGTTTCTCAGAAAGCTTCTTTCCAGTTTTGAACGGAAGATATTTCCTTTTTCACGATAGCCCTCTATGGGCTTCCAAATATCCCTTTGCCAATTCCACAAGAACAGCCTTAGCGAAAGGCTTCTTGAAGGGAAAGATGTAACTCTGTGAGATGAATTAACAGAACACAGAGCAGTTTCTCAGAAAGCTTCTTTCCAGTTTTGAACGGAAGATATTTCCTTTTTCACCATAGCCCTCTATGGGCTTCCAAATATCCCTTTGCCAATTCCACAAGAACAGCCTTAGCGAAAGGCTTCTTGAAGGGAACGATGTAACTCTGTGAGATGAATTAACAGAACACAGAGCAGTTTTTCAGAAAGCTTCTTTCCAGTTTTGAACGGAAGATATTTCCTTTTTCACGATAGCCCTCTATGGGCTTCCAAATATCCCTTTGCCAATTCCACAAGAACAGCCTTAGCGAAAGGCTTCTTGAAGGGAAAGATGTAACTCTGTGAGATGAATTAACAGAACACAGGGCACTTTCTCAGAAAGCTTCTTTCCAGTTTTGAACGGAAGATATTTCCTTTTTCACCATAGCCCTCTATGGGCTTCCAAATATCCCTTTGCCAATTCCACAAGAACAGCCTTAGCGAAATACTTTTTGAAGGGAATGATGTAACTCTGTGAGATGAATTAGCAGAACACAGAGCAGATTCTCAGAAAGCTTCTTTCCAGTTTTGAACGGAAGATATTTCCTTTTTCTCCATAGCCCTCTATGGGCTTCCAAATATCCCTTTGCCAATTCCACAAGAACAGCCTTAGCGAAAGGCTTCTTGAAGGGAAAGATGTAACTCTGTGAGATGAATGAACAAAACACAGAGCAGTTTCTCAGAAAGCTTCTTTCCAGTTTTGAACGGAAGATATTTCCTTTTACACCATAGCCCTCTATGGGCTTCCACATATCCCTTTGCCAATTCCACAAGAACAGCCTTATCGAAAGGCTTCTTGAAGAGAAAGATGTAACTCTGTGAGATGAATTAACAGAACACAGAACAGTTTCTCAGAAAGCTTCTTTCCAGTTATGAACGGAAGATATTTCCTTTTTCACCATAGCCCTCTATGGGCTTCCAAATATCCCTTTGCCAATTCCACAAGAACAGCCTTAACGAAAGGCTTTTTGAAGGGAAAGATGTAACTCAGTGAGATGAATTAACAGAACACAGAGCAGTTTCTCAGAAAGCTTCTTTCCAGTTTTGAACGGAAGATATTTCCTTTTTCACCATAGCCCTCTATGGGCTTCCAAATATCCCTTTGCCAATTCCACAAGAATAGCCTTAGTGAAAGGCTACCTGAAGGGAAAGATGTAACTCTGTGAGATGAATTAACAGAACACGGAGCAGTTTCTTGCAAACCTTGTTTCCAGTTTTGAACGGAAGATATTTCCTTTTTCACCATAGCCCTCTTTGGGCTTCCAAATATCCCTTTGCGAAATCCACAAGAACAGCCTTAGCGAAAGGCTTCTTGAAGGGAAAGATGTAACTCTGTGAGATGAATTAACAGAACACCGAGCAGTTTCTCAGAAAGCTTCTTTCCAGTTTTGAACGGAAGATATTTCCTTTTTCACCATAGCCCTCTATGGGCTTCAAAATATCCATTGCCAATTCCACAAGAACAGCCTTAGCGAAAGGCTTCTTGAAGGGAAAGATGTAATTCTGTGAGATGAATTAACAGAACTCAGAGCAGTTTCTCAGAAAGCTTCTTTCCAGTTTTGATCGGAAGATATTTCCTTTTTCACCATAGCCCTCTATGGGCTTCCAAATATCCCTTTGCCAATTCCACAAGAACAGCCTTAGCGAAATACTTTTTGAAGGGAAAGATGTAACTCTGTGAGATGAATTAGCAGAACACCGAGCAGATTCTCAGAAAGCTTCTTTCCAGTTTTGAACGGAATATATTTCCTTTTTCACCATAGCCCTCTATGGGCTTCCAAATGTCCCTTTGCCAATTCCACAAGAACAGCCTTAGCGAAAGGCTTCTTGAAGGGAAAGATGTAACTCTGTGAGATGAATTAACAGACCACAGAGCAGTTTCTCAGAAAGCTTCTTTCCCGTTTTGAACGGAAGATATTTCCTTTTTCACCATAGCCCTCTATGGGCTTCCAAATATCCCTTTGCCAATTCCACAAGAACAGCCTTAGCGAAAGGCTTCTTGAAGGGAAAGATGTAACTCTGTGAGATGAATTAACAGAACACAGAGCAATTTCTCAGAAAGCTTCTTTCCAGTTTTGAACGGAAGATATTTCCTTTCTCACCATAGCCCTCTAGGGGCTTCCAAATATCCCTTTGCCAATTCCACAAGAACAGCCTTAGCGAAAGGCTTCTTGAAGGGAAAGATGTAACTCTGTGAGATGAATTAACAGAACTCAGAGCAGTTTCTCAGAAAGCTTCTTTCCAGTTTTGAACGGAAGATATTTCCTTTTTCACCATAGCCCTCTATGGGCTTCCAAATATCCCTTTGCCAATTCCACAAGAACAGCCTTAGCGAAAGACTTCTTGAAGGGAAAGATGTAACTCTGTGAGATGAATTAACAGAACACAGAGTAGTTTCTCAGAAAGCTTCTTTCCAGTTTTGAACGGAAGATATTTCCTTTTTCACCATAGACCTCTATGGGCTTCCAAATATCCCTGTGCCAATTCCACAAGAACATCCTTAGCGAAAGGCTTCTTGAAGGGAAAGATGTAACTCTGTGAGATGAATTAACAGAACACAGAACAGTTTCTCAGAAAGCTTCTTTCCAGTTTTGAACGGAAGATATTTCCTTTTTCACCATAGCCCTCTATGGGCTTCCAAAAATCCCTTTGCCAATTCCACAAGAACAGCCTTAGCGAAAGGCTTCTTGAAGAGAAAGATGTAACTCTGTGAGATGAATTAACAGAACACAGAGCAGTATCTCAGAAAGCTTCTTTCCAGTTTTGAACGGAAGATGTTTCCTTTTTCACCATAGCCCTCTATGGGCTTCCAAATATCCCTTTGCCAATTCCACAAGAACAGCCTTAGCGAAAGGCTTCTTGAAGGGAAAGATGTAACTCTGTGAGATGAATTAACAGAACACAGAGCAGTTTCTCAAAAGGCTTGTTTCCACTTTTCAACGGAAGATATTTCCTTTTTCACCATAGCCCTCTATGGGCTTCCAAATATCCCTTTGCCAATTCCACAAGAACAGCCTTAGCGAAAGGCTTCTTGAAGGGAAAGATGTAACTCTGTGAGACGAATTAACAGAACTCAGAGCAGTTTCTCAGAAAGCTTCTTTCCAGTTTTGAACGGAAGATATTTCCTTTTTCACCATAGCCCTCTATGGGCTTCCAAATATGCCTTTGCCAATTCCACAAGAACAGCCTTAGCGAAAGGCTTCTTTGAGGGAAAGATGTAACTCTTTGAGATGAATTAACAGAGCTCAGAGCAGTTTCTCAGAAAGCTTCTTTCCAGTTTTGAACGGAAGATATTTCCTTTTTCACCATAGCCCTCTATGGGCTTCCAAATATCCCTTTGCCAATTCCACAAGAACAGCCTTAGCGAAAGGCTTCTTGAAGGGAACGATGTAACTCTGTGAGATGAATTTACAGGACACAGAGCAGTTTCTCAGAAAGCTTCTTTCCAGTTTTGAACGGAAGATATTTCCTTTTTCACGATAGCCCTCTATGGGCTTCCAAATATCCCTTTGCCAATTCCACAAGAACATCCTTAGCGAAAGGCTTCTTGAAGGGAAAGATGTAACTCTGTGAGATGAATTAACAGAACACAGAACAGTTTCTCAGAAAGCTTCTTTCCAGTTTTGAACGGAAGATATTTCCTTTTTCACCATAGCCCTCTATGGGCTTCCAAAAATCCCTTTGCCAATTCCACAAGAACAGCCTTAGCGAAAGGCTTCTTGAAGAGAAAGATGTAACTCTGTGAGATGAATTAACAGAACAGAGAGCAGTATCTCAGAAAGCTTCTTTCCAGTTTTGAACGGAAGATGTTTCCTTTTTCACCATAGCCCTCTATGGGCTTCCAAATATCCCTTTGCCAATTCCACAAGAACAGCCTTAGCGAAAGGCTTCTTGAAGGGAAAGATGTAACTCTGTGAGATGAATTAACAGAACACAGAGCAGTTTCTCAAAAGGCTTGTTTCCACTTTTCAACGGAAGATATTTCCTTTTTCACCATAGCCCTCTATGGGCTTCCAAATATCCCTTTGCCAATTCCACAAGAACAGCCTTAGCGAAAGGCTTCTTGAAGGGAAAGATGTAACTCTGTGAGACGAATTAACAGAACTCAGAACAGTTTCTCAGAAAGCTTCTTTCCAGTTTTGAACGGAAGATATTTCCTTTTTCACCATAGCCCTCTATGGGCTTCCAAATATCCCTTTGCCAATTGCACAAGAACAGCCTTAGCGAAAGGCTTCTTTGAGGGAAAGATGTAACTCTGTGAGATGAATTAACAGAGCTCAGAGCAGTTTCTCAGAAAGCTTCTTCCCAGTTTTGAACGGAAGATATTTCCTTTTTCACCATAGCCCTCTATGGGCTTCCAAATATCCCTTTGCCAATTCCACAAGAACAGCCTTAGCGAAAGGCTTCTTGAAGGGAAAGATGTAACTCTGTGAGATGAATTAACAGAACACAGAGCAGTTTCTCAGAAAGCTTCTTTCCAGTTTTGAACGGAAGATATTTCCTTTTTCACCATAGCCCTCTATGGGCTTCCAAATATCCCTTTGCCAATTCCACAAGAACAGCCTTAGCGAAAGGCTTCTTGAAGGGAAAGATGTAACTCTGTGAGATGAATTAACAGACCACAGAGCAGTTTCTCAGAAAGCTTCTTTCCCGTTTTGAACGGAAGATATTTCCTTTTTCACCATAGCCCTCTATGGGCTTCCAAATATCCCTTTGCCAATTCCACAAGAACAGCCTTAGCGAAAGGCTTCTTGAAGGGAAAGATGTAACTCTGTGAGATGAATTAACAGAACACAGAGCAATTTCTCAGAAAGCTTCTTTCCAGTTTTGAACGGAAGATATTTCCTTTCTCACCATAGCCCTCTAGGGGCTTCCAAATATCCCTTTTCCAATTCCACAAGAACAGCCTTAGCGAAAGGCTTCTTGAAGGGAAAGATGTAACTCTGTGAGATGAATTAACAGAACTCAGAGCAGTTTCTCAGAAAGCTTCTTTCCAGTTTTGAACGGAAGATATTTCCTTTTTCACCATAGCCCTCTATGGGCTTCCAAATATCCCTTTGCCAATTCCACAAGAACAGCCTTAGCGAAAGACTTCTTGAAGGGAAAGATGTAACTCTGTGAGATGAATTAACAGAACACAGAGTAGTTTCTCAGAAAGCTTCTTTCCAGTTTTGAACGGAAGATATTTCCTTTTTCACCATAGACCTCTATGGGCTTCCAAATATCCCTTTGCCAATTCCACAAGAACATCCTTAGCGAAAGGCTTCTTGAAGGGAAAGATGTAACTCTGTGAGATGAATTAACAGAACACAGAACAGTTTCTCAGAAAGCTTCTTTCCAGTTTTGAACGGAAGATATTTCCTTTTTCACCATAGCCCTCTATGGGCTTCCAAAAATCCCTTTGCCAATTCCACAAGAACAGCCTTAGCGAAAGGCTTCTTGAAGAGAAAGATGTAACTCTGTGAGATGAATTAACAGAACACAGAGCAGTATCTCAGAAAGCTTCTTTCCAGTTTTGAACGGAAGATGTTTCCTTTTTCACCATAGCCCTCTATGGGCTTCCAAATATCCCTTTGCCAATTCCACAAGAACAGCCTTAGCGAAAGGCTTCTTGAAGGGAAAGATGTAACTCTGTGAGATGAATTAACAGAACACAGAGCAGTTTCTCAAAAGGCTTGTTTCCACTTTTCAACGGAAGATATTTCCTTTTTCACCATAGCCCTCTATGGGCTTCCAAATATCCCTTTGCCAATTCCACAAGAACAGCCTTAGCGAAAGGCTTCTTGAAGGGAAAGATGTAACTCTGTGAGACGAATTAACAGAACTCAGAGCAGTTTCTCAGAAAGCTTCTTTCCAGTTTTGAACGGAAGATATTTCCTTTTTCACCATAGCCCTCTATGGGCTTCCAAATATGCCTTTGCCAATTCCACAAGAACAGCCTTAGCGAAAGGCTTCTTTGAGGGAAAGATGTAACTCTTTGAGATGAATTAACAGAGCTCAGAGCAATTTCTCAGAAAGCTTCTTTCCAGTTTTGAACGGAAGATATTTCCTTTTTCACCAGAGCCCTCTAGGGGCTTCCAAATATCCCTTTGCCAATTCCACAAGAACAGCCTTAGCGAAAGGCTTCTTGAAGGGAAAGATGTAACTCTGTGAGATGAATTAACAGAACACAGAGCAGTTTCTCAAAAGGCTTGTTTCCAGTTTTGAACGGAAGATATTTCCTTTTTCACCATAGCCATCTATGGGCTTCCAAATATCCATTGCCAATTCCACAAGAATAGCCTTAGCGAAAGGCTTCTGGAAGGGAAAGATGTAATTCTGTGAGATGAATTAACAGAACTCAGAGCAGTTTCTCAGAAAGCTTCTTTCCAGTTTTGAACGGAAGATATTTCCTTTTTCACCATAGCCCTCTATGGGCTTCCAAATATCCCTTTGCCAATTCCACAAGAACAGCCTTAGCGAAATACTTTTTGAAGGGAAAGATATAACTCTGTGAGATGAATTAGCAGAACACAGAGCAGATTCTTAGAAAGCTTTCCAGTTTTGAACGGAATATATTTCCTTTTTCACCATAGCCCTCTAGGGGCTTCCAAATATCCCTTTGCCAATTCCACAAGAACAGCCTTAGCGAAAGGCTTCTTGAAGGGAAAGATGTAACTCTGTGAGATGAATTAACAGAACACAGAGCAGTTTCTCAGAAAGCTTCTTTACAGTTTTGAACGGAAGATATTTCCTTTTTCACCATAGCCCTCTATGGGCTTCCAAATATCCCTTTGCCAATTCCACAAGAACAGCCTTAGCGAAAGGCTTCTTGAAGGGAAAGATGTAACTCTGTGAGATGAATGAACAGAACACAGAGCAGTTTCTCAGAAAGCTTCTTTCCAGTTTTGAACGGAAGATATTTCCTTTTACACCATAGCCCTCTATGGGCTTCCACATATCCCTTTGCCAATTCCACAAGAACAGCCTTATCGAAAGGCTTCTTGAAGAGAAAGATGTAACTCTGTGAGATGAATTAACAGAACACAGAACAGTTTCTCAGAAAGCTTCTTTCCAGTTTTGAACGGAAGATATTTCCTTTTTCACCATAGCCCTCTATTGGCTTCCAAATATCCCTTTGCCAATTCCACAAGAACAGCCTTAGCGAAAGACTTCTTGAAGGGTAAGATGTAACTCTGTGAGATGAATTAACAGAACACAGAGCAGTTTCTCAGAAAGCTTCTTTCCAGTTTTGAACGGAAGATATTTCCTTTTTCACCATAGCCCTCTATGGGCTTCCAAATATCCCTTTGCCAATTCCACAAGAACAGCCTTAGCGAAAGGCTTCTTGAAGGGAAAGATGTAACTCTGTGAGATGAATTAACAGACCACACAGCAGTTTCTCAGAAAGCTTCTTTCCCGTTTTGAACGGAAGATATTTCCTTTTTCACCATAGCCCTCTATGGGCTTCCAAACATCCCTTTGCCAATTCCACAAGAACAGCCTTAGCGAAAGGCTTCTTGAAGGGAAAGATGTAACTCTGTGAGATGAATTAACAGAACACAGAGCAATTTCTCAGAAAGCTTCTTTCCAGTTTTGAACGGAAGATATTTCCTTTTTCACCATAGCCCTCTAGGGGCTTCCAAATATCCCTTTGCCAATTCCACAAGAACAGCCTTAGCGAAAGGCTTCTTGAAAGGAAAGATGTAACTCTGTGAGATGAATTAACAGAACTCAGAGCAGTTTCTCAGAAAGCTTCTTTCCAGTTTTGAACGGAAGATATTTCCTTTTTCACCATAGCCCTCTATGGGCTTCCAAATATCCCTTTGCCAATTCCACAAGAACAGCCTTAGCGAAAGACTTCTTGAAGGGAAAGATGTAACTCTGTGAGATGAATTAACAGAACACAGAGTAGTTTCTCAGAAAGCTTCTTTCCAGTTTTGAACGGAAGATATTTCCTTTTTCACCATAGACCTCTATGGGCTTCCAAATATCCCTTTGCCAATTCCACAAGAACATCCTTAGCGAAAGGCTTCTTGAAGGGAAAGATGTAACTCTGTGAGATGAATTAACAGAACACAGAACAGTTTCTCAGAAAGCTTCTTTCCAGTTTTGAACGGAAGATATTTCCTTTTTCACCATAGCCCTCTATGGGCTTCCAAAAATCCCTTTGCCAATTCCACAAGAACAGCCTTAGCGAAAGGCTTCTTGAAGAGAAAGATGTAACTCTGTGAGATGAATTAACAGAACACAGAGCAGTATCTCAGAAAGCTTCTTTCCAGTTTTGAACGGAAGATGTTTCCTTTTTCACCATAGCCCTCTATGGGCTTCCAAATATCCCTTTGCCAATTCCACAAGAACAGCCTTAGCGAAAGGCTTCTTGAAGGGAAAGATGTAACTCTGTGAGATGAATTAACAGAACACAGAGCAGTTTCTCAAAAGGCTTGTTTCCACTTTTCAACGGAAGATATTTCCTTTTTCACCATAGCCCTCTATGGGCTTCCAAATATCCCTTTGCCAATTCCACAAGAACAGCCTTAGCGAAAGGCTTCTTGAAGGGAAAGATGTAACTCTGTGAGACGAATTAACAGAACTCAGAACAGTTTCTCAGAAAGCTTCTTTCCAGTTTTGAACGGAAGATATTTCCTTTTTCACCATAGCCCTCTATGGGCTTCCAAATATCCCTTTGCCAATTGCACAAGAACAGCCTTAGCGAAAGGCTTCTTTGAGGGAAAGATGTAACTCTGTGAGATGAATTAACAGAGCTCAGAGCAGTTTCTCAGAAAGCTTCTTCCCAGTTTTGAACGGAAGATATTTCCTTTTTCACCATAGCCCTCTATGGGCTTCCAAATATCCCTTTGCCAATTCCACAAGAACAGCCTTAGCGAAAGGCTTCTTGAAGGGAAAGATGTAACTCTGTGAGATGAATTAACAGAACACAGAGCAGTTTCTCAGAAAGCTTCTTTCCAGTTTTGAACGGAAGATATTTCCTTTTTCACCATAGCCCTCTATGGGCTTCCAAATATCCCTTTGCCAATTCCACAAGAACAGCCTTAGCGAAAGGCTTCTTGAAGGGAAAGATGTAACTCTGTGAGATGAATTAACAGACCACAGAGCAGTTTCTCAGAAAGCTTCTTTCCCGTTTTGAACGGAAGATATTTCCTTTTTCACCATAGCCCTCTATGGGCTTCCAAATATCCCTTTGCCAATTCCACAAGAACAGCCTTAGCGAAAGGCTTCTTGAAGGGAAAGATGTAACTCTGTGAGATGAATTAACAGAACACAGAGCAATTTCTCAGAAAGCTTCTTTCCAGTTTTGAACGGAAGATATTTCCTTTCTCACCGTAGCCCTCTAGGGGCTTCCAAATATCCCTTTGCCAATTCCACAAGAACAGCCTTAGCGAAAGGCTTCTTGAAGGGAAAGATGTAACTCTGTGAGATGAATTAACAGAACTCAGAGCAGTTTCTCAGAAAGCTTCTTTCCAGTTTTGAACGGAAGATATTTCCTTTTTCACCATAGCCCTCTATGGGCTTCCAAATATCCCTTTGCCAATTCCACAAGAACAGCCTTAGCGAAAGACTTCTTGAAGGGAAAGATGTAACTCTGTGAGATGAATTAACAGAACACAGAGTAGTTTCTCAGAAAGCTTCTTTCCAGTTTTGAACGGAAGATATTTCCTTTTTCACCATAGACCTCTATGGGCTTCCAAATATCCCTTTGCCAATTCCACAAGAACATCCTTAGCGAAAGGCTTCTTGAAGGGAAAGATGTAACTCTGTGAGATGAATTAACAGAACACAGAACAGTTTCTCAGAAAGCTTCTTTCCAGTTTTGAACGGAAGATATTTCCTTTTTCACCATAGCCCTCTATGGGCTTCCAAAAATCCCTTTGCCAATTCCACAAGAACAGCCTTAGCGAAAGGCTTCTTGAAGAGAAAGATGTAACTCTGTGAGATGAATTAACAGAACACAGAGCAGTATCTCAGAAAGCTTCTTTCCAGTTTTGAACGGAAGATGTTTCCTTTTTCACCATAGCCCTCTATGGGCTTCCAAATATCCCTTTGCCAATTCCACAAGAACAGCCTTAGCGAAAGGCTTCTTGAAGGGAAAGATGTAACTCTGTGAGATGAATTAACAGAACACAGAGCAGTTTCTCAAAAGGCTTGTTTCCACTTTTCAACGGAAGATATTTCCTTTTTCACCATAGCCCTCTATGGGCTTCCAAATATCCCTTTGCCAATTCCACAAGAACAGCCTTAGCGAAAGGCTTCTTGAAGGGAAAGATGTAACTCTGTGAGACGAATTAACAGAACTCAGAGCAGTTTCTCAGAAAGCTTCTTTCCAGTTTTGAACGGAAGATATTTCCTTTTTCACCATAGCCCTCTATGGGCTTCCAAATATACCTTTGCCAATTCCACAAGAACAGCCTTAGCGAAAGGCTTCTTTGAGGGAAAGATGTAACTCTTTGAGATGAATTAACAGAGCTCAGAGCAGTTTCTCAGAAAGCTTCTTTCCAGTTTTGAACGGAAGATATTTCCTTTTTCACCATAGCCCTCTATGGGCTTCCAAATATCCCTTTGCCAATTCCACAAGAACAGCCTTAGCGAAAGGCTTCTTGAAGGGAACGATGTAACTCTGTGAGATGAATTTACAGGACACAGAGCAGTTTCTCAGAAAGCTTCTTTCCAGTTTTGAACGGAAGATATTTCCTTTTTCACGATAGCCCTGTATGGGCTTCCAAATATCCCTTTGCCAATTCCACAAGAACAGTCTTAGCGAAAGGCTTCTTGAAGGGAAAGATGTAACTCTGTGAGATGAATTAACAGAACACAGAGCAGTTTCTCAAAAGGCTTGTTTCCAGTTTTGAACGGAAGATATTTCCTTTTTCACCATAGCCCTCTATGGGCTTCCAAATATCCCTTTGCCAATTCCACAAGAACAGCCTTAGCGAAAGGCTTCTTGAAGGGAAAGATGTAACTCTGTGAGATGAATTAGCAGAACACAGAGCAGATTCTCAGAAAGGTTCTTTCCAGTTTTGAACGGAAGATATTTCCTTTTTCTCCATAGCCCTCTATGGGCTTCCAAATATCCCTTTGCCAATTCCACAAGAACAGCCTTAGCGAAAGGCTTCTTGAAGGGAAAGATGTAACTCTGTGAGATGAATTAACAGAACTCAGAGCAGTTTCTCAGAAAGCTTCTTTCCAGTTTTGAACGGAAATTATTTCCTTTTTCACCATAGCCCTCTATGGGCTTACAAAAATCCCTTTGCCAATTCCACAAGAACAGCCTTAGCGAAAGGCTTCTTGAAGGGAACGATGTAACTCTGTGAGATGAATTAACAGAACACAGAGCAGTATCTCAGAAAGCTTCTATCCACTTTTGAACGGAAGATGTTTCCTTTTTCACCGTAGCCCTCTATGGGCTTCCAAATATCCCTTTGCCAATTGCACAAGACCAGCCTTAGCGAAAGGCTTCTTGAAGGGAAAGATGTAACTCTGTGAGATGAATTAACAGAACACAGAGCAGTTTCTCAAAAGGCTTGTTTCCAGTTTTAAACGGAAGATATTTCCTTTTTCACCATAGCCCTCTATGGGCTTCCAAATATCCCTTTGCCAATTCCACAAGAACAGTCTTAGCGAAAGGCTTCTTGAAGGGAAAGATGTAACTCTGTGAGACGAATTAACAGACCACAGAGCAGTTTCTCAGAAAGCTTCTTTCCCGTTTTGAACGGAAGATATTTCCTTTTTCACCATAGCCCTCTATGGGCTTCCAAATATCCCTTTGCCAATTCCACAAGAACAGCCTTAGCGAAAGGCTTCTTGAAGGGAAAGATGTAACTCTGTGAGATGAATTAACAGAACACAGAGCAATTTCTCAGAAAGCTTCTTTCCAGTTTTGAACGGAAGATATTTCCTTTCTCACCATAGCCCTCTAGGGGCTTCCAAATATCCCTTTGCCAATTCCACAAGAACCGCCTTAGCGAAAGGCTTCTTGAAGGGAAAGATGTAACTCTGTGAGATGAATTAACAGAACTCAGAGCAGTTTCTCAGAAAGCTTCTTTCCAGTTTTGAACGGAAGATATTTCCTTTTTCACCATAGCCCTCTATGGGCTTCCAAATATCCCTTTGCCAATTCCACAAGAACAGCCTTAGCGAAAGACTTCTTGAAGGGAAAGATGTAACTCTGTGAGATGAATTAACAGAACACAGAGTAGTTTCTCAGAAAGCTTCTTTCCAGTTTTGAACGGAAGATATTTCCTTTTTCACCATAGACCTCTATGGGCTTCCAAATATCCCTTTGCCAATTCCACAAGAACATCCTTAGCGAAAGGCTTCTTGAAGGGAAAGATGTAACTCTGTGAGATGAATTAACAGAACACAGAACAGTTTCTCAGAAAGCTTCTTTCCAGTTTTGAACGGAAGATATTTCCTTTTTCACCATAGCCCTCTATGGGCTTCCAAAAATCCCTTTGCCAATTCCACAAGAACAGCCTTAGCGAAAGGCTTCTTGAAGAGAAAGATGTAACTCTGTGAGATGAATTAACAGAACACAGAGCAGTATCTCAGAAAGCTTCTTTCCAGTTTTGAACGGAAGATGTTTCCTTTTTCACCATAGCCCTCTATGGGCTTCCAAATATCCCTTTGCCAATTCCACAAGAACAGCCTTAGCGAAAGGCTTCTTGAAGGGAAAGATGTAACTCTGTGAGATGAATTAACAGAACACAGAGCAGTTTCTCAAAAGGCTTGTTTCCACTTTTCAACGGAAGATATTTCCTTTTTCACCATAGCCCTCTATGGGCTTCCAAATATCCCTTTGCCAATTCCACAAGAACAGCCTTAGCGAAAGGCTTCTTTGAGGGAAAGATGTAACTCTGTGAGATGAATTAACAGAGCTCAGAGCAGTTTCTCAGAAAGCTTCTTTCCAGTTTTGAACGGAAGATATTTCCTTTTTCACCATAGCCCTCTATGGGCTTCCAAATATCCCTTTGCCAATTCCACAAGAACAGCCTTAGCGAAAGGCTTCTTGAAGGGAAAGATGTAACTCTGTGAGATGAATTAACAGAACACAGAGCAGTTTCTCAAAAGGCTTGTTTCCAGTTTTGAACGGAAGATATTTCCTTTTTCACCATAGCCCTCTATGGGCTTCAAAATATCCATTGCCAATTCCACAAGAACAGCCTTAGCGAAAGGCTTCTTGAAGGGAAAGATGTAATTCTGTGAGATGAATTAACAGAACTCAGAGCAGTTTCTCAGAAAGCTTCTTTCCAGTTTTGATCGGAAGATATTTCCTTTTTCACCATAGCCCTCTATGGGCTTCCAAATATCCCTTTGCCAATTCCACAAGAACAGCCTTAGCGAAATACTTTTTGAAGGGAAAGATGTAACTCTGTGAGATGAATTAGCAGAACACCGAGCAGATTCTCAGAAAGCTTCTTTCCAGTTTTGAACGGAATATATTTCCTTTTTCACCATAGCCCTCTATGGGCTTCCAAATGTCCCTTTGCCAATTCCACAAGAACAGCCTTAGCGAAAGGCTTCTTGAAGGGAAAGATGTAACTCTGTGAGATGAATTAACAGAACACAGAGCAGTTTCTCAGAAAGCTTCTTTCCAGTTTTGAACGGAAGATATTTCCTTTTTCACCATAGCCCTCTATGGGCTTCCAAATATCCCTTTGCCAATTCCACAAGAACAGCCTTAGCGAAAGGCTTCTTGAAGGGAAAGATGTAACTCTGTGAGATGAATTAACAGAACTCAGAGCAGTTTCTCAGAAAGCTTCTTTCCAGTTTTGAACGGAAGATATTTCCTTTTTCTCCATAGCCCTCTATGGGCTTCCAAATATCCCTTTGCCAATTCCAAAAGAACAGCCTTAGCGAAAGACTTATTGAAGGAAAAGATGTAACTCTGTGAGATGAATTAACAGAACACAGAGTAATTTCTCAGAAAGCTTCTTTCCAGTTTTGAACGGAAGATATTTCCTTTTTCACCATAGCCCTCTATGGGCTTCCAAATATCCCTTTGCCAATTCCACAAGAACATCCTTAGCGAAAGGCTTCTTGAAGGGAAAGATGTAACTCTGTGAGATGAATTAAGAGAACACAGAACAGTTTCTCAGAAAGCTTCTTTCCAGTTTTCAACGGAAGATATTTCCTTTTTCACCATAGCCCTCTATGGGCTTCCAAAAATCCCTTTGCCAATTCCACAAGAACAGCCTTAGCGAAAGGCTTCTTGAAGAGAAAGATGTAACTCTGTGAGATGAATTAACAGAACACAGAGCAGTATCTCAGAGAGCTTCTTTCCAGTTTTGACCGGAAGATGTTTCCTTTTTCACCATAGCCCTCTATGGGCTTCCAAATATCCCTTTGCCAATTCCACAAGAACAGCCTTAGCGAAAGGCTTCTTGAAGGGAAAGATGTAACTCTGTGAGATGAATTAACAGAACACAGAGCAGTTTCTCAAAAGGCTTGTTTCCAGTTTTCAACGGAAGATATTTCCTTTTTCACCATAGCCCTCTATGGGCTTCCAAATATCCCTTTGCCAATTCCACAAGAACAGCCTTAGCGAAAGGCTTCTTGAAGGGAAAGATGTAACTCTGTGAGACGAATTAACAGAACTCAGAACAGTTTCTCAGAAAGCTTCTTTCCAGTTTTGAACGGAAGATATTTCCTTTTTCACCATAGCCCTCTATGGGCTTCCAAATATCCCTTTGCCAATTCCACAAGAACAGCTTTAGCGAAAGACTTCTTGAAGCGTAAGATGTAACTCTGTGAGATGAATTAACAGAACACAGAGCAGTTTCTCAGAAAGCTTCTTTCCAGTTTTGAACGGAAGATATTTCCTTTTTCACCATAGCCCTCTATGGGCTTCCAAATATCCCTTTGCCAATTCCACAAGAACAGCCTTAGCGAAAGGCTTCTTGAAGGGAAAGATGTAACTCTGTGAGATGAATTAACAGACCACAGAGCAGTTTCTCAGAAAGCTTCTTTCCCGTTTTGAACGGAAGATATTTCCTTTTTCACCATAGCCCTCTATGGGCTTCCAAATATCCCTTTGCCAATTCCACAAGAACAGCCTTAGCGAAAGGCTTCTTGAAGGGAAAGATGTAACTCTGTGAGATGAATTAACAGAACACAGAGCAATTTCTCAGAAAGCTTCTTTCCAGTTTTGAACGGAAGATATTTCCTTTTTCACCAGAGCCCTCTAGGGGCTTCCAAATATCCCTTTGCCAATTCCACAAGAACAGCCTTAGCGAAAGGCTTCTTGAAGGGAAAGATGTAACTCTGTGAGATGAATTAACAGAACACAGAGCAGTTTCTCAGAAAGCTTCTTTCCAGTTTTGAACGGAAGATATTTCCTTTTTCACCATAGCCCTCTATGGGCTTCCAAATATCCCTTTGCCAATTCCACAAGAACAGCCTTAGCGAAAGACTTCTTGAAGGGAAAGATGTAACTCTGTGAGATGAATTAACAGAACACAGAGTAGTTTCTCAGAAAGCTTCTTTCCAGTTTTGAACGGAAGATATTTCCTTTTTCACCATAGACCTCTATGGGCTTCCAAATATCCCTTTGCCAATTCCACAAGAACATCCTTAGCGAAAGGCTTCTTGAAGGGAAAGATGTAACTCTGTGAGATGAATTAACAGAACACAGAACAGTTTCTCAGAAAGCTTCTTTCCAGTTTTGAACGGAAGATATTTCCTTTTTCACCATAGCCCTCTATGGCCTTCCAAAAATCCCTTTGCCAATTACACAAGAACAGCCTTAGCGAAAGGCTTCTTGAAGAGAAAGATGTAACTCTGTGAGATGAATTAACAGAACACAGAGCAGTATCTCAGAAAGCTTCTTTCCAGTTTTGAACGGAAGATGTTTCCTTTTTCACCATAGCCCTCTATGGGCTTCCAAATATCCCTTTGCCAATTCCACAAGAACAGCCTTAGCGAAAGGCTACTTGAAGGGAAAGATGTAACTCTGTGAGATGAATTAACAGAACACAGAGCAGTTTCTCAAAAGGCTTGTTTCCACTTTTCAACGGAAGATATTTCCTTTTTCACCATAGCCCTCTATGGGCTTCCAAATATCCCTTTGCCAATTCCACAAGAACAGCCTTAGCGAAAGGCTTCTTGAAGGGAAAGATGTAACTCTGTGAGACGAATTAACGGAACTCAGAGCAGTTTCTCAGAAAGCTTCTTTCCAGTTTTGAACGGAAGATATTTCCTTTTTCACCATAGCCCTCTATGGGCTTCCAAATATGCCTTTGCCAATTCCACAAGAACAGCCTTAGCGAAAGGCTTCTTTGAGGGAAAGATGTAACTCTTTGAGATGAATTAACAGAGCTCAGAGCAGTTTCTCAGAAAGCTTCTTTCCAGTTTTGAACGGAAGATATTTCCTTTTTCACCATAGCCCTCTATGGGCTTCCAAATATCCCTTTGCCAATTCCACAAGAACAGCCTTAGCGAAAGGCTTCTTGAAGGGAACGATGTAACTCTGTGAGATGAATTTACAGAACACAGAGCAGTTTCTCAGAAAGCTTCTTTCCAGTTTTGAACGGAAGATATTTCCTTTTTCACGATAGCCCTCTATGGGCTTCCAAATATCCCTTTGCCAATTCCACAAGAACAGCCTTAGCGAAAGGCTTCTTGAAGGGAAAGATGTAACTCTGTGAGATGAATTAACAGAACACAGAGCAGTTTCTCAAAAGGCTTGTTTCCAGTTTTGAACGGAAGATATTTCCTTTTTCACCATAGCCCTCTATGGGCTTCCAAATATCCCTTTGCCAATTCCACAAGAACAGCCTTAGCGAAAGGCTTCTTGAAGGGAAAGATGTAACTCTGTGAGATGAATTAACAGAACACAGAGCAATTTCTCAGAAAGCTTCTTTCCAGTTTTGAACGGAAGATATTTCCTTTTTCACCATAGCCCTCTAGGGGCTTCCAAATATCCCTTTGCCAATTCCACAAGAACAGCCTTAGCGAAAGGCTTCTTGAAGGGAAAGATGTAACTCTGTGAGATGAATTAACAGAACTCAGAGCAGTTTCTCAGAAAGCTTCTTTCCAGTTTTGAACGGAAGATATTTCCTTTTTCACCATAGCCCTCTATGGGCTTCCAAATATCCCTTTGCCAATTCCACAAGAACAGCCTTAGCGAAAGGCTTCTTGAAGGGAAAGATGTAACTCTGTGAGATGAATTAACAGAACTCAGAGCAGTTTCTCAGAAAGCTTCTTTCCAGTTTTGAACGGAAGTTATTTCCTTTTTCACCATAGCCCTCTATGGGCTTACAAAAATCCCTTTGCCAATTCCACAAGAACAGTCTTAGCGAAAGGCTTCTTGAAGGGAACGATGTAACTCTGTGAGATGAATTAACAGAACACAGAGCAGTATCTCAGAAAGCTTCTTTCCAGTTTTGAACGGAAGATGTTTCCTTTTTCACCGTAGCCCTCTATGGGGTTCCAAATATCCCTTTTCCAATTCCACAAGAACAGCCTTAGCGAAAGGCTTCTTGAAGGGAAAGATGTAACTCTGTGAGATGAATTAACAGAACACAGAGCAGTTTCTCAAAAGGCTTGTTTCCACTTTTCAACGGAAGATATTTCCTTTTTCACCATAGCCCTCTATGGGCTTCCAAATATCCCTTTGCCAATTCCACAAGAACAGTCTTAGCGAAAGGCTTCTTGAAGGGAAAGATGTAACTCTGTGAGACGAATTAACAGAACTCAGAGCAGTTTCTCAGAAAGCTTCTTTCCAGTTTTGAACGGAAGATATTTCCTTTTCACCATAGCCCTCTATGGGCTTCCAAATATCCCTTTGCCAATTCCACAAGAACAGCCTTAGCGAAAGGCTTCTTTGAGGGAAAGATGTAACTCTGTGAGATGAATTAACAGAGCTCAGAGCAGTTTCTCAGAAAGCTTCTTTCCAGTTTTGAACGGAAGACATTTCCTTTTTCACCATAGCCCTCTATGGGCTTCCAAATATCCCTTTGCCAATTCCACAAGAACAGCCTTAGCGAAAGGCTTCTTGAAGGGAAAGATGTAACTCTGTGAGATGAATTAACAGAACACAGAGCAGTTTCTCAGAAAACTTCTTTCCAGTTTTGAACGGAAGATATTTCCTTTTTCACCATAGCCCTCTATGGGCTTCCAAATATCCCTTTGCCAATTCCACAAGGACAGCCTTAGCGAAAGGCTTCTTGAAGGGAACGATGTAACTCTGTGAGATGAATTAACAGAACACAGAGCAGTTTCTCAGAAAGCTTCTTTCCAGTTTTGAACGGAAGATATTTCCTTTTTCACGATAGCCCTCTATGGGCTTCCAAATATCCCTTTGCCAATTCCACAAGAACAGCCTTAGCGAAAGGCTTCTTGAAGGGAAAGATGTAACTCTGTGAGATGAATTAACAGAACACAGAGCAGTTTCTCAGAAAGCTTCTTTCCAGTTTTGAACGGAAGATATTTCCTTTTTCACCATAGCCCTCTATGGGTTTCCAAATATCCCATTGCCAATTCCACAAGAACAGCCTTAGCGAAAGGCTTCTTGAAGGGAACGATGTAACTCTGTGAGATGAATTAACAGAACACAGAGCAGTTTTTCAGAAAGCTTCTTTCCAGTTTTGAACGGAAGATATTTCCTTTTTCACGATAGCCCTCTATGGGCTTCCAAATATCCCTTTGCCAATTCCACAAGAACAGACTTAGCGAAAGGCTTCTTGAACGGAAAGATGTAACTCTGTGAGATGAATTAACAGAACACAGAGCAGTTTCTCAGAAAGCTTCTTTCCAGTTTTGAACGGAAGATATTTCCTTTTTCACCATAGCCCTCTATGGGCTTCCAAATATCCCTTTGCCAATTCCACAAGAACAGCCTTAGCGAAAGGCTTCTTGAAGGGAAAGATGTAACTCTGTGAGATGAATTAACAGAACAGAGAGCAGTTTCTCAAAAGGCTTGTATCCAGTTTTGAACGGAAGATATTTCCTTTTTCACCATAGCCCTCTATGGGCTTCAAAATATCCATTGCCAATTCCACAAGAACAGCCTTAGCGAAATTCTTCTTGAAGGGAAAGATGTAATTCTGTGAGATGAATTAACAGAACTCAGAGCAGTTTCTCAGAAAGCTTCTTTCCAGTTTTGAACGGAAGATATTTCCTTTTTCACCATAGCCCTCTATGGGCTTCCAAATATCCCTTTGCCAATTCCACAAGAACAGCCTTAGCGAAAGGCTTCTTGAAGGGAAAGATGTAACTCTGTGAGATGAATTAACAGAACTCAGAGCAGTTTCTCAGAAAGCTTCTTTCCAGTTTTGAACGGAAGATATTTCCTTTTTCACCATAGCCCTCTATGGGCTTCCAAATATCCCTTTGCCAATTCCACAAGAACAGCCTTAGCGAAAGACTTATTGAAGGAAAAGATGTAACTCTGTGAGATGAATTAACAGAACACAGAGTAGTTTCTCAGAAAGCTTCTTTCCAGTTTTGAATGGAAGATATTTCCTTTTTCACCATAGCCCTCTATGGGCTTCCAAATATCCCTTTGCCAATTCCACAAGAACATCCTTAGCGAAAGGCTTCTTGAAGGGAAAGATGTAACTCTGTGAGATGAATTAACAGAACACAGAACAGTTTCTCAGAAAGCTTCTTTCCAGTTTTCAACGGAAGATATTTCCTTTTTCACCATAGCCCTCTATGGGCTTACAAATATCCCTTTGCCAATTCCACAAGAACAGCCTTAGCGAAAGGCCTTCTTGAAGGGAAACATGTAACTCTGTGAGATGAATTAACAGAACACAGAGCAGTTTCTCAGAAAGCTTCTTTCCAGTTTTGAACGGAAGATATTTCCTGTTTCACCATAGCCGTCTATGGGCTTCCAAATATCCCTTTGCCAATTAAACAAGAACAGCCTTAGCGAAAGGCTTCTTGAAGGGAAAGATGTAACTCTGTGAGATGAATTAACAGAACACAGAGCAGTTTCTCAAAAGGCTTGTTTCCAGTTTTCAACGGAAGATATTTCCTTTTTCACCATAGCCCTCTATGGGCTTCCAAATATCCCTTTGCCAATTCCACAAGAACAGCCTTAGCGAAAGGCTTCTTGAAGGGAAAGATGTAACTCTGTGAGACGAATTAACAGAACTCAGAGCAGTTTCTCAGAAAGCTTCTTTCCAGTTTTGAACGGAAGATATTTCCTTTTTCACCATAGCCCTCTATGGGCTTCCAAATATCCCTTTGCCAATTCCACAAGAACAGCCTTAGCGAAAGGCTTCTTTGAGGGAAAGATGTAACTCTGTGAGATGAATTAACAGAGCTCAGAGCAGTTTCTCAGAAAGCTTCTTTCCAGTTTTGAACGGAAGATATTTCCTTTTTCACCATAGCCCTCTATGGGCTTCCAAATATCCCTTTGCCAATTCCACAAGAACAGCCTTAGCGAAAGGCTTCTTGAAGGGAAAGATGTAACTCTGTGAGATGAATTAACAGAACTCAGAGCAGTTTCTCAGAAAACTTCTTTCCAGTTTTGAACGGAAGATATTTCCTTTTTCACCATAGCCCTCTATGGGCTTCCAAATATCCCTTTGCCAATTCCACAAGAACAGCCTTAGCGAAAGGCTTCTTGAAGGGAACGATGTAACTCTGTGAGATGAATTAACAGAACACAGAGCAGTTTCTCAGAAAGCTTCTTTCCAGTTTTGAACGGAAGATATTTTCTTTTTCACGATAGCCCTCTATGGGCTTCCAAATATCCCTTTGCCAATTCCACAAGAACAGCCTTAGCGAAAGGCTTCTTGAAGGGAAAGATGTAATTCTGTGAGATGAATTAACAGAACTCAGAGCCGTTTCTCAGAAAGCTTCTTTCCAGTTTTGAACGGAAGATATTTCCTTTTTCACCATAGCCCTCTATGGGCTTCCAAATATCCCTTTGCCAATTCCACAAGAACAGCCTTAGCGAAATACTTTTTGAAGGGAAAGATGTAACTCTGTGAGATGAATTAGCAGAACAGAGAGCAGATTCTCAGAAAGCTTCTTTCCAGTTTTGAACGGAATATATTTCCTTTTTCACCATAGCCCTCTAGGGGCTTCCTAATATCCCTTTGCCAATTCCACAAGAACAGCCTTAGCGAAAGGCTTCTTGAAGGGAAAGATGTAACTCTGTGAGATGAATTAACAGAACACAGAGCAGTTTCTCAGAAAGCTTCTTTCCAGTTTTGAACGGAAGATATTTCCTTTTTCACCATAGCCCTCTATGGGCTTCCAAATATCCCTTTGCCAATTCCACAAGAACAGCCTTAGCGAAAGGCTTCTTGAAGGGAAAGATGTAACTATGTGAGATGAATGAACAGAACACAGAGCAGTTTCTCAGAAAGCTTCTATCCAGTTTTGAACGGAAGATATTTCCTTTTACACCATAGCCCTCTATGGGCTTCCAAATATCCCTTTGCCAATTCCACAAGAACAGCCTTATCGAAAGGCTTCTTGAAGAGAAAGATGTAACTCTGTGAGATGAATTAACAGAACACAGAACAGTTTCTCAGAAAGCTTCTTTCCAGTTTTGAACGGAAGATATTTCCTTTTTCACCATAGCCCTCTATGGGCTTCCAAATATCCCTTTGCCAATTCCACAAGAACAGCCTTAGCGAAAGGCTTCTTGAAGGGAAAGATGTAACTCTGTGAGATGAATTAACAGAACACAGAGCAGTATCTCAGGAAGCTTCTTTCCAGTTTTGAACGGAAGATATTTCCTTTTTCACCATAGCCCTCTATGGGTTTCCAAATATCCCTTTGCCAATTCCACAAGAACAGCCTTAGCGAAAGGCTTCTTGAAGGGAAAGATGTAACTCTGTGAGATGAATTAACAGAACTCAGAGCAGTTTCTCAGAAAGCTTCTTTCCAGTTTTGAACGGAAGATATTTCCTTTTTCACCATAGCCCTCTATGGGCTTCCAAATATCCCTTTGCCAATTCCACAAAAACAGCCTTAGCGAAAGACTTCTTGAAGGGAAAGATGTAACTCTGTGAGATGAATTAACAGAACACAGAGTAGTTTCTCAGAAAGCTTCTTTCCAGTTTTGAACGGAAGATATTTCCTTTTTCACCATAGCCCTCTATGGGCTTCCAAATATCCCTTTGCCAATTCCACAAGAACATCCTTAGCGAAAGGCTTCTTGAAGGGAAAGATGTAACTCTGTGAGATGAATTAACAGAACACAGAGCAGTTTCTCAGAAAGCTTCTTTCCAGTTTTGAACGGAAGATATTTCCTTTTTCACGATAGCCCTCTATGGGCTTCCAAATATCCCTTTACCAATTCCACAAGAACAGCCTTAGCGAAAGGCTTCTTGAAGGGAAAGATGTAATTCTGTGAGATGAATTAACAGAACACAGAGCAGTTTCTCAGAAAGCTTCTTTGCTGTTTTGAACGGAAGATATTTCCTTTTCCACCATAGCCCTCTATGGGCTTCCAAATATCCCTTTGCCAATTCCACAAGAACAGCCTTAGCGAAAGGCTTCTTGAAGGGAAAGATGTAACTCTGTGAGATGAATTAACAGAACACAGAGCAGTTTCTCAAAAGGCTTGTTTCCAGTTTTGAACGGAATATATTTCCTTTTTCACCATAGCCCTCTATGGGCTTCCAAATATCCATTTGCCAATTCCACAAGAACAGACTTAGCGAAAGGCTTCTTGAAGGGAAAGATGTAATTCAGTGAGATGAATTAACAGAACTCAGAGCAGTTTCTCAGAAAGCTTCTTTCCAGTTTTGAACTGAAGATATTTCCTTTTTCACCATAGCCCTCTATGGGCTTCCAAATATCCCTTTGCCAATTCCACAAGAACAGCCTTAGCGAAATACTTTTTGAAGGGAAAGATGTAACTCTGTGAGATGAATTAGCAGAACACAGAGCAGATTCTCAGAAAGCTTCTTTCCAGTTTTGAACGGAAGGTATTTCCTTTGTCTCCATAGCCCTCTATGGGCTTCCAAATATCCATTTGCCAATTCCACAAGAACAGCCTTAGCGAAAGGCTTCTTGAAGGGAAAGATGTAATTCAGTGAGATGAATTAACAGAACTCAGAGCAGTTTCTCAGAAAGCTTCTTTCCAGTTTTGAACGGAAGATATTTCCTTTTTCACCATAGTCCTCTATGGGCTTCCAAATATCCCTTTGCCAATTCCACAAGAACAGCCTTAGCGAAATACTTTTTGAAGGGAAAGATGTAACTCTGTGAGATGAATTAGCAGAACACAGAGCAGATTCTCAGAAAGTTTCTTTCCAGTTTTGAACGGAAGATATTTCCTTTTTCTCCATAGCCCTCTATGGGCTTCCAAATATCCCTTTGCCAATTCCACAAGAACAGCCTTAGCGAAAGGCTTCTTGAAGGGAAAGATGTAACTCTGTGAGATGAATTAACAGAACACAGAGCAGTTTCTCAGAAAGCTTCTTTCCAGTTTTGAACGGAAGATATTTCCTTTTTCACCATAGCCCTCTATGGGCTTCCAAATATCCCTTTGCCAATTCCACAAGAACAACCTTAGCGAAAGGCTTCTTGAAGGGAAAGATGTAACTCTGTGAGATGAATGAACAGAACACAGAGCAGTTTCTCAGAAAGCTTCTTTCCAGTTTTGAACGGAAGATATTTCCTTTTACACCATAGCCCTCTATGGGCTTCCACATATCCCTTTGCCAATTCCACAAGAACAGCCTTATCGAAAGGCTTCTTGAAGAGAAAGATGTAACTCTGTGAGATGAATTAACAGAACACAGAACAGTTTCTCAGAAAGCATCTTTCCAGTTATGAACGGAAGATATTTCCTTTTTCACCATAGCCCTCTATGGGCTTCCAAATATCCCTTTGCCAATTCCACAAGAACAGCCTTAGCGAAAGGCTTTTTGAAGGGAAAGATGTAACTCAGTGAGATGAATTAACAGAACACAGAGCAGTTTCTCAGAAAGCTTCTTTCCAGTTTTGAACGGAAGATATTTCCCTTTTCACCATAGCCCTCTATGGGCTTCCAAATATCCCTTTGCCAAT
The DNA here is from genome assembly GCF_047675955.1 of Chlorocebus sabaeus. NCBI lineage: Eukaryota > Metazoa > Chordata > Mammalia > Primates > Cercopithecidae > Chlorocebus > Chlorocebus sabaeus. The sequence continues at coordinate 490,283 of NW_027328325.1, read as the reverse complement.
TCCACAAGAATAGCCTTAGTGAAAGGCTACCTGAAGGGAAAGATGTAACTCTGTGAGATGAATTAACAGAACACGGAGCAGTTTCTTGCAAACCTTGTTTGCAGTTTTGAACGGAAGATATTTCCTTTTTCACCATAGCCCTCTATGGGCTTCCAAATATCCCTTTGCGAAATCCACAAGAACAGCCTTAGCGAAAGGCTTCTTGAAGGGAAAGATGTAACTCTGTGAGATGAATTAACAGAACACCGAGCAGTTTCTCAGAAAGCTTCTTTCCAGTTTTGAACGGAAGATATTTCCTTTTTCACCATAGCCCTCTATGGGCTTCCAAATATCCCTTTGCCAATTCCACAAGAACAGCCTTAGCGAAAGGCTTCTTGAAGGGAAACATGTAACTCTGTGAGATGAATTAACAGAACTCAGAGCAGTTTCTCAGAAAGCTTCTTTCCAGTTTTGAACGGAAGTTATTTCCTTTTTCACCATAGCCCTCTATGGGCTTACAAAAATCCCTTTGCCAATTCCACAAGAACAGCCTTAGCGAAAGGCTTCTTGAAGGGAACGATGTAACTCTGTGAGATGAATTAACAGAACACAGAGCAGTATCTCAGAAAGCTTCTTTCCAGTTTTGAACGGAAGAAGTTTCCTTTTTCACCGTAGCCCTCTATGGGCTTCCAAATATCCCTTTGCCAATTCCACAAGAACAGCCTTAGCGAAAGGCTTCTTGAAGGGAAAGATGTAACTCTGTGAGATGAATTAACAGAACACAGAGCAGTTTCTCAAAAGGCTTGTTTCCAGTTTTCAACGGAAGATATTTCCTTTATCACCATAGCCCTCTATGGGCTTCCAAATATCCCTTTGCCAATTCCACAAGAACAGTCTTAGCGAAAGGCTTCTTGAAGGGAAAGATGTAACACTGTGAGACGAATTAACAGAACTCAGAGCAGTTTCTCAGAAAGCTTCTTTCCAGTTTTGAACGGAAGATATTTCCTTTTTCACCATAGCCCTCTATGGGCTTCCAAATATCCCTTTGCCAATTCCACAAGAACAGCCTTAGCGAAAGGCTTCTTTGAGGGAAAGATGTAACTCTGTGAGATGAATTAACAGAGCTCAGAGCAGTTTCTCAGAATGCGTCTTTCCAGTTTTGAACGGAAGATATTTCCTTTTTCACCATAGCCCTCTATGGGCTTCCAAATATCCCTTTGCCAATTCCACAAGAACAGCCTTAGCGAAAGGCTTCTTGAAGGAAAAGATGTAACTCTGTGAGATAAATTAACAGAACTCAGAGCAGTTTCTCAGAAAACTTCTTTCCAGTTTTGAACGGAAGATATTTCCTTTTTCACCATAGCCCTCTATGGGCTTCCAAATATCCCTTTGCCAATTCCACAAGAACAGCCTTAGCGAAAGGCTTCTTGAAGGGAAATGTAACTCTGTGAGATGAATTAACAGAACTCAGAGCAGTTTCTCAGAAAGCTTCTTTCCAGTTTTGAACGGAAGTTATTTCCTTTTTCACCATAGCCCTCTATGGGCTTACAAAAATCCCTTTGCCAATTCCACAAGAACAGCCTTAGCGAAAGGCTTCTTGAAGGGAACGATGTAACTCTGTGAGATGAATTAACAGAACACAGAGCAGTATCTCAGAAAGCTTCTTTCCAGTTTTGAACGGAAGATGTTTCCTTTTTCACCGTAGCCCTCTATGGGCTTCCAAATATCCCTTTGCCAATTCCACAAGAACAGCCTTAGCGAAAGGCTTCTTGAAGGGAAAGATGTAACTCTGTGAGATGAATTAACAGAAAACAGAGCAGTTTCTCAAAAGGCTTGTTTCCAGTTTTCAACGGAAGATATTTCCTTTTTCACCATAGCCCTCTATGGGCTTCCAAATATCCCTTTGCCAATTCCACAAGAACAGTCTTAGAGAAAGGCTTCTTGAAGGGAAAGATGTAACTCTGTGAGACGAATTAACAGAACTCACAGCAGTTTCTCAGAATGCTTCTTTCCAGTTTTGAACGGAAGATATTTCATTTTTCACCATAGCCCTCTATGGGCTTCCAAATATCCCTTTGCCAATTCCACAAGAACAGCCTTAGCGAAAGGCTTCTTTGAGGGAAAGATGTAACTCTGTGAGATGAATTAACAGAGCTCAGAGCAGTTTCTCAGAAAGCTTCTTTCCAGTTTTGAACGGAAGATATTTCCTTTTTCACCATAGCCCTCTATGGGCTTCCAAATATCCCTTTGCCAATTCCACAAGAACAGCCTTAGCGAAAGGCTTCTTGAAGGGAAAGATGTAACTCTGTGAGATGAATTAACAGAACAAGGAGCAGTTTCTCAAAAGGCTTGTTTCCAGTTTTGAACGGAAGATATTTCCTTTTTCACCATAGCCCTCTATGGGCTTCAAAATATCCATTGCCAATTCCACAAGAACAGCCTTAGCGAAAGGCTTCTTGAAGGGAAAGATGTAATTCTGTGAGATGAATTAACAGAACTCAGAGCAGTTTCTCAGAAAGCTTCTTTCCAGTTTTGAACGGAAGATATTTCCTTTTTCACCATAGCCCTCTATGGGCTTCCAAATATCCCTTTGCCAATTCCACAAGAACAGCCTTAGCGAAATACTTTTTGAAGGGAAAGATGTAACTCTGTGAGATGAATTAGCAGAACACCGAGCAGATTCTCAGAAAGCTTCTTTCCAGTTTTGAACGGAATATATTTCCTTTTTCACCATAGCCCTCTATGGGCTTCCAAATATCCCTTTGCCAATTCCACAAGAACAGCCTTAGCGAAAGGCTTCTTGAAGGGAAAGATGTAACTCTGTGAGATGAATGAACAGAACACAGAGCAGTTTCTCAGAAAGCTTCTTTCCAGTTTTGAACGGAAGATATTTCCTTTTTCACCATAGCCCTCTATGGGCTTCCAAATATCCCTTTGCCAATTCCACAAGAACAGCCTTAGCGAAAGGCTTCTTGAAGGGAAAGATGTAACTCTGTGAGATGAATTAACAGAACTCAGAGCAGTTTCTCAGAAAGCTTCTTTCCAGTTTTGAACGGAAGATATTTCCTTTTTCACCATAGCCCTCTATGGGCTTCCAAATATCCCTTTGCCAATTCCACAAGAACAGCCTTAGCGAAAGACTTATTGAAGGGAAAGATGTAACTCTGTGAGATGAATTAACAGAACACAGAGTAGTTTCTCAGAAAGCTTCTTTCCAGTTTTGAACGGAAGATATTTCCTTTTTCACCATAGCCCTCTATGGGCTTCCAAATATCCCTTTGCCAATTCCACAAGAACATCCTTAGCGAAAGGCTTCTTGAAGGGAAAGATGTAACTCTGTGAGATGAATTAACAGAACACAGAACAGTTTCTCAGAAAGCTTCTTTCCAGTTTTCAACGGAAGATATTTCCTTTTTCACCATAGCCCTCTATGGGCTTCCAAATATCCCTTTGCCAATTCCACAAGAACAGCCTTAGCGAAAGGCTTCTTGAAGAGAAAGATGTAACTCTGTGAGATGAATTAACAGAACACAGAGCAGTATCTCAGAAAGCTTCTTTCCTGTTTTGAACGGAAGATGTTTCCTTTTTCACCATAGCCCTCTATGGGCTTCCAAATATCCCTTTGCCAATTCCACAAGAACAGCCTTAGCGAAAGGCTTCTTGAAGGGAAAGATGTAACTCTGTGAGATGAATTAACAGAACACAGAGCAGTTTCTCAAAAGGCTTGTTTCCAGTTTTCAACGGAAGATATTTCCTTTTTCACCATAGCCCTCTATGGGCTTCCAAATATCCATTGCCAATTCCACAAGAACAGCCTTAGCGAAAGGCTTCTTGAAGGGAAAGATGTAATTCTGTGAGATGAATTAACAGAACTCAGAGCAGTTTCTCAGAAAGCTTCTTTCCAGTTTTGAACGGAAGATATTTCCTTTTTCACCATAGCCCTCTATGGGCTTCCAAATATCCCTTTGCCAATTCCACAAGAACAGCCTTAGCGAAATACTTTTTGAAGGGAAAGATGTAACTCTGTGAGATGTATTAGCAGAACACAGAGCAGATTCTCAGAAAGCTTCTTTCCAGTTTTGAACGGAATATATTTCCTTTTTCACCATAGCCCTCTAGGGGCTTCCAAATATCCCTTTGCCAATTCCACAAGAACAGCCTTAGCGAAAGGCTTCTTGAAGGGAAAGATGTAACTCTGTGAGATGAATTAACAGAACACAGAGCAGTTTCTCAGAAAGCTTCTTTCCAGTTTTGAACGGAAGATATTTCCTTTTTCACCATAGCCCTCTATGGGCTTCCAAATATCCCTTTGCCAATTCCACAAGAACAGCCTTAGCGAAAGGCTTCTTGAAGGGAAAGATGTAACGCTGTGAGATGAATGAACAGAACACAGAGCAGTTTCTCAGAAAGCTTCTTTCCAGTTTTGAACGGAAGATATTTCCTTTTACACCATAGCCCTCTATGGGCTTCCAAATATCCCTTTGCCAATTCCACAAGAACAGCCTTATCGAAAGGCTTCTTGAAGAGAAAGATGTAACTCTGTGAGATGAATTAACAGAACACAGAACAGTTTCTCAGAAAGCTTCTTTCCAGTTTTGAACGGAAGATATTTCCTTTTTCACCATAGCCCTCTATGGGCTTCCAAATATCCCTTTGCCAATTCCACAAGAACAGCCTTAGCAAAAGACTTCTTGAAGGGTAAGATGTAACTCTGTGAGATGAATTAACAGAACACAGAGCAGTTTCTCAGAAAGCTTCTTTCCAGTTTTGAACGGAAGATATTTCCTTTTTCACCATAGCCCTCTATGGGCTTCCAAATATCCCTTTGCCAATTCCACAAGAACAGCCTTAGCGAAAGGCTTCTTGAAGGGAAAGATGTAACTCTGTGAGATGAATTAACAGACCACAGAGCAGTTTCTCAGAAAGCTTCTTTCCCTTTTTGAACGGAAGATATTTCCTTTTTCACCATAGCCCTCTATGGGCTTCCAAATATCCCTTTGCCAATTCCAGAAGAACAGCCTTAGCGAAAGGCTTCTTGAAGGGAAAGATGTAACTCTGTGAGATGAATTAACAGAACACAGAGCAGTTTCTCAGAAAGCTTCTTTCCAGTTTTGAACGGAAGATATTTCCTTTTTCACCCTAGCCCTCTATGGGCTTCCAAATATCCCTTTGCCAATTCCACAAGAACAGCCTTAGCGAAAGACTTCTTGAAGGGAAAGATGTAACTCTGTGAGATGAATTAACAGAACACAGAGCAGTTTCTCAGAAAGCTTCTTTCCAGTTTTGAACGGAAGATATTTCCTTTTTCACCATTGCCCTCTATGGGCTTCCAAATATCCCTTTGCCAATTCCACAAGAACAGCCTTAGCGAAAGGCTTTTTGAAGGGAAAGATGTAACTCAGTGAGATGAATTAACAGAACACAGAGCAGTTTCTCAGAATGCTTCTTTCCAGTTTTGAACGGAAGATATTTCCTTTTTCACCATAGCCCTCTATGGGCTTCCAAATATCCCTTTGCCAATTCCACAAGAATAGCCTTAGTGAAAGGCTACCTGAAGGGAAAGATGTAACTCTGTGAGATGAATTAACAGAACACGGAGCAGTTTCTTACAAACCTTGTTTCCAGTTTTGAACGGAAGATATTTCCTTTTTCACCATAGCCCTCTATGGGCTTCCAAATATCCCTTTGCCAATTGCACAAGAACAGCCTTAGCGAAAGGCTTCTTGAAGGGAAAGATGTAACTCTGTGAGATGAATTAACAGAACACAGAGCAATTTCTCAGAAAGCTTCTTTCCAGTTTTGAACGGAAGATATTTCCTTTTTCACCATAGCCCTCTAGGGGCTTCCAAATATCCCTTTGCCAATTCCACAAGAACAGCCTTAGCGAAAGGCTTCTTGAAGGGAAAGATGTAACTCTGTGAGATGAATTAACAGAACTCAGAGCAGTTTCTCAGAAAGCTTCTTTCCAGTTTTGAACGGAAGATATTTCCTTTTTCACCATAGCCCTCTATGGGCTTCCAAATATCCCTTTGCCAATTCCACAAGAACAGCCTTAGCGAAAGACTTCTTGAAGGGAAAGATGTAACTCTGTGAGATGAATTAACAGAACACAGAGTAGTTTCTCAGAAAGCTTCTTTCCAGTTTTGAACGGAAGATATTTCCTTTTTCACCATAGACCTCTATGGGCTTCCAAATATCCCTTTGCCAATTCCACAAGAACATCCTTAGCGAAAGGCTTCTTGAAGGGAAAGATGTAACTCTGTGAGATGAATTAACAGAACACAGAACAGTTTCTCAGAAAGCTTCTTTCCAGTTTTGAACGGAAGATATTTCCTTTTTCACCATAGCCCTCTATGGGCTTCCAAAAATCCCTTGCCAATTCCACAAGAACAGCCTTAGCGAAAGGCTTCTTGAAGAGAAAGATGTAACTCTGTGAGATGAATTAACAGAACACAGAGCAGTATCTCAGAAAGCTTCTTTCCAGTTTTGAACGGAAGATGTTTCCTTTTTCACCATAGCCCTCTATGGGCTTCCAAATATCCCTTTGCCAATTCCACAAGAACAGCCTTAGCGAAAGGCTTCTTGAAGGGAAAGATGTAACTCTGTGAGATGAATTAACAGAACACAGAGCAGTTTCTCAAAAGGCTTGTTTCCACTTTTCAACGGAAGATATTTCCTTTTTCACCATAGCCCTCTATGGGCTTCCAAATATCCCTTTGCCAATTCCACAAGAACAGCCTTAGCGAAAGGCTTCTTGAAGGGAAAGATGTAATTCTGTGAGACGAATTAACAGAACTCAGAGCAGTTTCTCAGAAAGCTTCTTTCCAGTTTTGAACGGAAGATATTTCCTTTTTCACCATAGCCCTCTATGGGCTTCCAAATATCCCTTTGCCAATTCCACAAGAACAGCCTTAGCGAAAGGCTTCTTTGAGGGAAAGATGTAACTCTGTGAGATGAATTAACAGAGCTCAGAGCAGTTTCTCAGAAAGCTTCTTTCCAGTTTTGAACGGAAGATATTTCCTTTTTCACCATAGCCCTCTATGGGCTTCCAAATATCCCTTTGCCAATTCCACAAGAACAGCCTTAGCGAAAGGCTTCTTGAAGGGAACGATGTAACTCTGTGAGATGAATTAACAGAACACAGAGCAGTTTCTCAGAAAGCTTCTTTCCAGTTTTGAACGGAAGATATTTCCTTTTTCACGATAGCCCTCTATGGGCTTCCAAATATCCCTTTGCCAATTCCACAAGAACAGCCTTAGCGAAAGGCTTCTTGAAGGGAAAGATGTAACTCTGTGAGATGAATTAACAGAACACAGAGCAGTTTCTCAAAAGGCTTGTTTCCAGTTTTGAACGGAAGATATTTCCTTTTTCACCATAGCCCTCTACGGGCTTCCAAATATCCCTTTGCCAATTCCACAAGAACAGCCTTAGCGAAAGGCTTCTTGAAGGGAAAGATGTAACTCTGTGAGATGAATTAGCAGAACACAGAGCAGATTCTCAGAAAGGTTCTTTCCAGTTTTGAACGGAAGATATTTCCTTTTTCTCCACAGCCCTCTATGGGCTTCCAAATATCCCTTTGCCAATTCCACAAGAACAGCCTTAGCGAAAGGCTTCTTGAAGGGAAAGATGTAACTCGGTGAGATGAATTAACAGAACACAGAGCAGTTTCTCAGAAAGCTTCTTTCCAGTTTTGAACGGAAGATATTTCCTTTTTAACCATAGCCCTCTATGGGCTTCCAAATATCCCTTTGCCAATTCCACAAGAACAGCCTTAGCGAAAGGCTTCTTGAAGGGAAAGATGTAACTCTGTGAGATGAATGAACAGAACACAGAGCAGTTTCTCAGAAAGCTTCTTTCCAGTTTTGAACGGAAGATATTTCCTTTTTCACCATAGCCCTCTATGGGCTTCCAAATATCCCTTTGCCAATTCCACAAGAACAGCCTTAGCGAAAGACTTATTGAAGGAAAAGATGTAACTCTGTGAGATGAATTAACAGAACACAGAGTAGTTTCTCAGAAAGCTTCTTTCCAGTTTTGAATGGAAGATATTTCCTTTTTCACCATAGCCCTCTATGGGCTTCCAAATATCCCTTTGCCAATTCCACAAGAACATCCTTAGCGAAAGGCTTCTTGAAGGGAAAGATGTAACTCTGTGAGATGAATTAACAGAACACAGAACAGTTTCTCAGAAAGCTTCTTTCCAGTTTTGAACGGAAGATATTTCCTTTTTCACCATAGCCCTCTATGGGCTTCCAAATATCCCTTTGCCAATTCCACAAGAACAGCCTTAGCGAAAGGCTTCTTGAAGGGAAACATGTAACTCTGTGAGATGAATTAACAGAACACAGAGCAGTTTCTCAGAAAGCTTCTTTCCAGTTTTGAACGGAAGATATTTCCTGTTTCACCATAGCCGTCTATGGGCTTCCAAATATCCCTTTGCCAATTAAACAAGAACAGCCTTAGCGAAAGGCTTCTTGAAGGGAAAGATGTAACTCTGTGAGATGAATTAACAGAACACAGAGCAGTTTCTCAAAAGGCTTGTTTCCAGTTTTCAACGGAAGATATTTCCTTTTTCACCATAGCCTTCTATGGGCTTCCAAATATCCCTTTGCCAATTCCACAAGAACAGCCTTACCGAAAGGCTTCTTGAAGGGAAAGTTGTAACTCTGTGAGACGAATTAACAGAACTCAGAGCAGTTTCTCAGAAAGCTTCTTTCCAGTTTTGAACGGAAGATATTTCCTTTTTCACCATAGCCCTCTATGGGCTTCCAAATATCCCCTTGCCAATTCCACAAGAACAGCCTTAGCGAAAGGCTTCTTGGAGGGAAAGATGTAACTCTGTGAGATGAATTAACAGAGCTCAGAGCAGTTTCTCAGAAAGCTTCTTTCCAGTTTTGAACGGAAGATATTTCCTTTTTCACCACAGCCCTCTATGGGCTTCCAAATATCCCTTTGCCAATTCCACAAGAACAGCCTTAGCGAAAGGCTTCTTGAAGGGAAAGATGTAACTCTGTGAGATGAATTAACAGAACTCAGAGCAGTTTCTCAGAAAACTTCTTTCCAGTTTTGAACGGAAGATATTTCCTTTTTCACCATAGCCCTCTATGGGCTTCCAAATATCCCTTTGCCAATTCCACAAGAACAGCCTTAGCGAAAGGCTTCTTGAAGGGAACGATGTAACTCTGTGAGATGAATTAACAGAACACAGAGCAGTTTCTCAGAAAGCTTCTTTCCAGTTTTGAACGGAAGATATTTCCTTTTTCAAGATAGCCCTCTATGGGCTTCCAAATATCCCTTTGCCAATTCCACAAAAACAGCCTTAGCGAAAGGCTTCTTGAAGGGAAAGATGTAATTCTGTGAGATGAATTAACAGAACTCAGAGCAGTTTCTCAGAAAGCTTCTTTCCAGTTTTGAACGGAAGATATTTCCTTTTTCACCATAGCCCTCTAGGGGCTTCCAAATATCCCTTTGCCAATTCCACAAGAACATCCTTAGCGAAAGGCTTCTTGAAGGGAAAGATGTAACTCTGTGAGATGAATTAACAGAACACAGAACAGTTTCTCAGAAAGCTTCTTTACAGTTTTGAACGGAAGATATTTCCTTTTTCACCATAGCCCTCTATGGGCTTCCAAAAATCCCTTTGCCAATTCCACAAGAACAGCCTTAGCGAAAGGCTTCTTGAAGAGAAAGATGTAACTCTGTGAGATGAATTAACAGAACAGAGAGCAGTATCTCAGAAGCTTCTTTCCAGTTTTGAACGGAAGATGTTTCCTTTTTCACCATAGCCCCCTATGGGCTTCCAAATATCCCTTTGCCAATTCCACAAGAACAGCCTTAGCGAAAGGCTTCTTGAAGGGAAAGATGTAACTCTGTGAGATGAATTAACAGAACACAGAGCAGTTTCTCAAAAGGCTTGTTTCCAGTTTTCAACGGAAGATATTTCCTTTTTCACCGTAGCCCTCTATGGGCTTCCAAATAACCCTTTGCCAATTCCACAAGAACAGCCTTAGCGAAAGGCTTCTTGAAGGGAAAGATGTAACTCTGTGAGATGAATTAACAGAACACAGAGCAGTTTCTCAAAAGGCTTGTTTCCAGTTTTCAACGGAAGATATTTCCTTTTTCACCGTAGCCCTCTATGGGCTTCCAAATATCCCTTTGCCAATTCCACAAGAACAGCCTTAGCGAAAGGCTTCTTGAAGGGAAAGCTGTAACTCTGTGAGACGAATTAGCAGAACTCAGAGCAGTTTCTCAGAAAGCTTCTTTCCAGTTTTGAACGGAAGATATTTCCTTTTTCACCATATCCCTCTATGGGCTTCAAAATATCCATTTGCCAATTCCACAAGAACAGACTTAGCGAAAGGCTTCTTGAAGGGAAAGATGTAATTCAGTGAGATGAATTAACAGAACTCAGAGCAGTTTCTCAGAAAGCTTCTTTCCAGTTTTGAACGGAAGATATTTCCTTTTTCACCATAGCCCTCTATGGGCTTCCGAATATCCCTTTGCCAATTCCACAAGAACAGCCTTAGCGAAATACTTTTTGAAGGGAAAGATGTAACTCTGTGAGATGAATTAGCAGAACACAGAGCAGATTCTCAGAAAGCTTCTTTCCAGTTTTGAACGGAAGGTATTTCCTTTTTCTCCATAGCCCTCTATGGGCTTCCAAATATCCATTTGCCAATTCCACAAGAACAGCCTTAGCGAAAGGCTTCTTGAAGGGAAAGATGTAATTCAGTGAGATGAATTAACAGAACTCAGAGCAGTTTCTCAGAAAGCTTCTTTCCAGTTTTGAACGGAAGATATTTCCTTTTTCACCATAGTCCTCTATGGGCTTCCAAATATCCCTTTGCCAATTCCACAAGAACAGCCTTAGCGAAATACTTTTTGAAGGGAAAGATGTAACTCTGTGAGATGAATTAGCAGAACACAGAGCAGATTCTCAGAAAGTTTCTTTCCAGTTTTGAACGGAAGATATTTCCTTTTTCTCCATAGCCCTCTATGGGCTTCCAAATATCCCTTTGCCAATTCCACAAGAACAGCCTTAGCGAAAGGCTTCTTGAAGGGAAAGATGTAACTCTGTGAGATGAATTAACAGAACACAGAGCAGTTTCTCAGAAAGCTTCTTTCCAGTTTTGAACGGAAGATATTTCCTTTTTCACCATAGCCCTCTATGGGCTTCCAAATATCCCTTTGCCAATTCCACAAGAACAGCCTTAGCGAAAGGCTTCTTGAAGGGAAAGATGTAACTCTGTGAGATGAATGAACAGAACACAGAGCAGTTTCTCAGAAAGCTTCTTTCCAGTTTTGAACGGAAGATATTTCCTTTTACACCACAGCCCTCTATGGGCTTCCACATATCCCTTTGCCAATTCCACAAGAACAGCCTTATCGAAAGGCTTCTTGAAGAGAAAGATGTAACTCTGTGAGATGAATTAACAGAACACAGAACAGTTTCTCAGAAAGCTTCTTTCCAGTTATGAACGGAAGATATTTCCTTTTTCACCATAGCCCTCTATGGGCTTCCAAATATCCCTTTGCCAATTCCACAAGAACAGCCTTAGCGAAAGGCTTTTTGAAGGGAAAGATGTAACTCAGTGAGATGAATTAACAGAACACAGAGCAGTTTCCCCGTCCAGTTTTGAACGGAAGATATTTCCCTTTTCACCATAGCCCTCTATGGGCTTCCAAATATCCCTTTGCCAATTCCACAAGAATAGCCTTAGGGAAAGGCTACCTGAAGGGAAAGATGTAACTCTGTGAGATGAATTAACAGAACACGGAGCAGTTTCTTGCAAACCTTGTTTCCAGTTTTGAACGGAAGATATTTCCTTTTTCACCATAGCCCTCTATGGGCTTCCAAATATCCCTTTGCGAAATCCACAAGAACAGCCTTAGCGAAAGGCTTCTTGAAGGGAAAGATGTAACTCTGTGAGTTGAATTAACAGAACACAGAGCAGTTTCTCAGAAAGCTTCTTTCCAGTTTTGAACGGAAGATATTTCCTTTTCCACCATAGCCCTCTATGGGCTTCCAAATATCCCTTTGCCAATTCCACAAGAACAGCCTTAGCGAAAGGCTTCTTGAAGGGAAAGATGTAACTCTGTGAGATGAATTAACAGAACTCAGAGCAGTTTCTCAGAAAGCTTCTTTCCAGTTTTGAACGGAAGTTATTTCCTTTTTCACCATAGCCCTCTATGGGCTTACAAAAATCCCTTTGCCAATTCCACAAGAACAGCCTTAGCGAAAGGCTTCTTGAAGGGAACGATGTAACTCTGTGAGATGAATTAACAGAACACAGAGCAGTATCTCAGAAAGCTTCTTTCCAGTTTTGAACGGAAGATGTTTCCTTTTTCACCGTAGCCCTCTATGGGCTTCCAAATATCCCTTTGCCAATTCCACAAGAACAGCCTTAGCGAAAGGCTTCTTGAAGGGAAAGATGTAACTCTGTGAGATGAATTAACAGAACACAGAGCAGTTTCTCAAAAGGCTTGTTTCCAGTTTTCAACGGAAGATATTTCCTTTTTCACCATAGCCCTCTATGGGCTTCCAAATAACCCTTTGCCAATTCCACAAGAACAGTCTTAGCGAAAGGCTTCTTGAAGGGAAAGATGTAACTCTGTGAGACGAATTAACAGAACTCAGAGCAGTTTCTCAGAAAGCTTCTTTCCAGTTTTGAACGGAAGATATTTCCTTTTTCACCATAGCCCTCTATGGGCTTCCAAATATCCCTTTGCCAATTCCACAAGAACAGCCTTAGCGAAAGGCTTCTTGAAGGGAAAGATGTAACTCTGTGAGATGAATTAACAGAACACAGAGCAGTTTCTCAAAAGGCTTGTTTCCAGTTTTGAACGTAAGATATTTCCTTTTTCACCATAGCCCTCTATGGGCTTCAAAATATCCATTGCCAATTCCACAAGAACAGCCTTAGCGAAAGGCTTCTTGAAGGGAAAGATGTAATTCTGTGAGATGAATTAACAGAACTCAGAGCAGTTTCTCAGAAAGCTTCTTTCCAGTTTTGAACGGAAGATATTTCCTTTTTCACCATAGCCCTCTATGGGCTTCCAAATATCCCTTTGCCAATTCCACAAGAACAGCCTTAGCGAAATACTTTTTGAAGGAAAAGATGTAACTCTGTGAGATGAATTAACAGAACTCAGAGCAGTTTCTCAGAAAACTTCTTTCCAGTTTTGAACGGAAGATATTTCCTTTTTCACCATAGCCCTCTATGGTCTTCCAAATATCCCTTTGCCAATTCCACAAGAACAGCCTTAGCAAAAGGCTTCTTGAAGGGAACGATGTAACTCTGTGAGATGAATTAACAGAACTCAGAGCAGTTTCTCAGAAAGCTTCTTTCCAGTTTTGAACGGAAGTTATTTCCTTTTTCACCATAGCCCTCTATGGGCTTACAAAAATCCCTTTGCCAATTCCACAAGAACAGCCTTAGCGAAAGGCTTCTTGAAGGGAACGATGTAACTCTGTGAGATGAATTAACAGAACACAGAGCAGTATCTCAGAAAGCTTCTTTCCAGTTTTGAACGGAAGATGTTTCCTTTTTCACCGTAGCCCTCTATGGGCTTCCAAATATCCCTTTGCCAATTCCACAAGAACAGCCTTAGCGAAAGGCTTCTTGAAGGGAAAGATGTAACTCTGTGAGATGAATTAACAGAACACAGAGCAGTTTCTCAAAAGGCTTGTTTCCAGTTTTCAACGGAAGATATTTCCTTTTTCACCATAGCCCTCTATGGGCTTCCAAATATCCCTTTGCCAATTCCACAAGAACAGTCTTAGCGAAAGGCTTCTTGAAGGGAAAGATGTAACTCTGTGAGACGAATTAACAGAACTCAGAGCAGTTTCTCAGAAAGCTTCTTTCCAGTTTTGAACGGAAGATATTTCATTTTTCACCATAGCCCTCTATGGGCTTCCAAATATCCCTTTGCCAATTCCACAAGAACAGCCTTAGCGAAAGGCTTCTTTGAGGGAAAGATGTAACTCTGTGAGATGAATTAACAGAGCTCAGAGCAGTTTCTCAGAAAGCTTCTTTCCAGTTTTGAACGGAAGATATTTCCTTTTTCACCATAGCCCTCTATGGGCTTCCAAATATCCCTTTGCCAATTGCACAAGAACAGCCTTAGCGAAAGGCTTCTTTGAGGGAAAGATGTAACTCTGTGAGATGAATTAACAGAGCTCAGAGCAGTTTCTCAGAAAGCTTCTTTCCAGTTTTGAACGGAAGATATTTCCTTTTTCACCATAGCCCTCTATGGGCTTCCAAATATCCCTTTGCCAATTCCACAAGAACAGCCTTAGCGAAAGGTTTCTTGAAGGGAAAGATGTAACTCTGTGAGATGAATTAACAGAACACAGAGCAGTTTCTCAGAAAGCTTCTTTCCAGTTTTGAACGGAAGATATTTCCTTTTTCACCATAGCCCTCTATGGGCTTCCAAATATCCCTTTGCCAATTCCACAAGAACAGTCTTAGCGAAAGGCTTCTTGAAGGGAAAGATGTAACTCTGTGAGATGAATTAACAGAACACAGAGCAGTTTCTCAAAAGGCTTGTTTCCAGTTTTGAACGGAAGATATTTCCTTTTTCACCATAGCCCTCTATGGGCTTCCAAATATCCATTGCCAATTCCACAAGAACAGCCTTAGCGAAAGGCTTCTTGAAGTGAAAGATGTAATTCTGTGAGATGAATTAACAGAACTCAGAGCAGTTTCTCAGAAAGCTTCTTTCCAGTTTTGAACGGAAGATATTTCGTTTTTCACCATAGCCCTCTATGGGCTTCCAAATATCCCTTTGCCAATTCCACAAGAACAGCCTTAGCGAAATACTTTTTGAAGGGAAAGATATAACTCTGTGAGATGAATTAGCAGAACACAGAGCAGATTCTCAGAAAGCTTCTTTCCAGTTTTGAACGGAATATATTTCCTTTTTCACCATAGCCCTCTAGGGGCTTCCAAATATCCCTTTGCCAATTCCACAAGAACAGCCTTAGCGAAAGGCTTCTTGAAGGGAAAGATGTAACTCTGTGAGATGAATTAACAGAACACAGAGCAGTTTCTCAGAAAGCTTCTTTCCAGTTTTGAACGGAAGATATTTCCTTTTTCACCATAGCCCTCTATGGGCTTCCAAATATCCCTTTGCCAATTCCACAAGAACAGCCTTAGCGAAAGGCTTCTTGAAGGGAAAGATGTAACTCTGTGAGATGAATTAACAGAACACAGAGCAGTTTCTCAGAAAGCTTCTTTCCAGTTTTGAACGGAAGATATTTCCTTTTACACCATAGCCCTCTATGGGCTTCCAAATATCCCTTTGCCAATTCCACAAGAACAGCCTTATCGAAAGGCTTCTTGAAGAGAAAGATGTAACTCTGTGAGATGAATTAACAGAACACAGAACAGTTTCTCAGAAAGCTTCTTTCCAGTTTTGAACGGAAGATATTTCCTTTTTCACCATAGCCCTCTATGGGCTTCCAAATATCCCTTTGCCAATTCCACAAGAACAGCCTTAGCGAAAGACTTCTTGAAGGGTAAGATGTAACTCTGTGAGATGAATTAACAGAACACAGAGCAGTTTCTCAGAAAGCTTCTTTCCAGTTTTGAACGGAAGATATTTCCTTTTTCACCATAGCCCTCTATGGGCTTCCAAATATCCGTTTGCCAATTCCACAAGAACAGCCTTAGCGAAAGGCTTCTTGAAGGGAAAGATGTAACTCTGTGAGATGAATTAACAGACCACAGAGCAGTTTCTCAGAAATCTTCTTTCCCGTTTTGAACGGAAGATATTTCCTTTTTCCCCATAGCCCTCTATGGGCTTCCAAATATCCCTTTGCCAATTCCACAAGAACAGCCTTAGCGAAAGGCTTCTTGAAGGGAAAGATGTAACTCTGTGAGATGAATTAACAGAACACAGAGCAGTTTCTCAGAAAGCTTCTTTCCAGTTTTGAACGGAAGATATTTCCTTTTTCACCATAGCCCTCTATGGGCTTCCAAATATCCCTTTGCCAATTCCACAAGAACAGCCTTAGCGAAAGACTTCTTGAAGGGAAAGATGTAACTCAGTGAGATGAATTAACAGAACACAGAGCAGTTTCTCAGAAAGCTTCTTTCCAGTTTTGAACGGAAGATATTTCCTTTTTCACCATAGCCCTCTATGGGCTTCCAAATATCCCTTTGCCTATTCCACAAGAATAGCCTTAGTGAAAGGCTACCTGAAGGGAAAGATGTAACTCTGTGAGATGAATTAACAGAACACGGAGCAGTTTCTTACAAACCTTGTTTCCAGTTTTGAACGGAAGATATTTCCTTTTTCACCATAGCCCTCTATGGGCTTCCAAATATCCCTTTGCCAATTCCACAAGAACAGCCTTAGCGAAAGGCTTCTTGAAGGGAACGATGTAACTCTGTGAGATGAATTAACAGAACACAGAGCAATTTCTCAGAAAGCTTCTTTCTAGTTTTGAACGGAAGATATTTCCTTTTTCACGATAGCCCTCTATGGGCTTCCAAATATCCCTTTGCCAATTCCACAAGAACAGCCTTAGCGAAAGGCTTCTTGAAGGGAAAGATGTAACTCTGTGAGATGAATTAACAGAACACAGAGCAGTTTCTCAAAAGGCTTGTTTCCAGTTTTGAACGGAAGATATTTCCTTTTTCACCATAGCCCTCTATGGGCTTCCAAATATCCCTTTGCCAATTCCACAAGAACAGCCTTAGCGAAAGGCTTCTTGAAGGGAAAGATGTAACTCTGTGAGATGAATTAACAGAACACAGAGCAGTTTCTCAGAAAGCTTCTTTCCAGTTTTGAACGGAAGATATTTCCTTTTTCACCATAGCCCTCTATGGGCTTCCAAATACCCCTTTGCCAAATCCACAAGAACAGCCTTAGCGAACGGCTTCTTGAAGGGAAAGATGTAACTCTGTGAGATGAATGAACAGAACACAGAGCAGTTTCTCAGAAAGCTTCTTTCCAGTTTTGAACGGAAGATATTTCCTTTTACACCATAGCCCTCTATGGGCTTCCACATATCCCTTTGCCAATTCCACAAGAACAGCCTTATCGAAAGGCTTCTTGAAGAGAAAGATGTAACTCTGTGAGATGAATTAACAGAACACAGAACAGTTTCTCAGAAAGCTTCTTTCCAGTTTTGAACGGAAGATATTTCCTTTTTCACCATAGCCCTCTATGGGCTTCCAAATATCCCTTTGCAAATTCCACAAGAACAGCCTTAGCGAAAGACTTCTTGAAGGGTAAGATGTAACTCTGTGAGATGAATTAACAGAACACAGAGCAGTTTTTCAGAAAGCTTCTTTCCAGTTATGAACGGAAGATATTTCCTTTTTCACCATAGCCCTCTATGGGCTTCCAAATATCCCTTTGCCAATTCCACAAGAACAGCCTTAGCGAAAGGCTTCTTGAAGGGAAAGATGTAACTCTGTGAGATGAATTAACAGAACACAGAGCAGTTTCTCAGAAAGCTTCTTTCCAGTTTTGAACGGAAGATATTTCCTTTTTCACGATAGCCCTCTATGGGCTTCCAAATATCCCTTTGCCAATTCCACAAGAACAGCCTTAGCGAAAGGCTTCTTGAAGGGAAAGATGTAACTCTGTGAGATGAATTAACAGAACACAGAGCAGTTTCTCAAAAGGCTTGTTTCCAGTTTTGAACGGAAGATATTTCCTTTTTCACCATAGCCCTCTATGGGCTTCCAAATATCCCTTTGCCAATTCCACAAGAACAGCCTTAGCGAAAGGCTTCTTGAAGGGAAAGATGTAACTCTGTGAGATGAATTAACAGAACACAGAGCAGTTTCTCAGAAAGCTTCTTTCCAGTTTTGAACGGAAGATATTTCCTTTTGCACCATAGCCCTCCATGGGCTTCCAAATATCCCTTTGCCAATTCCACAAGAACAGCCTTAGCGAACGGCTTCTTGAAGAGAAAGATGTAACTCTGTGAGATGAATGAACAGAACACAGAGCAGTTTCTCAGAAAGCTTCTTTCCAGTTTTGAACGGAAGATATTTCCTTTTACACCATAGCCCTCTATGGGCTTCCACATATCCCTCTGCCAATTCCACAAGAACAGCCTTATCAAAAGGCTTCTTGAAGAGAAAGATGTAACTCTGTGAGATGAATTAACAGAACACAGAACAGTTTCTCAGAAAGCTTCTTTCCAGTTTTGAACGGAAGATATTTCCTTTTTCACCATAGCCCTCTATGGGCTTCCAAATATCCCTTTGCCAATTCCACAAGAACAGCCTTAGCGAAAGACTTCTTTAAGGGAAAGATGTAACTCTGTGTGATGAATGAACAGAACACAGAGCAGTTTCTCAGAAAGCTTCTTTCCAGTTATGAACGGAAGATATTTCCTTTTTCACCATAGCCCTCTATGGGCTTCCAAATATCCCTTTGCCAATTCCACAAGAACAGCCTTAGCGAAAGGCTTTTTGAAGGGAAAGAGTTAACTCAGTGAGATGAATTAACAGAACACAGAGCAGTTTCTCAGAAAGCTTCTTTCCAGTTTTGAACGGAAGATATTTCCTTTTTCACCATAGCCCTCTATGGGCTTCCAAATATCCCTTTGCCAATTCCACAAGAATAGCCTTAGTGAAAAGCTTCCTGAAGGGAAAGATGTAACTCTGTGAGATGAATTAACAGAACACGGAGCAGTTTCTTACAAACCTTGTTTCCAGTTTTGAACGGAAGATATTTCCTTTTTCACCATAGCCCTCTATGGGCTTCCAAATATCCCTTTGCGAAATCCACAAGAACAGCCTTAGCGAAAGGCTTCTTGAAGGGAAAGATGTAACTCTGTGAGATGAATTAACAGAACACAGAGCCGTTTCTCAGAAAGCTTCTTTCCAGTTTTGAACGGAAGATATTTCCTTTTTCACGATAGCCCTCTATGGGCTTCCAAATATCCCTTTGCCAATTGCACAAGAACAGCCTTAGCGAAAGGCTTCTTGAAGGGAAAGATGTAACTCTGTGAGATGAATTAACAGAACACAGAGCAATTTCTCAGAAAGCTTCTTTCCAGTTTTGAACGGAAGATATTTCCGTTTTCACCATAGCCCTCTAGGGGCTTCCAAATATCCCTTTGCCAATTCCACAAGAACAGCCTTAGCGAAAGGCTTCTTGAAGGGAAAGATGTAACTCTGTGAGATGAATTAACAGAACACAGAGCAGTTTCTCAAAAGGCTTCTTTCCAGTTTTGAACGGAAGATATTTCCTTTTTCACCATAGCCCTCTATGGGCTTCCAAATATCCCTTTGCCAATTCCACAAGAACAGCCTTAGCGAAAGGCTTCTTGAAGGGAAAGATGTAACTCTGTGAGATGAATTAACAGAACACAGAGCAGTTTCTCAGAAAGCTTCTTTCCAGTTTTGAACGGAAGATATTTCCTTTTTCACCATAGGCCTCTATGGGCTTCCAAATATCCCTTTGCCAATTGCACAAGAACAGCCTTAGCGAAAGGCTTCCTGAAGGGAAAGATGTAACTCTGTGAGATGAATTAACCGAACACAGAGCAGTTTCTCAGAAAGCTTCTTTCCAGTTTTGAACGGAAGATATTTCCTTTTACACCATAGCCCTCTATGGGCTTCCAAATATCCCTTTGCCAATTCCAGAAGAACAGCCTTAGCGAAAGGCTTTTTGAAGGGAAAGATGTAACTCTGTGAGATGAATTAACAGAACACAGAGCAGTTTCTCAGAAAGTTTCTTTCCAGTTTTGAACGGAAGATATTTCCTTTTTCACCATAGCCCTCTATGGGCTTCCAAATATCCCTTTGCCAATTGCACAAGAATAGCCTTAGTGAAAGGCTTCTTGAAGAGAAAGATGTAACTCTGTGAGATGAATTAACAGAACACAGAGCAGTATCTCAGAAAGCTTCTTTCCAGTTTTGAACGGAAGATATTTCCTTTTTCACCATAGCCCTCTATGGGCTTCCAAATATCCCTTTGCCAATTCCACAAGAACAGCCTTAGCGAAAGGCTTCTTGAAGGGAAAGATGTAACTCTGTGAGATGAATTAACAGAACACAGAGCAGTTTCTCAAAAGGCTTGTTTCCAGTTTTCAACGGAAGATATTTCCTTTTTCACCATAGCCCTCTATGGGCTTCCAAATATCCCTTTGCCAATTCCACAAGAACAGCCTTAGCGAAAGGCTTCTTGAAGGGAAAGACGTAACTCTGTGAGAAGAATTAACAGAACTCAGAGCAGTTTCTCAGAAAGCTTCTTTCCAGTTTTGAACGGAAGTTATTTCCTTTTTCACCATAGCCCTCTATGGGCTTCCAAATATCCCTTTGCCAATTCCACAAGAACAGCCTTAGCGAAAGGCTTCTTTGAGGGAAAGATGTAACTCTGTGAGATGAATTAACAGAGCTCAGAGCAGTTTCTCAGAAAGCTTCTTTCCAGTTTTGAACGGAAGATATTTCCTTTTTCACCATAGCCCTCTATGGGCTTCCAAATATCCCTTTGCCAATTCCACAAGAACAGCCTTAGCGAAAGGCTTCTTGAAGGGAACGATGTAACTCTGTGAGATGAATTAACAGAACACAGAGCAGTTTCTCAGAAAGCTTCTTTCCAGTTTTGAACGGAAGATATTTCCTTTTTCACGATAGCCCTCTATGGGCTTCCAAATATCCCTTTGCCAATTCCACAAGAACAGCCTTAGCGAAAGGCTTCTTGAAGGGAAAGATGTAACTCTGTGAGATGAATTAACAGAACACAGAGCAGTTTCTCAAAAGGCTTGTTTCCAGTTTTGAACGGAAGATATTTCCTTTTTCACCATAGCCCTCTATGGGCTTCCAAATATCCCTTTGCCAATTCCACAAGAACAGCCTTAGCGAAAGGCTTCTTGAAGGGAAAGATGTAACTCTGTGAGATGAATTAACAGAACACAGAGCAGTTTCTCAAAAGGCTTGTTTCCAGTTTTGAACGGAAGATATTTCCTTTTTCACCGTAGCCCTCTATGGGCTTCCAAATATCCATTGCCAATTCCACAAGAACAGCCTTAGCGAACGGCTTCTTGAAGGGAAAGATGTAACTCTGTGAGATGAATTAACAGAACACAGAGCAGTTTCTCAGAAAGCTTCTTTCCAGTTTTGAACGGAAGATATTTCCTTTTACACCATAGCCCTCTATGGGCTTCCACATATCCCTTTGCCAATTCCACAAGAACAGCCTTATCGAAAGGCTTCTTGAAGAGAAAGATGTAACTCTGTGAGATGAATTAACAGAATACAGAACAGTTTCTCAGAAAGCTTCTTTCCAGTTTTGAACGGAAGATATTTCCTTTTTCACCATAGCCCTCTATGGGCTTCCAAATATCCCTTTGCCAATTCCACAAGAACAGCCTTAGCGAAAGTCTTCTTGAAGGGTAAGATGTAACTCTGTGAGATGAATTAACAGAACACAGAGCAGTTTTTCAGAAAGCTTCTTTGCAGTTATGAACGGAAGATACTTCCTTTTTCACCATAGCCCTCTATGGGCTTCCAAATATCCCTTTGCCAATTCCACAAGAACAGCCTTATCGAAAGGCTTCTTGAAGGGAAAGATGTAACTCTGTGAGATGAATTAACAGACCACAGAGCAGTTTCTCAGAAAGCTTCTTTCCCGTTTTGAACGGAAGATATTTCCTTTTTCACCATAGCCCTCTATGGGCTTCCAAATATCCCTTTGCCAATTCCACAAGAACAGCCTTAGCGAAAGGCTTCTTGAAGGGAAAGATGTAACTCTGTGAGATGAATGAACAGAACACAGAGCAGTTTCTCAGAAAGCTTCTTTCCAGTTTTGAACGGAAGATATTTCCTTTTACACCATAGCCCTCTATGGGCTTCCAAATATCCCTTTGCCAATTCCACAAGAACAGCCTTATCGAAAGGCTTCTTGAAGAGAAAGATGTAACTCTGTGAGATGAATTAACAGAACACAGAACAGTTTCTCAGAAAGCTTCTTTCCAGTTTTGAACGGAAGATATTTCCTTTTTCACCATAGCCCTCTATGGGCTTTCAAATATCCCTTTGCCAATTCCACAAGAACAGCCTTAGCGAAAGACTTCTTGAAGGGTAAGATGTAACTCTGTGAGATGAATTAACAGAACACAGAGCAGTTTCTCAGAAAGCTTCTTTCCAGTTTTGAACGGAAGATATTTCCTTTTTCACCATAGCCCTCTATGGGCTTCCAAATATCCGTTTGCCAATTCCACAAGAACAGCCTTAGCGAAAGGCTTCTTGAAGGGAAAGATGTAACTCTGTGAGATGAATTAACAGACCACAGAGCAGTTTCTCAGAAATCTTCTTTCCCGTTTTGAACGGAAGATATTTCCTTTTTCCCCATAGCCCTCTATGGGCTTCCAAATATCCCTTTGCCAATTCCACAAGAACAGCCTTAGCGAAAGGCTTCTTGAAGGGAAAGATGTAACTCTGTGAGATGAATTAACAGAACACAGAGCAGTTTCTCAGAAAGCTTCTTTCCAGTTTTGAACGGAAGATATTTCCTTTTTCACCATAGCCCTCTATGGGCTTCCAAATATCCCTTTGCCAATTCCACAAGAACAGCCTTAGCGAAAGACTTCTTGAAGGGAAAGATGTAACTCAGTGAGATGAATTAACAGAACACAGAGCAGTTTCTCAGAAAGCTTCTTTCCAGTTTTGAACGGAAGATATTTCCTTTTTCACCATAGCCCTCTATGGGCTTCCAAATATCCCTTTGCCTATTCCACAAGAATAGCCTTAGTGAAAGGCTACCTGAAGGGAAAGATGTAACTCTGTGAGATGAATTAACAGAACACGGAGCAGTTTCTTACAAACCTTGTTTCCAGTTTTGAACGGAAGATATTTCCTTTTTCACCATAGCCCTCTATGGGCTTCCAAATATCCCTTAGCGAAATCCACAAGAACAGCCTTAGCGAAAGGCTTCTTGAAGGGGAAGATGTAACTCTCTGAGATGAATTAACAGAACACCGAGCAGTTTCTCAGAAAGCTTCTTTCCAGTTTTGAACGGAAGATATTTCCTTTTTCACCATAGCCCTCTATGGGCTTCCAAATATCCCTTTGCCAATTGCACAAGAACAGCCTTAGCGAAAGGCTTCTTGAAGGGAAAGATGTAACTCTGTGAGATGAATTAACAGAACACAGAGCAATTTCTCAGAAGGCTTCTTTCCAGTTTTGAACGGAAGGTATTTCCTTTTTCACCATAGCCCTCTAGGGGCTTCCAAATATCCCTTTGCCAATTCCACAAGAACAGCCTTAGCGAAAGGCTTCTTGAAGGGAAAGATGTAACTCTGTGAGATGAATTAACAGAACTCAGAGCAGTTTCTCAGAAAGCTTCTTTCCAGTTTTGAACGGAAGATATTTCCTTTTTCACCATAGCCCTCTATGGGCTTCCAAATATCCCTTTGCCAATTCCACAAGAACAGCCTTAGCGAAAGACTTCTTGAAGGGAAAGATGTAACTCTGTGAGATGAATTAACAGAACACAGAGTAGTTTCTCAGAAAGCTTCTTTCCAGTTTTGAACGGAAGATATTTCCTTTTTCACCATAGACCTCTATGGGCTTCCAAATATCCCTTTGCCAATTCCACAAGAACATCCTTAGCGAAAGGCTTCTTGAAGGGAAAGATGTAACTCTGTGAGATGAATTAACAGAACACAGAACAGTTTCTCAGAAAGCTTCTTTCCAGTTTTGAACGGAAGATATTTCCTTTTTCACCATAGCCCTCTATGGGCTTCCAAAAATCCCTTTGCCAATTCCACAAGAACAGCCTTAGCGAAAGGCTTCTTGAAGAGAAAGATGTAACTCTGTGAGATGAATTAAAAGAACACAGAGCAGTATCTCAGAAAGCTTCTTTCCAGTTTTGAACGGAAGATGTTTCCTTTTTCACCATAGCCCTCTATGGGCTTCCAAATATCCCTTTGCCAATTCCACAAGAACAGCCTTAGCGAAAGGCTTCTTGAAGGGAAAGATGTAACTCTGTGAGATGAATTAACAGAACACAGAGCAGTTTCTCAAAAGGCTTGTTTCCAATTTTCAACGGAAGATATTTCCTTTTTCAACATAGCCCTCTATGGGCTTCCAAATATCCCTTTGCCAATTCCACAAGAACAGCCTTAGCGAAAGGCTTCTTGAAGGGAAAGATGTAACTCTGTGAGACGAATTAACAGAACTCAGAGCAGTTTCTCAGAAAGCTTCTTTCCAGTTTTGAACGGAAGATATTTCCTTTTTCACCATAGCCCTCTATGGGCTTCCAAATATCCCTTTGCCAATTCCACAAGAACAGCCTTAGCGAAAGGCTTCTTTGAGGGAAAGATGTAACTCTGTGAGATGAATTAACAGAGCTCAGAGCAGTTTCTCAGAAAGCTTCTTTCCAGTTTTGAACGGAAGATATTTCCTTTTTCACCATAGCCCTCTATGGGCTTCCAAATATCCCTTTGCCAATTCCACAAGAACAGCCTTAGCGAAAGGCTTCTTGAAGGGAAAGATGTAACTCTGTGAGATGAATTAACAGAACACAGAGCAGTTTCTCAGAAAGCTTCTTTCCAGTTTTGAACGGAAGATATTTCCTTTTTCACCATAGCCCTCTATGGGCTTCCAAATACCCCTTTGCCAAATCCACAAGAACAGCCTTAGCGAACGGCTTTTTGAAGGGAAAGATGTAACTCTGTGAGATGAATGAACAGAACACAGAGCAGTTTCTCAGAAAGCTTCTTTCCAGTTTTGAACGGAAGATATTTCCTTTTACACCATAGCCCTCTATGGGCTTCCACATATCCCTTTGCCAATTCCACAAGAACAGCCTTATCGAAAGGCTTCTTGAAGAGAAAGATGTAACTCTGTGAGATGAATTAACAGAACACAGAACAGTTTCTCAGAAAGCTTCTTTCCAGTTTTGAACGGAAGATATTTCCTTTTTCACCATAGCCCTCTATGGGCTTCCAAATATCCCTTTGCCAATTCCACAAGAACAGCCTTAGCGAAAGACTTCTTGAAGGGTAAGATGTAACTCTGTGAGATGAATTAACAGAACACAGAGCAGTTTTTCAGAAAGCTTCTTTCCAGTTATGAACGGAAGATATTTCCTTTTTCACCATAGCCCTCTATGGGCTTCCAAATATCCCTTTGCCAATTCCACAAGAACAGCCTTAGCGAAAGGCTTCTTGAAGGGAAAGATGTAACTCTGTGAGATGAATTAACAGAACACAGAGCAGTTTCTCAGAAAGCTTCTTTCCAGTTTTGAACGGAAGATATTTCCTTTTTCACGATAGCCCTCTATGGGCTTCCAAATATCCCTTTGCCAATTCCACAAGAACAGCCTTAGCGAAAGGCTTCTTGAAGGGAAAGATGTAACTCTGTGAGATGAATTAACAGAACACAGAGCAGTTTCTCAAAAGGCTTGTTTCCAGTTTTGAACGGAAGATATTTCCTTTTTCACCATAGCCCTCTATGGGCTTCCAAATATCCCTTTGCCAATTCCACAAGAACAGCCTTAGCGAAAGGCTTCTTGAAGGGAAAGATGTAACTCTGTGAGATGAATTAACAGAACACAGAGCAGTTTCTCAGAAAGCTTCTTTCCAGTTTTAAACGGAAGATATTTCCTTTTTCACCATAGCCCTCTATGGGCTTCCAAATATCCCTTTGCCAATTCCACAAGAACAGCCTTAGCGAACGGCTTCTTGAAGGGAAAGATGTAACTCTGTGAGATGAATGAACAGAACACAGAGCAGTTTTTCAGAAAGCTTCTTTCCAGTTTTGAACGGAAGATATTTCCTTTTACACCATAGCCCTCTATGGGCTTCCACATATCCCTTTGCCAATTCCACAAGAACAGCCTTATCGAAAGGCTTCTTGAAGAGAAAGATGTAACTCTGTGAGATGAATTAACAGAACACAGAACAGTTTCTCAGAAAGCTTCTTTCCAGTTTTGAACGGAAGATATTTCCTTTTTCACCATAGCCCTCTATGGGCTTCCAAATATCCCTTTGCCAATTCCACAAGAACAGCCTTAGCGAAAGACTTCTTGAAGGGTAAGATGTAACTCTGTGAGATGAATTAACAGAACACAGAGCAGTTTTTCAGAAAGCTTCTTTCCAGTTATGAACGGAAGATATTTCCTTTTTCACCATAGCCCTCTATGGGCTTCCAAATATCCCTTTGCCAATTCCACAAGAACAGCCTTAGCGAAAGGCTTCTTGAAGGGAAAGATGTAACTCTGTGAGATGAATTAACAGAACACAGAGCAGTTTCTCAGAAAGCTTCTTTCCAGTTTTGAACGGAAGATATTTCCTTTTTCACCATAGCCCTCTATGGGCTTCCAAATATCCCTTTGCCAATTCCACAAGAACAGTCTTAGCGAAAGGCTTCTTGAAGGGAAAGATGTAACTCTGTGAGATGAATTAACAGAACACAGAGCAGATTCTCAGAAAGCTTCTTTCCAGTTTTGAACGGAAGATATTTCCTTTTTCAACATAGCCCCCTATGGGCTTCCAAATATCCCTTTGCCAATTCCACAAGAACAGCCTTAGTGAAAGGCTTCTTGAAGGGAAAGATGCAACTCTGTGAGATGAATTAACAGAACACAGAGCAGAATCTCAGAAAGCTTCTTTCCAGTTTTGAACGGAAGATATTTCCTTTTTCACCATAGCCCTCTATGGGCTTCCAAATATCCCTTTGCCAATTCCACAAGAACAGCCTTAGCGAAAGACTTCTTTAAGGGAAAGATGTAACTCTGTGTGATGAATGAACAGAACACAGAGCAGTTTCTCAGAAAGCTTCTTTCCAGTTATGAACGGAAGATATTTCCTTTTTCACCATAGCCCTCTGTGGGCTTCCAAATATCCCTTTGCCAATTCCACAAGAACAGCCTTAGCGAAAGGCTTTTTGAAGGGAAAGATGTAACTCAGTGAGATGAATTAACAGAACACAGAGCAGTTTCTCAGAAAGCTTCTTTCCAGTTTTGAACGGAAGATATTTCCTTTTTCACCATAGCCCTCTATGGGCTTCCAAATATCCCTTTGCCAATTCCACAAGAATAGCCTTAGTGAAAATCTTCCTGAAGGGAAAGATGTAACACTGTGAGATGAATTAACAGAACACGGAGCAGTTTCTTACAAACCTTGTTTCCAGTTTTGAACGGAAGATATTTCCTTTTTCACCATAGCCCTCTATGGGCTTCCAAATATCCCTTTGCCAATTGCACAAGAACAGCCTTAGCGAAAGGCTTCTTTGAGGGAAAGATGTAACTCTGTGAGATGAATTAACAGAGCTCAGAGCAGTTTCTCAGAAAGCTTCTTTCCAGTTTTGAACGGAAGATATTTCCTTTTTCACCATAGCCCTCTATGGGCTTCCAAATATCCCTTTGCCAATTCCGCAAGAACAGCCTTAGCGAAAGGCTTCTTGAAGGGAAAGATGTAACTCTGTGAGATGAATTAACAGAACACAGAGCAGTTTCTCAAAAGGCTTGTTTCCAGTTTTGAACGGAAGATATTTCCTTTTTCACCATAGCCCTCTATGGGCTTCCAAATATCCCTTTGCCAATTCCACAAGAACAGCCTTAGCGAAAGGCTTCTTGAAGGGAAAGATGTAACTCTGTGAGATGAATTAACAGAACACAGAGCAGTTTTTCAGAAAGCTTCTTTCCAGTTATGAACGGAAGATATTTCCTTTTTCACCATAGCCCTCTATGGGCTTCCAAATATCCCTTTGCCAATTCCACAAGAACAGCCTTAGCGAAAGGCTTCTTGAAGGGAAAGATGTAACTCTGTGAGATGAATTAACAGAACACAGAGCAGTTTCTCAGAAAGCTTCTTTCCAGTTTTGAACGGAAGATATTTCCTTTTTCACCATAGCCCTCTATGGGCTTCCAAATATCCCTTTGCCAATTCCAGAAGAACAGTCTTAGCGAAAGGCTTCTTGAAGGGAAAGATGTAACTCTGTGAGATGAATTAACAGAACACAGAGCAGATTCTCAGAAAGCTTCTTTCCAGTTTTGAACGGAAGATATTTCCTTTTTCAACATAGCCCTCTATGGGCTTCCAAATATCCCTTTGCCAATTCCACAAGAACAGCCTTAGTGAAAGGCTTCTTGAAGGGAAAGATGCAACTCTGTGAGATGAATTAACAGAACACAGAGCAGATTCTCAGAAACCTTCTTTCCAGTTTTGAACGGAAGATATTTCCTTTTTCACCATAGCCCTCTATGGGCTTCCAAATATCCCTTTGCCAATTCCACAAGAACAGCCTTAGCGAAAGACTTCTTTAAGGGAAAGATGTAACTCTGTGTGATGAATGAACAGAACACAGAGCAGTTTCTCAGAAAGCTTCTTTCCAGTTATGAACGGAAGATATTTCCTTTTTCACCATAGCCCTCTATGGGCTTCCAAATATCCCTTTGCCAATTCCACAAGAACAGCCTTAGCGAAAGGCTTTTTGAAGGGAAAGATGTAACTCAGTGAGATGAATTAACAGAACACAGAGCAGTTTCTCAGAAAGCTTCTTTCCAGTTTTGAACGGAAGATATTTCCTTTTTCACCATAGCCCTCTATGGGCTTCCAAATATCCCTTTGCCAATTCCACAAGAATAGCCTTAGTGAAAAGCTTCTTGAAGGGAAAGATGTAACACTGTGAGATGAATTAACAGAACACGGAGCAGTTTCTTACAAACCTTGTTTCCAGTTTTGAACGGAAGATATTTCCTTTTTCACCATAGCCCTCTATGGGCTTCCAAATATCCCTTTGCGAAATCCACAAGAACAGCCTTAGCGAAAGGCTTCTTGAAGGGAAAGATGTAACTCTGTGAGATGAATTAACAGAACACAGAGCCGTTTCTCAGAAAGCTTCTTTCCAGTTTTGAACGGAAGATATTTCCTTTTTCACCATAGCCCTCTATGGGCTTCCAAATATCCCTTTGCCAATTGCACAAGAACAGCCTTAGCGAAAGGCTTCTTGAAGGGAAAGATGTAACTCTGTGAGATGAATTAACAGAACACAGAGCAATTTCTCAGAAAGCTTCTTTCCAGTTTTGAACGGAAGATATTTCCGTTTTCACCATAGCCCTCTAGGGGCTTCCAAATATCCCTTTGCCAATTCCACAAGAACAGCCTTAGCGAAAGGCTTCTTGAAGGGAAAGATGTAACTCTGTGAGATGAATTAACAGAACACAGAGCAGTTTCTCAAAAGGCTTCTTTCCAGTTTTGAACGGAAGATATTTCCTTTTTCACCATAGCCCTCTATGGGCTTCCAAATATCCCTTTGCCAATTCCACAAGAACAGCCTTAGCGAAAGGCTTCTTGAAGGGAAAGATGTAACTCTGTGAGATGAATTAACAGAACACAGAGCAGTTTCTCAGAAAGCTTCTTTCCAGTTTTGAACGGAAGATATTTCCTTTTACACCATAGCCCTCTATGGGCTTCCAAATATCCCTTTGCCAATTCCAGAAGAACAGCCTTAGCGAAAGGCTTTTTGAAGGGAAAGATGTAACTCTGTGAGATGAATTAACAGAACACAGAGCAGTTTCTCAGAAAGTTTCTTTCCAGTTTTGAACGGAAGATATTTCCTTTTTCACCATAGCCCTCTATGGGCTTCCAAATATCCCTTTGCCAATTGCACAAGAATAGCCTTAGTGAAAGGCTTCTTGAAGAGAAAGATGTAACTCTGTGAGATGAATTAACAGAACACAGAGCAGTATCTCAGAAAGCTTCTTTCCAGTTTTGAACGGAAGATATTTCCTTTTTCACCATAGCCCTCTATGGGCTTCCAAATATCCCTTTGCCAATTCCACAAGAACAGCCTTAGCGAAAGGCTTCTTGAAGGGAAAGATGTAACTCTGTGAGATGAATTAACAGAACACAGAGCAGTTTCTCAAAAGGCTTGTTTCCAGTTTTCAACGGAAGATATTTCCTTTTTCACCATAGCCCTCTATGGGCTTCCAAATATCCCTTTGCCAATTCCACAAGAACAGCCTTAGCGAAAGACTTCTTGAAGGGAAAGACGTAACTCTGTGAGAAGAATTAACAGAACTCAGAGCAGTTTCTCACAAAGCTTCTTTCCAGTTTTGAACGGAAGTTATTTCCTTTTTCACCATAGCCCTCTATGGGCTTCCAAATATCCCTTTGCCAATTCCACAAGAACAGCCTTAGCGAAAGGCTTCTTTGAGGGAAAGATGTAACTCTGTGAGATGAATTAACAGAGCTCAGAGGAGTTTCTCAGAAAGCTTCTTTCCAGTTTTGAACGGAAGATATTTCCTTTTTCACCATAGCCCTCTATGGGCTTCCAAATATCCCTTTGCCAATTCCACAAGAACAGCCTTAGCGAAAGGCTTCTTGAAGGGAACGATGTAACTCTGTGAGATGAATTAACAGAACACAGAGCAGTTTCTCAGAAAGCTTCTTTCCAGTTTTGAACGGAAGATATTTCCTTTTTCACGATAGCCCTCTATGGGCTTCCAAATATCCCTTTGCCAATTCCGCAAGAACAGCCTTAGCGAAAGGCTTCTTGAAGGGAAAGATGTAACTCTGTGAGATGAATTAACAGAACACAGAGCAGTTTCTCAAAAGGCTTGTTTCCAGTTTTGAACGGAAGATATTTCCTTTTTCACCATAGCCCTCTATGGGCTTCCAAATATCCCTTTGCCAATTCCACAAGAACAGCCTTAGCGAAAGGCTTCTTGAAGGGAAAGATGTAACTCTGTGAGATGAATTAACAGAACACAGAGCAGTTTCTCAGAAAGCTTCTTTCCAGTTTTGAACGGAAGATATTTCCTTTTTCACCGTAGCCCTCTATGGGCTTCCAAATATCCCTTTGCCAATTCCACAAGAACAGCCTTAGCGAACGGCTTCTTGAAGGGAAAGATGTAACTCTGTGATATGAATTAACAGAACACAGAGCAGTTTCTCAGAAAGCTTCTTTCCAGTTTTGAACGGAAGGTATTTCCTTTTACACCATAGCCCTCTATGGGCTTCCACATATCCCTTTGCCAATTCCACAAGAACAGCCTTATCGAAAGGCTTCTTGAAGAGAAAGATGTAACTCTGTGAGATGAATTAACAGAACACAGAACAGTTTCTCAGAAAGCTTCTTTCCAGTTTTGAATGGAAGATATTTCCTTTTTCACCATAGCCCTCTATGGGCTTCCAAATATCCCTTTGCCAATTCCACAAGAACAGCCTTAGCGAAAGTCTTCTTGAAGGGTAAGATGTAACTCTGTGAGATGAATTAACAGAACACAGAGCAGTTTTTCAGAAAGCTTCTTTCCAGTTATGACGGAAGATACTTCCTTTTTCACCATAGCCCTCTATGGGCTTCCAAATATCCCTTTGCCAATTCCACAAGAACAGCCTTATCGAAAGGCTTCTTGAAGGGAAAGATGTAACTCTGTGAGATGAATTAACAGACCACAGAGCAGTTTCTCAGAAAGCTTCTTTCCCGTTTTGAACGGAAGATATTTCCTTTTTCACCATAGCCCTCTATGGGCTTCCAAATATCCCTTTGCCAATTTCACAAGAACAGCCTTAGCGAAAGGCTTCTTGAAGGGAAAGATGTAACTCTGTGAGATGAATTAACAGAACACAGAGCAGTTTCTCAGAAAGCTTCTTTCCAGTTTTGAACGGAAGATATTTCCTTTTTCACCATAGCCCTCTATGGGCTTCCAAATATCCCTTTGCCAATTCCACAAGAACAGTCTTAGCGAAAGGCTTCTTGAAGGGAAAGATGTAACTCTGTGAGATGAATTAACAGAACACAGAGCAGATTCTCAGAAAGCTTCTTTCCAGTTTTGAACGGAAGATATTTCCTTTTTCAACATAGCCCCCTATGGGCTTCCAAATATCCCTTTGCCAATTCCACAAGAACAGCCTTAGCGAAAGGCTTCTTGAAGGGAAAGATGCAACTCTATGAGATGAATTAACAGAACACAGAGCAGATTCTCAGAAAGCTTCTTTCCAGTTTTGAACGGAAGATATTTCCTTTTTCACCATAGCCCTCTATGGGCTTCCAAATATCCCTTTGCCAATTCCACAAGAACAGCCTTAGCGAAAGACTTCTTTAAGGGAAAGATGTAACTCTGTGTGATGAATGAACAGAACACAGAGCAGTTTCTCAGAAAGCTTCTTTCCAGTTATGAACGGAAGATATTTCCTTTTTCACCATAGCCCTCTATGGGCTTCCAAATATCCCTTTGCCAATTCCACAAGAACAGCCTTAGCGAAAGGCTTTTTGAAGGGAAAGATGTAACTCAGTGAGATGAATTAACAGAACACAGAGCAGTTTCTCAGAAAGCTTCTTTCCAGTTTTGAACGGAAGATATTTCCTTTTTCACCATAGCCCTCTATGGGCTTCCAAATATCCCTTTGCCAATTCCACAAGAATAGCCTTAGTGAAAAGCTTCCTGAAGGGAAAGATGTAACTCTGTGAGATGAATTAACAGAACACGGAGCAGTTTCTTACAAACCTTGTTTCCAGTTTTGAACGGAAGATATTTCCTTTTTCACCATAGCCCTCTATGGGCTTCCAAATATCCCTTTGCCAATTCCACAAGAACAGCCTTAGCGAAAGACTTCTTGAAGGGAAAGATGTAACTCTGTGTGATGAATGAACAGAACACAGAGCAGTTTCTCAGAAAGCTTCTTTCCAGTTATGAACGGAAGATATTTCCTTTTTCACCATAGCCCTCTATGGGCTTCCAAATATCCCTTTGCCAATTCCACAAGAACAGCCTTAGCGAAAGGCTTTTTGAAGGGAAAGATGTAACTCAGTGAGAAAAATTAACAGAACACAGAGCAGTTTCTCAGAAAGCTTCTTTACAGTTTTGAACGGAAGATATTTCCTTTTTCACCACAGCCCTCTATGGGCTTCCAAATATCCCTTTGCCAATTCCACAAGAATAGCCTTAGTGAAAGGCTTCCTGAAAGGAAAGATATAACTCTGTGAGATGAATGAACAGAACACGGAGCAGTTTCTTACAAACCTTGTTTCCAGTTTTGAACGGAAGATATTTCCTTTTTCACCATAGCCCTCTATGGGCTTCCAAATATCCCTTTGCCAATTCCACAAGAACAGCCTTAGCGAAAGACTTCTTGAAGGGAAAGATGTAACTCTGTGAGATGAATTAACAGAACACAGAGCAGTTTCTCAGAAAGCTTCTTTCCAGTTTTGAACGGAAGATATTTCCTTTTTCACCATAGCCCTCTATGGGCTTCCAAATATCCCTTTGCCAATTCCACAAGAACAGCCTTAGCGAAAGGCTTCTTGAAGGGAAAGATGTAACTCTGTGAGATGAATTAACAGAACACAGAGCAGTTTCTCGGAAAGCTTCTTTCCAGTTTTGAACGGAAGATATTTCCTTTTTCACCATAGCCCTCTATGGGCTTCCAAATATCCCTTTGCCAATTCCACAAGAACAGCCTTAGCGAAAGGCTTCTTGAAGGGAAAGATGTAACTCTGTGAGATGAATTAACAGAACACAGAGCAGTTTCTCAAAAGGCTTGTTTCCAGTTTTGAACGGAAGATATTTCCTTTTTCACCATAGCCCTCTATGGGCTTCCAAATATCCATTGCCAATTGCACAAGAACAGACTTAGCGAAAGGCTTCTTGAAGGGAAAGATGTAACTCTGTGAGATGAATTAACAGAACACAGAGCAATTTCTCAGAAAGCTTCTTTCCAGTTTTGAACGGAAAATATTTCCGTTTTCACCATAGCCCTCTAGGGGCTTCCAAATATCCCTTTGCCAATTCCACAAGACCAGCCTTACGAAAGGCTTCTTGAAGGGAAAGATGTAAATCTGTGAGATGAATTAACAGACCACAGAGCAGTTTCTCAGAAAGCTTCTTTCCCGTTTTGAACGGAAGATATTTCCTTTTTCACCATAGCCCTCTATGGGCTTCCAAATATCCCTTTGCCAATTCCACAAGAACAGCCTTAGCGAAAAGCTTCTTGAAGGGAAAGATGTAACTCTGTGAGATGAATAAACAGAACACAGAGCAGTTTCTCAGAAAGCTTCCTTCCAGTTTTGAACGGAAGATATTTCCTTTTTCACCATAGCCCTCTATGGGCTTCCAAATATCCCTTTGCCAATTCCACAAGAACAGCCTTAGCGAAAGACTTCTTGAAGGGAAAGATGTAACTCTGTGTGATGAATGAACAGAACACAGAGCAGTTTCTCAGAAAGCTTCTTTCCAGTTATGAACGGAAGATATTTCCTTTTTCACCATAGCCCTCTATGGGCTTCCAAATATCCCTTTGCCAATTCCACAAGAACAGCCTTAGCGAAAGGCTTTTTGAAGGGAAAGATGTAACTCAGTGAGATGAATTAACAGAACACAGAGCAGTTTCTCAGAAAGCTTCTTTCCAGTTTTGAACGGAAGATATTTCCTTTTTCACCATAGCCCTCTAGGGGCTTCCAAATATCCCTTTGCCAATTCCACAAGAATAGCCTTAGTGAAAAGCTTCCTGAAGGGAAAGATGTAACTCTGTGAGATGAATTAACAGAACACGGAGCAGTTTCTTACAAACCTTGTTTCCAGTTTTGAACGGAAGATATTTCCTTTTTCACCATAGCCCTCTATGGGCTTCCAAATATCCCTTTGCGAAATCCACAAGAACAGCCTTAGCGAAAGGCTTCTTGAAGGGAAAGATGTAACTCTGTGAGATGAATTAACAGAACACAGAGCCGTTTCTCAGAAAGCTTCTTTCCAGTTTTGAACGGAAGGTATTTCCTTTTTCACCATAGCCCTCTATGGGCTTCCAAATATCCCTTTGCCAATTGCACAAGAACAGCCTTAGCGAAAGGCTTCTTGAAGGGAAAGATGTAACTCTGTGAGATGAATTAACAGAACACAGAGCAATTTCTCAGAAAGCTTCTTTCCAGTTTTGAACGGAAGATATTTCCGTTTTCACCATAGCCCTCTAGGGGCTTCCAAATATCCCTTTGCCAATTCCACAAGAACAGCCTTAGCGAAAGGCTTCTTGAAGGGAAAGATGTAACTCTGTGAGATGAATTAACAGAACACAGAGCAGTTTCTCAAAAGGCTTCTTTCCAGTTTTGAACGGAAGATATTTCCTTTTTCACCATAGCCCTCTATGGGCTTCCAAATATCCCTTTGCCAATTCCACAAGAACAGCCTTAGCGAAAGGCTTCTTGAAGGGAAAGATGTAACTCTCTGAGATGAATTAACAGAACACAGAGCAGTTTCTCAGAAAGCTTCTTTCCAGTTTTGAACGGAAGATATTTCCTTTTTCACCATAGGCCTCTATGGGCTTCCAAATATCCCTTTGCCAATTGCACAAGAACAGCCTTAGCGAAATGCTTCTTGAAGGGAAAGATGTAACTCTGTGAGATGAATTAACCGAACACAGAGCAGTTTCTCAGAAAGCTTCTTTCCAGTTTTGAACGGAAGATATTTCCTTTTACACCATAGCCCTCTATGGGCTTCCAAATATCCCTTTGCCAATTCCAGAAGAACAGCCTTAGCGAAAGGCTTTTTGAAGGGAAAGATGTAACTCTGTGAGATGAATTAACAGAACACAGAGCAGTATCTCAGAAAGCTTCTTTCCAGTTTTGAACGGAAGATATTTCCTTTTTCACCATAGCCCTCTATGGGCTTCCAAATATCCCTTTGCCAATTCCACAAGAACAGCCTTAGCGAAAGGCTTCTTGAAGGGAAAGATGTAACTCTGTGAGATGAATTAACAGAACACAGAGCATATTCTGAGAAAGCTTCTTTCCAGTTTTGAACGGAAGATATTTCCTTTTTCAACATAGCCCTCTATGGGCTTCCAAATATCCCTTTGCGAAATCCACAAGAACAGCCTTAGCGAAAGGCTTCTTGAAGGGAAAGATGTAACTCTGTGAGATGAATTAACAGAACACAGAGCCGTTTCTCAGAAAGCTTCTTTCCAGTTTTGAACGGAAGATATTTCCTTTTTCACCATAGCCCTCTATGGGCTTCCAAATATCCCTTTGCCAATTGCACAAAAACAGCCTTAGCGAAAGGCTTCTTGAAGGGAAAGATGTAACTCTGTGAGATGAATTAACAGAACACAGAGCAATTTCTCAGAAAGCTTCTTTCCAGTTTTGAACGGAAGATATTTCCGTTTTCACCATAGCCCTCTAGGGGCTTCCAAATATCCCTTTGCCAATTCCACAAGAACAGCCTTAGCGAAAGGCTTCTTGAAGGGAAAGATGTAACTCTGTGAGATGAATTAACAGAACACAGAGCAGTTTCTCAAAAGGCTTCTTTCCAGTTTTGAACGGAAGATATTTCCTTTTTCACCATAGCCCTCTATGGGCTTCCAAATATCCCTTTGCCAATTCCACAAGAACAGCCTTAGCGAAAGGCTTCTTGAAGGGAAAGATGTAACTCTGTGAGATGAATTAACAGAACACAGAGCAGTTTCTCAGAAAGCTTCCTTCCAGTTTTGAACGGAAGATATTTCCTTTTTCACCATAGCCCTCTATGGGCTTCCAAATATCCCTTTGCCAATTCCACAAGAACAGCCTTAGCGAAAGGCTTCTTGAAGGGAAAGATGTAACTCTGTGAGATGAATGAACAGAACACAGAGCAGTTTCTCAGAAAGCTTCTTTCCAGTTTTGAACGGAAGATATTTCCTTTTACACCATAGCCCTCTATGGGCTTCCAAATATCCCTTTGCCAATTCCACAAGAACAGCCTTAGCGAAAGGCTTCTTGAAGAGAAAGATGTAACTCTGTGACATGAATTAACAGAACACAGAACAGTTTCTCAGAAAGCTTCTTTCCAGTTTTGAACGGAAGATATTTCCTTTTTCACCATAGCCCTCTATGGGCTTCCAAATATCCCTTTGCCAATTCCACAATAACAGCCTTAGCGAAAGGCTTCTTGAAGGGAAAGATGTAACTCTGTGAGATGAATTAACAGACCACAGAGCAGTTTCTCAGAAAGCTTCTTTCCCGTTTTGAACGGAAGATATTTCCTTTTTCACCATAGCCCTCTATGGGCTTCCAAATATCCCTTTGCCAATTCCATAAGAACAGCCTTAGCGAAAGACTTCTTGAAGGGAAAGATGTAACTCTGTGTGATGAATGAACAGAACACAGAGCAGTTTCTCAGAAAGCTTCTTTCCAGTTATGAAAGGAAGATATTTCCTTTTTCACCATAGCCCTCTATGGGCTTCCAAATATCCCTTTGCCAATTCCACAAGAACAGCCTTAGCGAAAGGCTTTTTGAAGGGAAAGATGTAACTCAGTGAGATGAATTAACAGAACACAGAGCAGTTTCTCAGAAAGCTTCTTTACAGTTTTGAACGGAAGATATTTCCTTTTTCACCATAGCCCTCTATGGGCTTCCAAATATCCCTTTGCCAATACCACAAGAATAGCCTTAGTGAAAGGCTTCCTGAAAGGAAAGATGTAACTCTGTGAGATGAATGAACAGAACATGGAGCAGTTTCTTATAAACCTTGTTTCCAGTTTTGAACGGAAGATATTTCCTTTTTCACCATAGCCCTCTATGGGCTTCCAAATATCCCTTTGCCAATTCCACAAGAACAGCCTTAGCGAAAGGCTTCTTGAAGGGAAAGATGTAACTCTGTGAGATGAATTAACAGAACACAGATCAGTTTCTCAGAAAGCTTCTTTCCAGTTTTGAACGGAAGATATTTCCTTTTTCACCATAGCCCTCTATGGGCTTCCAAATATCCCTTTGCCAATTCCACAAGAACAGCCTTAGCGAAAGGCTTCTTGAAGGGAAAGATGTAACTCTGTGAGATGAATAAACAGAACACAGAGCATTTTCTCAGAAAGCTTCTTTCCAGTTTTGAACGGAAGATATTTCCTTTTTCACCATAGCCCTCTATGGGCTTCCAAATATCCCTTTGCCAATTCCACAAGAACAGTCTTAGCGAAAGGCTTCTTGAAGGGAAAGATGTAACTCTGTGAGATGAATTAACAGAACACAGAGCATATTCTGAGAAAGCTTCTTTCCAGTTTTGAACGGAA
Source organism: Chlorocebus sabaeus (assembly GCF_047675955.1). Taxonomy (NCBI): domain Eukaryota; kingdom Metazoa; phylum Chordata; class Mammalia; order Primates; family Cercopithecidae; genus Chlorocebus; species Chlorocebus sabaeus. Next base: position 452,349 of record NW_027328325.1, on the reverse strand, counting down.
GATATTTCCTTTTTCAACATAGCCCTCTATGGGCTTCCAAATATCCCTTTGCGAAATCCACAAGAACAGCCTTAGCGAAAGGCTTCTTGAAGGGAAAGATGTAACTCTGTGAGATGAATTAACAGAACACAGAGCCGTTTCTCAGAAAGCTTCTTTCCAGTTTTGAACGTAAGATATTTCCTTTTTCACCATAGCCCTCTATGGGCTTCCAAATATCCCTTTGCCAATTGCACAAAAACAGCCTTAGCGAAAGGCTTCTTGAAGGGAAAGATGTAACTCTGTGAGATGAATTAACAGAACACAGAGCAATTTCTCAGAAAGCTTCTTTCCAGTTTTGAACGGAAGATATTTCCGTTTTCACCATAGCCCTCTAGGGGCTTCCAAATATCCCTTTGCCAATTCCACAAGAACAGCCTTAGCAAAAGGCTTCTTGAAGGGAAAGATGTAACTCTGTGAGATGAATTAACAGAACACAGAGCAGTTTCTCAAAAGGCTTCTTTCCAGTTTTGAACGGAAGATATTTCCTTTTTCACCATAGCCCTCTATGGGCTTCCAAATATCCCTTTGCCAATTCCACAAGAACAGCCTTAGCGAAAGGCTTCTTGAAGGGAAAGATGTAACTCTGTGAGATGAATTAACAGAACACAGAGCAGTTTCTCAGAAAGCTTCCTTCCAGTTTTGAACGGAAGATATTTCCTTTTTCCTCATAGCCCTCTATGGGCTTCCAAATATCCCTTTGCCAATTCCACAAGAACAGCCTTAGCGAAAGGCTTCTTGAAGGGAAAGATGTAACTCTGTGAGACGAATTCACAGAACACAGAGCAGTTTCTCAGAAAGCTTCTTTCCAGTTTTGAACGGAAGATATTTCCTTTTACACCATAGCCCTCTATGGGCTTCCAAATATCCCTTTGCCAATTCCACAAGAACAGCCTTAGCGAAAGGCTTCTTGAAGAGAAAGATGTAACTCTGTGACATGAATTAACAGAACACAGAACAGTTTCTCAGAAAGCTTCTTTCCAGTTTTGAACGGAAGACATTTCCTTTTTCACCATAGCCCTCTATGGGCTTCCAAATATCCCTTTGCCAATTCCACAAGAACAGCCTTAGCGAAAGGCTTCTTGAAGGGAAAGATGTAACTCTGTGAGATGACTTAACAGAACACAGAGCAGTTTCTCAGAAAGCTTCTTTCCCGTTTTGAACGGAAGATATTTCCTTTTTCACCATAGCCCTCTTGGGGTTCCAAATATCCCTTTGCCAATTCCACAAGAACAGCCTTAGCGAAAGGCTTTTTGAAGGGAAAGATGTAACTCTGTGTGATGAATGAACAGAACACAGAGCAGTTTCTCAGAAAGCTTCTTTCCAGTCATGAACGGAAGATATTTCCTTTTTCACCATAGCCCTCTATGGGCTTCCAAATATCCCTTTGCCAATTCCACAAGAACAGCCTTAGCGAAAGGCTTTTTGAAGGGAAAGATGTAACTCAGTGAGATGAATTAACAGAACACAGAGCAGTTTCTCAGAAAGCTTCTTTACAGTTTTGAACGGAAGATATTTCCTTTTTCACCATAGCCCTCTATGGGCTTCCAAATATCCCTTTGCCAATACCACAAGAATAGCCTTAGTGAAAGGCTTCCTGAAAGATGTAACTCTGTGAGATGAATGAACAGAACACGGAGCAGTTTCTTACAAACCTTGTTTCCAGTTTTGAACGGAAGATATTTCCTTTTTCACCATAGCCCTCTATGGGCTTCCAAATATCCCTTTGCCAATTCCACAAGAACAGCCTTAGCGAAAGGCTTCTTGAAGGGAAAGATGTAACTCTGTGAGATGAATTAACAGAACACAGATCAGTTTCTCAGAAAGCTTCTTTCCAGTTTTGAACGGAAGATATTTCCTTTTTCACCATAGCCCTCTATGGGCTTCCAAATATCCCTTTGCCAATTCCACAAGAACAGCCTTAGCGAAAGGCTTCTTGAAGGGAAAGATGTAACTCTGTGAGATGAATTAACAGAACACAGAGCAGTTTCTCGGAAAGCTTCTTTCCAGTTTTGAACGGAAGATATTTCCTTTTTCACCATAGCCCTCTATGGGCTTCCAAATATCCCTTTGCCAATTCCACAAGAACAGCCTTAGCGAAAGGCTTCTTGAAGGGAAAGATGTAAGTCTGTGAGATGAATTAACAGAACACAGAGCAGTTTCTCAAAAGGCTTGTTTCCAGTTTTGAACGGAAGATATTTCCTTTTTCACCATAGCCCTCTATGGGCTTCCAAATATCCATTGCCAATTGCACAAGAACAGCCTGAGCGAAAGGCTTCTTGAAGGGAAAGATGTAACTCTGTGAGATGAATTAACAGAACACAGAGCAATTTCTCAGAAAGCTTCTTTCCAGTTTTGAACGGAAGATATTTCCGTTTTCACCATAGCCCTCTAGGGGCTTCCAAATATCCCTTTGCCAATTCCACAAGAACAGCCTTAGCGAAAGGCTTCTTGAAGGGAAAGATGTAACTCTGTGAGATGAATTAACAGAACACAGAGCAGTTTCTCAAAAAGCTTCTTTCCAGTTTTGAACGGAAGATATTTCCTTTTTCACCATAGCCCTCTATGGGCTTCCAAATATCCCTTTGCCAATTCCACAAGAACAGCCTTAGCGAAAGGCTTCTTGAAGGGAAAGATGTAACTCTGTGAGATGAATTAACAGAACACAGAGCAGTTTTTCAGAAAGCTTCTTTCCAGTTTTGAACGGAAGATATTTCCTTTTTCACCATAGCCCTCTATGGGCTTCCAAATATCCCTTTGCCAATTGCACAAGAACAGCCTTAGCGAAAGGCTTCTTGAAGGGAAAGATGTAACTCTGTGAGAGGAATTAACCGAACACAGAGCAGTTTCTCAGAAAGCTTCTTTCCCGTTTTGAAAGGAAGATATTTCCTTTTTCACCATAGCCCTCTATGGGCTTCCAAATATCACTTTGCCTATTTCAGAAGAACGGCCTTAGCGAAAGGTTTCTTGAAGGGAAAGATGTAACTCTGTGAGATGAATTAACAGAACACAGAGCAGTTTCTCAGAAAGCTTCTTTCCAGTTTTGAACAGAAGATATTTCCTTTTTCACCTTAGCCCTCTATGGGCTTCCAAATATCCCTTTGCCAGTTCCACAAGAACAGCTTTAGCGAAAGGCTTCTTGAAGGGAAAGATGTAACTGTGTGAGATGAATTAACAGAACACAGAGCAATTTCTCATAAAGCTTCTTTCCAGGATTGAACGGAATATATTTCCTTTTTCACCATAGCCCTCTATGGGCTTCCAAATATCCCTTTGCCAATTCCAAAAAACAGCCTTTGCGAAAGTCTTCTTGAAGGGAAAGATGTAACACTGTGAGATGAATTAACAGAACACAGAGCAGTTTCTCAGAATGCTTATTTCCAGTTTTGAACTGAAGATATTTCCTTTTTCACCATAGCCCTCTACGGGCTTAAAAATATCCCTTTGTAAATTCCACAAGAACAGCCTTAAGGAAAGGCTTCTTGAAGGGAAAGATATAACTCTGTGAGATGAATTAACAGAACACAGAGCACTTTCTCAGAAATCTTCTTTCCAGTTTTGAACGGAAGATATATCCTTTTTCACCATAGCCCTCTATGGGCTTCCAAATATCCCTATGCCAATTCCACAAGAACAGCCTTAGCGAAGGGCTTCTTGAAGGGAAAGATATAACTCTGTGAGGTGAATTAACATAACACAGAGCAGTTTCTCAGAAAGCTTCTTTCCAGTTTTGAACGGAAGATATTTCCTTTTTCACCATAGCACTCTATGGGCTTCCAAATATCCCTTTTCCAATTCCAAAAGAGCAGCCTTAGCGAAAGACTTCTTGAAGGGAAAGATGTAACTCTGTGAGTTGAATTAACGGAACACAGAGCAGTTTCTCAGAAAGCTTCTTTCCGGTTTTGAACGGAAGATATTTCCTTTTTCAGCAAAGCCCCCTATGTTCTTCCAAATATCCCTTTGCCAATTCCACAAGAACAGCCTTAGCGAAAGGCTTCTTGAAGGGAAAGATGTAACTCTGTGCATGAATTAACAGAACACAGAGCAGTTTCTCAGAAAGCTTCTTTCTGGTTTTGAACGGAAGATATTTCCTTTTTCACCATAGCCCTCTATGGGCTTCCTAATATCCCTTTGCCAATTCCAAAAGAACAGCCTTAGCGAAAGGTTTCTTGAAGGGAAAGATGTAACTCTGAGAGATGAATTAAGAGAACACAGAGCAGTTTCTTAGAAAGCTTTTTTCCAGTTTTGAACGGAAGATATTTCCTTTTTCACCATAGCCCTCTATGGGCTTCCAAATATCCCTTTGCCAATTCCAAAAAACAGCCTTTGCGAAAGTCTTCTTGAAGGGAAAGATGTAACTCCGTGAAATGAATTAACAGAACACAGAACAGTTTCTCAGAATGCTTATTTCCAGTTTTGAACGGAAGATATTTCCTTTTTCACCGTAGCCCTCTATGGGCTTCCAAATATCCCTTTTTAAATTCCAAAAGAACATCCTTAGCGAAAGACTTCTTGAAGGGAAAGATGTAACTCTGTGACATGAATTAACAGAACACAGAACAGTTTCTCAGAATGCTTCTTTCCAGTTTTGAACAGAAGCTATTTCCTTTTTCACCATAGCCCTCTATGGGCTTCCAAATATCCCTTTGCCTATTCCACAAGAATGGCCTTAGAGGAAGGCTTCTTGAAGGGAAAGATGTAATTCTGTGAGATGAATTAACAGAAAACAGAGCAGTTTCTCAGAAAGCTTCTTTCCAGTTTTCAACGGAAGATATTTCCTTTTTCACCATAGCCCTCTGTGGGCTTCCAAATATCCCTTTTCCAAGTCAACAAGAACAGCCTTAGCGAAAGGCTACTTGAAGGGAAAGATGTAACTCTGTGAGATGAATTAACAGAACACAGAGCAGTTTCTCAGAAAGGTTCTTTCCGGTTTTGAACGGAAGATATTTCCTTTTTCACCATAGCCCTCTATGGGCTTCCAAATATCCCTTTGCCAATTCCACAAGAACAGCCTTAGCGAAAGGCTTCTTGAAGGGAAAGATGTAACTCTGTGAGATGAATTAACAGAACACAGAGCAGTTTCTCAGAAAGCTTCTTTCCAGTTTTGAACAGAAGATATTTCCTTTTTCACCATATCCCTCTATGGGCTTCCAAATATCCCTTTGCCAATTCCACAAGAACAGCCTTAGCGAAAGGCTTCTTGAAGGGAAAGATGTAACTCTGTGAGATGAATTAACAGAACACAGAGCAGTTTCTCAGAAAGCTTCTTTCCAGTTTTGAACGTAAGATATTTCCTTTTCACCGTCGCCCTCTATGGGCTTCCAAATATCCCTTTGTCAATTCCACAAGAACAGCCTTAGCGAAAGGCTTCTTGAAGGGAAAGATGTATCTCTGTGAAATGAATTTACAGAACACAGAGCAGTTTCTCAGAAAGCTTCTTTCCGGTTTTAAACGGAAGATTTTTCCTATTTCACCATAGCCCTCTATGGGCTTCCAAATATCCCTTTTTCAATTCCACAAGAACAGCCTTAGCGAGAGGCTTCTTGAAGGGAAAGATGTAACTCTGTGAGATGAATTAACAGAACACAGAGCAGTTTCTCAGAAAGCTTCTTTCCGGTTTTGAACGGAAGATATGTCCTTTTTCACCATAGCCCTCTATGGGCTTCCTAATATCCCTTTGCCAATTCCACAAGAACAGCCTTAGCGAGAGGTTTCTTGAAGGGAAAGATGTAACTCTGAGAGATGAATTAAGAGAACACAGAGAAGTTTCTCAGAAAGCTTCTTTCCGGTTTTGAACCGAAGATATGTCCTTTTTCACCATAGCCCTCTATGGGCTTCCAAATATCCTTTTACGAATTCCAAAAGAACAGCCTTTCCGAAAGGCTTCTTGAAAGGAAAGATGTAACTCTGTGAGATGAATTAACAGAATACAGAGCAGTTTCTCAGAAAGCTTCTTACCAGTGTTGAACGGAAGCTATTTCCTTTTTCACCATAGCTCTCTATGGGCTTCCAAATATCAATTTGCCAATTCCACAAGAACAGCCTTAACGAAAGGCTTCTTGAAGGGAAAGATGTAACTCTGTGAGATGAAATAACAGAACACAGAGCAGTTTCTCAGAAAGCTTCTTTCCAGTTTTGAACGGAAGATATTTCCTTTTTCACAAGAGTCCTCTAGGGCTCCCAAATATCACTTTGCGTATTCCACAAGAACAGCCTTAGCGAAAGGCTTCTTGAAGGGAAAGATGTAATTCTGTGAGATGAATTAACAGAACATAGAGCAGTTTCTAAGAAAGCTTCTTTCCAGTTTTGAACGGAAGATATTTCCTTTTTCACCATAGCCCTCTATGGGCTTCCAAATATCCCTTTGCCAATTCCGCAAGAACAGCCTTAACGAAAGGCTTCTTGAAGGAAAAGATGTAACTCTGTGAGACGAGTTAACAGAACACAGAGCAGTTTCTAAGAAAGCTTCTTTCCAGTTTTGAACGGAAGATATTTCCTTTTTCACCATAGCCCTCTATGGGCTTCCAAATATCCCTTTGCCAATTCCACAAGAACAGCCTTAGCGAATGGCTTCTTCAAGAGAAAGATGTAACTCTGTGAGATGAATTAACAGAACACAGAGCAGTCTCTCAGAAAGCTTCTTTCCAGTTTTGAACGGAAGATATTTCCTTTTTCACCATAGCCCTCTATGAGCTTCCAAATATCCCTTTGCCAATTCCACAAGAACAGCCTTAACGAAAGGCTTCTTGAAGGAAAAGATGTAACACTGTGAGATGAATTAACAGAACACAGAGCAGTTTCTCAGAAAGCTTCTTTCCCGTTTTGAAAGGAAGATATTTCCTTTTTCACCATAGCCCTCTATGGGCTTCCAAATATCACATTGCCTATTTCAGAAGAAAGGCCTTAGCGAAAGGCTTCTTGAAGGGAAAGATGTAACTCTGTGAGATGAATGAACAGAACACAGAGCAGTTTCTCAGAAAGCTTCTTTCCAGTTTTGAACGGAAGATATTTCCTTTTTCACCATAGCCCTCTATGGGCTTCCAAATATCCCTTTGCCAATTCCACAAGAACACCTTTAGCGAAAGGCTTCTTGAAGGGAAAGATGTAACTCTGTGAGTTGAATTAACAGAACACAGAGCAGTTTCTCAGAAAACTTCTTTCAAGTTTGGAAGGGAAGACATTTCCTTTTTCACCAAAGCCCTCTATGGGCTTCCGAATACCCTTTGCCAATTCCACAAGAACAGCCTTAGCGAAAGGCTTCTAGAAGGGAAAGATGTAACTCTGAGATGAATTAACAGAACACAGAGCAGTTTCTCAGAAAACCATTTTCCAGTTTTGAACGGAAGGTATTTCCTTTTCACCATAGCCCTCTATTGGCTTCCAAATATCCCTTTGCCAATTCCACAAGAACAGCCTTAGCGAAAGGCTTCGTGAAGGGAAAGATGTAACTCTGTGAGATGAATTAAAAGAACACAGAGCAATTTCTCATAAAGCTTCTATCCAGGATTGAACGGAATATATTTCCTTTTTCACCATAGCCCTCTATGGGCTTCCAAATATCCCTTTGCCTATACCACAAGAACAGCCTTAGCGAAAGGCTTCTTGAAGGGACAGATGTAACTCTGTGAGATGAATTAACAGAACACAGAGCAGTTTCTCAGAAAGCTTTTTTCCAGTTTTCAACGGAAGATATTTCCTTTTTCAAAATAGCCCTCTGTGGGCTTCCAAATATCCCTTTTCCAAGTCCACAAGAACAGCCTTAGCAAAAGGCTTCTTGAAGGGAAAGATGTAACTCTGTGAGATGAATTAACAGAACACAGAGCAGTTTCTCAGAAAGCTTCTTTCCGGTTTTGAACGGAAGATATTTCCTTTTTCACCATAGCCCTCTATGGGCTTCCAAATATCCCTTTGCCAATTGCACAAGAACAGCCTTAGCGAAAGGCTTCTTGAAGGGAAAGATGTATCTCTGTGAAATGAACTTACAGAACACAGAGCAGTTTCTCAGAAAGCTTCTTTCCGGTTTTAAACGGAAGATTTTTCCTATTTCACCATAGCCCTCTATGGGCTTCCAAATATCCCTTTGTGAATTCCACAAGAACAGCCTTAGCGAAAGGCTTCTTGAAGGGAAAGATGTAACTCTGTGAGATGAATTAACAGAACACAGAGCAGTTTCTCAGAAAGCTTCTTTCCGGTTTTGAACGGAAGATATGTCCTTTTTCACCATAGCCCTCTATGGGCTTCCTAATATCCCTTTGCCAATTCCACAAGAACAGCCTTAGCGAAAGGTTTCTTGAAGGGAAAGATGTAACTCTGAGAGATGAATTAAGAGAACACAGAGCAGTTTCTCAGAAAGCTTCTTTCCGGTTTTGAACCGAAGATATGTCCTTTTTCACCATAGCCCTCTATGGGCTTCCAAATATCCTTTTATGAACTCCAAAAGAACAGCCTTTCCGAAAGGCTTCTTGAAAGGAAAGATGTAACTCTGTGAGATGAATTAACAGAACACAGAGCAGTTTCTCAGAAAGCTTCTTTCCAGTGTTGAACGGAAGATATTTCCTTTTTCACCATAGCTCTCTATGGGCTTCCAAATATCCCTATGCCAATTCCACAAGAAGAGCCTTAGCGAAAGGCTTCTTGAATGGAAAGATGTACCTCTGTGAGATGAATAAACAGAACACAGAGCAGTTTCTCAGAAAGCTTCTTTCCAGTTTTGAAAGGAAGATATTTCCTTTTTCACCATAGCCCTCTATAGGCTTCCGAATACCCTTCGCCAATTCCACAAGAACAGCCTTAGCGAAAGGCTTCTTGAAGGGAAAGATGTAACTCTGTGAGATGAATTAACAGAACACAGAGAAGTTTCTCAGAAAGCTTCCTTCCAGTTTTGAACGGAAGATATTTCCTTTTTCACCATAGCCCTCTATGGGCTTCCAAATATCCCTTTGCCAATTCCACATGAACAGCCTTAGCGAAAGGCTTCTTGAAGGGAAAGATGTAACTCTGTGAGGTGAATTAACAGAACACAGAGCAGTTACTCAGAAAGCTTCTTTCCAGTTTTGAACGGAAGATATTTCCTTTTCACCATAGCCCTCTATGGGCTTCCAAATATCCCTTTGCCAATTCCACAAGAACAGCCTTAGCGAAAGGCTTCTTGAAGGGAAAGATGTAACTCTGTGAGATGAATTAACAGAACACAGAGAAGTTTCTCAGAAAGCTTCTTTCTGTTTTGAACGGAAGATATGTCCTTTTTCACCATAGCCCTCTATGGGCTTCTTAATATCCCTTTGCCAATTCCACAAGAACAGCCTTACCGAAAGGCTCTTGAAGGGAAAGATGTAACTCTCATAGATGAATTAAGAGAACTCAGAGCAGTTTCTGAAAAAGCTTTTTGCCAGTTTTGAACGGAAGATATGCCATTTTTCACCATAACCCTCTATGGGCTTCCAAATATCCTTTTGTCAATTCCAAAAGAACAGCCTTTCAAAAGGCTTTTTGAAAGGAAAGATGTAACTCTGTGAGTTGAATTAGCAGAACACAGAGCAGTTTCTCAGAAAGCTTCTTTCCGGTTTTGAACGGAAGATATTTCCTTATTCACCATAGCCCTCTATGGGCTTCCAAATATCCATTTGCCAATTCCAAAAGAACAGTCTTAGAGAAAGGCTTCTTGAAGGGAAAGATGCAACTCTGTGAGATGAATTAACAGAACACAGAGCAGTTTCTCAAGAAGCTTCTTTCCAGTTTTGAACGGAAGATATTTCCTTTTTCACCATAGCCCTCTATGGGCTTCCAAATATCCCTTTGCCAATTCCACAAGAACAGCCTAAGCGAAAGGCTTCTTGAAAGGAAAGATGTAACTCTGTGAGATGAATTAACAGAACACAGAGCTGTTTCTCAGAAAGCTTCTTTCCAGTTTTGAACGGAAGATATTTCCTTTTTCACCATAGCTCTCTATGGGCTTCCAAATATCCCTTTGCCAATTACACAAGAACAGCCTGAACGAAAGGCTTCTTGAAGGCAAAGATGTAACTCTGTGAGATGAATTAACAGAACACAGAGCTGTTTCTCAGAAAGCTTCTTTCCAGTTTTGAACGGAAGATATTTCCTTTTTCACAAGAGCCCTCTAGGGCTCCCAAATATCACTTTGCGTATTCCACAAGAACAGCCTTAGCGAAAGGCTTCTTGAAGGGAAAGATGTAATTCTGTGAGATGAATTAACAGAACACAGAGCAGTTTCTAAGAAAGCTTCTTTCCAGTTTTGAACGGAAGATATTTATTTTTTCACCATAGCCCTCTATGGGCTTCCAAATATCCCTTTGCCAATTCCGCAAGAACAGCCTTAACGAAAGGCTTCTTGAAGGAAAAGATGTAACTCTGTGAGATGAGTTAACAGAACACAGAGCAGTTTCTAAGAAAGCTTTTTTCCAGTTTTGAACGGAAGTTATTTCCTTTTTCACCATAGCCCTCTATGGGCTTCCAAATATCCCTTTGCCAATTCCACAAGAACAACTTTAGCGAAAGGCTTCTTGAAGAGAAAGATGTAACTCTGTGAGATGAATTAACAGAACACAGAGCAGTCTCTCAGAAAACTTCTTTCCAGTTTTGAACGGAAGATATTTCCTTTTTCACCATAGCCCTCTAAGGGCTTCCAAATATACCTTTGCCAATTCCACAAGAACAGCCTTAACGAAAGGCTTCTTGAAGGAAAATATGTAACACTGTGAGATGAATTAACAGAACACAGAGCAGTTTCTCAGAAAGCTTCTTTCCCGTTTTGAAAGGAAGATATTTCCTTTTTCACCATAGCCCTCTATGGGCTTCCAAATATCACTTTGCCTATTTCAGAAGAACGGCCTTAGCGAAAGGCTTCTTGAAGGGAAAGATGTAACTCTGTGAGATGAATTAACAGAACACAGAGCAGTTTCTCAGAAAGCTTCTTTCCAGTTTTGAACGGAAGATATTTCCTTTTTCACCATAGCCCTCTATGGGCTTCCGAATACCCTTTGCCAATTCCACAAGAACAGCCTTAGCGAAAGGCTTCTTGAAGGGAAAGATGTAACTCTGAGATGAATTAACAGAACACAGAGCAGTTTCTCAGAAAACCATTTTCCAGTTTTGAACGGAAGATATTACATTTTCACCATAGCCCTCTATTGGCTTCCAAATATCCCTTTGCCAATTCCACAAGAACAGCCTTAGCGAAAGGCTTCGTGAAGGGAAAGATGTAACTCTGTGAGATGAATTAAAAGAACACAGAGCAATTTCTCATAAAGCTTCTTTCCAGGATTGAACGGAATATATTTCCTTTTTCACCATAGCCCTCTATGGGCTTCCAAATATCCCTTTGCCAATTCCAAAAAACAGCCGTTGCGAAAGGCTTCTTGAAGGGAAAGATGTAACTCTGTGAGATGAATTAAGAGAACACAGAGCAGTTTCTCAGAATGCTTATTTCCAGTTTTGAACTGAAGGTATTTCCTTTTTCACCATAGCCCTCTACGGGCTTCCAAATATCCCTTTGTAAATTCCACAAGAACAGCCTTAAGGAAAGGCTTCTTGAAGGGAAAGATGTAACTCTGTGAGATGAATTAACAGAACACAGAGAGGTTTCTCAGAAAGCTTCTTTCCAGTTTTGAACGGAAGATATTTCCTTTTTCACCATAGCCCTCTATGGGCTTCCAAATATCCCTATGCCAATTCCACAAGAACAGCCTTAGTGAAGGGCTTCTTGAAGGGAAAGATATAACTCTGTGAGGTGAATTAACGTAACACAGAGTTGTTTCTCAGAAAGCTTCTTTCCAGTTTTGAACGGAAAATATTTCCTTTTTCACCATAGCACTCTATGGGCTTCCAAATATCCCTTTTCCAATTCCAAAAGAGCAGCCTTAGCGAAAGACTTCTTGAAGGGAAAGATGTAGCTCTGTGAGATGAATTAACAGAACACAGAGCAGTTTCTCAAAAAGCTTCTTTCCAGTTTTGAACGGAAGATATTTCCTTTTTCACCATAGCCCTCTATGGGCTTCCAAATATCCATTGCCAATTGCACAAGAACAGCCTGAGCGAAAGGCTTCTTGAAGGGAAAGATGTAACTCTGTGAGATGAATTAACAGAACACAGAGCAATTTCTCAGAAAGCTTCTTTCCAGTTTTGAACGGAAGATATTTCCGTTTTCACCATAGCCCTCTAGGGGCTTCCAAATATCCCTTTGCCAATTCCACAAGAACAGCCTTAGCGAAAGGCTTCTTGAAGGGAAAGATGTAACTCTGTGAGATGAATTAACAGAACACAGAGCAGTTTCTCAAAAAGCTTCTTTCCAGTTTTGAACGGAAGATATTTCCTTTTTCACCATAGCCCTCTATGGGCTTCCAAATATCCCTTTGCCAATTCCACAAGAACAGCCTTAGCGAAAGGCTTCTTGAAGGGAAAGATGTAACTCTGTGAGATGAATTAACAGAACACAGAGCAGTTTCTCAGAAAGCTTCTTTCCAGTTTTGAACGGAAGATATTTCCTTTTTCACCATAGCCCTCTATGGGCTTCCAAATATCCCTTTGCCAATTGCACAAGAACAGCCTTAGCGAAAGGCTTCTTGAAGGGAAAGATGTAACTCTGTGAGAGGAATTAACCGAACACAGAGCAGTTTCTCAGAAAGCTTCTTTCCCGTTTTGAAAGGAAGATATTTCCTTTTTCACTATAGCCCTCTATGGGCTTCCAAATATCACTTTGCCTATTTCAGAAGAACGGCCTTAGCGAAAGGTTTCTTGAAGGGAAAGATGTAACTCTGTGAGATGAATTAACAGAACACAGAGCAGTTTCTCAGAAAGCTTCTTTCCAGTTTTGAACAGAAGATATTTCCTTTTTCACCTTAGCCCTCTATGGGCTTCCAAATATCCCTTTGCCAGTTCCACAAGAACAGCTTTAGCGAAAGGCTTCTTGAAGGGAAAGATGTAACTGTGTGAGATGAATTAACAGAACACAGAGCAATTTCTCAAAAAGCTTCTTTCCAGGATTGAACGGAATATATTTCCTTTTTCACCATAGCCCTCTATGGGCTTCCAAATATCCCTTTGCCAATTCCAAAAAACAGCTTTGCGAAAGTCTTCTTGAAGGGAAAGATGTAACACTGTGAGATGAATTAACAGAACACAGAGCAGTTTCTCAGAATGCTTATTTCCAGTTTTGAACTGAAGATATTTCCTTTTTCACCATAGCCCTCTACGGGCTTAAAAATATCCCTTTGTAAATTCCACAAGAACAGCCTTAAGGAAAGGCTTCTTGAAGGGAAAGATATAACTCTGTGAGATGAGTTAACAGAACACAGAGCAGTTTCTAAGAAAGCTTCTTTCCAGTTTTGAACGGAAGATATTTCCTTTTTCACCATAGCCCTCTATGGGCTTCCAAATATCCCTATGCCAATTCCACAAGAACAGCCTTAGCGAAAGGCTTCTTGAAGGGAAAGATGTAACTCTGTGCATGAATTAACAGAACACAGAGCAGTTTCTCAGAAAGCTTCTTTCTGGTTTTGAACGGAAGATATTTCCTTTTTCACCATAGCCCTCTATGGGCTTCCTAATATCCCTTTGCCAATTCCAAAAGAACAGCCTTAGCGAAAGGTTTCTTGAAGGGAAAGATGTAACTCTGAGAGATGAATTAAGAGAACACAGAGCAGTTTCTTAGAAAGCTTTTTTCCAGTTTTGAACGGAAGATATTTCCTTTTTCACCATAGCCCTCTATGGGCTTCCAAATATCCCTTTGCCAATTCCAAAAAACAGCCTTTGCGAAAGTCTCCTTGAAGGGAAAGATGTAACTCTGTGAAATGAATTAACAGAACACAGAACAGTTTCTCAGAATGCTTATTTCCAGTTTTGAACGGAAGATATTTCCTTTTTCACCGTAGCCCTCTATGGGCTTCCAAATATCCCTTTTTAAATTCCAAAAGAACATCCTTAGCGAAAGACTTCTTGAAGGGAAAGATGTAACTCTGTGACATGAATTAACAGAACACAGAACAGTTTCTCAGAATGCTTCTTTCCAGTTTTGAACAGAAGCTATTTCCTTTTTCACCATAGCCCTCTATGGGCTTCCAAATATCCCTTTGCCTATTCCACAAGAATGGCCTTAGAGGAAGGCTTCTTGAAGGGAAAGATGTAATTCTGTGAGATGAATTAACAGAAAACAGAGCAGTTTCTCAGAAAGCTTCTTTCCAGTTTTCAACGGAAGATATTTCCTTTTTCACCATAGCCCTCTGTGGGCTTCCAAATATCCCTTTTCCAAGTCAACAAGAACAGCCTTAGCGAAAGGCTACTTGAAGGGAAAGATGTAACTCTGTGAGATGAATTAACAGAACACAGAGCAGTTTCTCAGAAAGGTTCTTTCCGGTTTTGAACGGAAGATATTTCCTTTTTCACCATAGCCCTCTATGGGCTTCCAAATATCCCTTTGCCAATTCCACAAGAACAGCCTTAGCGAAAGGCTTCTTGAAGGGAAAGATGTAACTCTGTGAGATGAATTAACAGAACACAGAGCAGTTTCTCAGAAAGCTTCTTTCCAGTTTTGAACAGAAGATATTTCCTTTTTCACCATAGCCCTCTATGGGCTTCCAAATATCCCTTTGCCAATTCCACAAGAACAGCCTTAGCGAAAGGCTTCTTGAAGGGAAAGATGTAACTCTGTGAGATGAATTAACAGAACACAGAGCAGTTTCTCAGAAAGCTTCTTTCCAGTTTTGAACGGAAGATATTTCCTTTTCACCGTCGCCCTCTATGGGCTTCCAAATATCCCTTTGTCAATTCCACAAGAACAGCCTTAGCGAAAGGCTTCTTGAAGGGAAAGATGTATCTCTGTGAAATGAATTTACAGAACACAGAGCAGTTTCTCAGAAAGCTTCTTTCCGGTTTTAAACGGAAGATTTTTCCTATTTCACCATAGCCCTCTATGGGCTTCCAAATATCCCTTTTTCAATTCCACAAGAACAGCCTTAGCGAGAGGCTTCTTGAAGGGAAAGATGTAACTCTGTGAGATGAATTAACAGAACACAGAGCAGTTTCTCAGAAAGCTTCTTTCCGGTTTTGAACGGAAGATATGTCCTTTTTCACCATAGCCCTCTATGGGCTTCCTAATATCCCTTTGCCAATTCCACAAGAACAGCCTTAGCGAAAGGTTTCTTGAAGGGAAAGATGTAACTCTGAGAGATGAATTAAGAGAACACAGAGAAGTTTCTCAGAAAGCTTCTTTCCGGTTTTGAACCGAAGATATGTCCTTTTTCACCATAGCCCTCTATGGGCTTCCAAATATCCTTTTACGAATTCCAAAAGAACAGCCTTTCCGAAAGGCTTCTTGAAAGGAAAGATGTAACTCTGTGAGATGAATTAACAGAATACAGAGCAGTTTCTCAGAAAGCTTCTTACCAGTGTTGAACGGAAGCTATTTCCTTTTTCACCATAGCTCTCTATGGGCTTCCTAATATCAATTTGCCAGTTCCACAAGAACAGCCTTAACGAAAGGCTTCTTGAAGGGAAAGATGTAACTCTGTGAGATGAATTAGCAGAACACAGAGCAGTTTCTCAGAAAGCTTCTTTACAGTTTTGAACGGAAGATATTTCCTTTTTCACCATAGCCCTCTAGGGCTTCCAAATATCACTTTGCGTATTCCACAAGAACAGCCTTAGCGAAAGGCTTCTTGAAGGGAAAGATGTAACTCTGTGAGATGAATTAACAGAACACAGAGCAATTTCTCAGAAAACTTCTTTCCAGTTTTGAACCGAAGATATTTCCTTTTTCACCATAGCCCTCTATGGGCTTCCAAATATCCCTTTGCCAATTCCGCAAGAACAGCCTTAACGAAAGGCTTCTTGAAGGAATAGATGTAACTCTGTGAGATGAGTTAACAGAACACAGAGCAGTTTCTAAGAAAGCTTCTTTCCAGTTTTGAACGGAAGATATTTCCTTTTTCACCATAGCCCTCTATGGGCTTCCAAATATCCCTTTGCCGATTCCACAAGAACAGCCTTAGCGAAAGGCTTCTTGAAGGGAAAGATGTAACTCTGTGCATGAATTAACAGAACACAGAGCAGTTTCTCAGAAAGCTTCTTTCTGGTTTTGAACGGAAGATATTTCCTTTTTCACCATAGCCCTCTATGGGCTTCCTAATATCCCTTTGCCAATTCCAAAAGAACAGCCTTAGCGAAAGGTTTCTTGAAGGGAAAGATGTAACTCTGAGAGATGAATTAAGAGAACACAGAGCAGTTTCTTAGAAAGCTTTTTTCCAGTTTTGAACGGAAGATATTTCCTTTTTCACCATAGCCCTCTATGGGCTTCCAAATATCCCTTTGCCAATTCCAAAAAACAGCCTTTGCGAAAGTCTCCTTGAAGGGAAAGATGTAACTCTGTGAAATGAATTAACAGAACACAGAACAGTTTCTCAGAATGCTTATTTCCAGTTTTGAACGGAAGATATTTCCTTTTTCACCGTAGCCCTCTATGGGCTTCCAAATATCCCTTTTTAAATTCCAAAAGAACATCCTTAGCGAAAGACTTCTTGAAGGGAAAGATGTAACTCTGTGACATGAATTAACAGAACACAGAACAGTTTCTCAGAATGCTTCTTTCCAGTTTTGAACAGAAGCTATTTCCTTTTTCACCATAGCCCTCTATGGGCTTCCAAATATCCCTTTGCCTATTCCACAAGAATGGCCTTAGAGGAATGCTTCTTGAAGGGAAAGATGTAATTCTGTGAGATGAATTAACAGAAAACAGAGCAGTTTCTCAGAAAGCTTCTTTCCAGTTTTCAACGGAAGATATTTCCTTTTTCACCATAGCCCTCTGTGGGCTTCCAAATATCCCTTTTCCAAGTCAACAAGAACAGCCTTAGCGAAAGGCTACTTGAAGGGAAAGATGTAACTCTGTGAGATGAATTAACAGAACACAGAGCAGTTTCTCAGAAAGGTTCTTTCCGGTTTTGAACGGAAGATATTTCCTTTTTCACCATAGCCCTCTATGGGCTTCCAAATATCCCTTTGCCAATTCCACAAGAACAGCCTTAGCGAAAGGCTTCTTGAAGGGAAAGATGTAACTCTGTGAGATGAATTAACAGAACACAGAGCAGTTTCTCAGAAAGCTTCTTTCCAGTTTTGAACGGAAGATATTTCCTTTTCACCGTCGCCCTCTATGGGCTTCCAAATATCCCTTTGTCAATTCCACAAGAACAGCCTTAGCGAAAGGCTTCTTGAAGGGAAAGATGTATCTCTGTGAAATGAATTTACAGAACACAGAGCAGTTTCTCAGAAAGCTTCTTTCCGGTTTTAAACGGAAGATTTTTCCTATTTCACCATAGCCCTCTATGGGCTTCCAAATATCCCTTTTTCAATTCCACAAGAACAGCCTTAACGAGAGGCTTCTTGAAGGGAAAGATGTAACTCTGTGAGATGAATTAACAGAACACAGAGCAGTTTCTCAGAAAGCTTCTTTCCGGTTTTGAACGGAAGATATGTCCTTTTTCACCATAGCCCTCTATGGGCTTCCTAATATCCCTTTGCCAATTCCACAAGAACAGCCTTAGCGAAAGGTTTCTTGAAGGGAAAGATGTAACTCTGAGAGATGAATTAAGAGAACACAGAGAAGTTTCTCAGAAAGCTTCTTTCCGGTTTTGAACCGAAGATATGTCCTTTTTCACCATAGCCCTCTATGGGCTTCCAAATATCCTTTTACGAATTCCAAAAGAACAGCCTTTCCGAAAGGCTTCTTGAAAGGAAAGATGTAACTCTGTGAGATGAATTAACAGAATACAGAGCAGTTTCTCAGAAAGCTTCTTACCAGTGTTGAACGGAAGCTATTTCCTTTTTCACCATAGCTCTCTATGGGCTTCCAAATATCAATTTGCCAATTCCACAAGAACAGCCTTAACGAAAGGCTTCTTGAAGGGAAAGATGTAACTCTGTGAGATGAATTAGCAGAACACAGAGCAGTTTCTCAGAAAGCTTCTTTACAGTTTTGAACGGAAGATATTTCCTTTTTCACCATAGCCCTCTAGGGCTTCCAAATATCACTTTGCGTATTCCACAAGAACAGCCTTAGCGAAAAGCTTCTTGAAGGGAAAGATGTAACTCTGTGAGATGAATTAACAGAACACAGAGCAATTTCTCAGAAAACTTCTTTCCAGTTTTGAACCGAAGATATTTCCTTTTTCACCATAGCCCTCTATGGGCTTCCAAATATCCCTTTGCCAATTCCGCAAGAACAGCCTTAACGAAAGGCTTCTTGAAGGAATAGATGTAACTCTGTGAGATGAGTTAACAGAACACAGAGCAGTTTCTAAGAAAGCTTCTTTCCAGTTTTGAACGGAAGATATTTCCTTTTTCACCATAGCCCTCTATGGGCTTCCAAATATCCCTTTGCCGATTCCACAAGAACAGCCTTAGCGAAAGGCTTCTTGAAGGGAAAGATGTAACTCTGTGAGATGAATTAACAGAACACAGAGCAGTTTCTCCGAAAGCTTCTTTCCAGTTTTAAACGGAAGATATTACCTTTTTCACCATAGCCCTCTATGGGCTTCCAAATATCCCTTTGCCAATTCCACAAGAACAGCCTTAGCGAAAGGCTTCTTGAAGGAAAAGATGTAACCGTGTGAGATGAGTTAACAGAACACAGAGCAGTTTCTCAGAACGCTTCCTTCCAGTATTGAACGGAAGATATTTCCTTTTTCACCATAGCCCTCTATGGGCTTCCAAATATCCCTTTCCCAATTCCACAAGAACAGTTTTAGCGAAAGGTTTCTTGACGAGAAAGATGTAACTCTGTGATATGAATTAACAGAACACAGAGCAGTTTCTCAGAAAGCTTCTTTCCAGTTTTCAAGGGAAGATATTTCCTTTTTCACCATAGCCCTCTGTGGGCTTCCAAATATCCCTTTGCCAATTCCACAAGAACAGCCTTAGCGAAAGGCTTCTTGAAGGAAAAGATGTAACTCTGTGAGATGAATTAACAGAACACAGAGCAGTTTCTCAGAAAGCTTCTTTGCAGTTTTGAACGGAAAATATTTCCTTTTTCACCATAGCCCTCTATGGGCTTCCAAATATCCCTTTGCCAATTCCACAAGAACAGCCTTAGCGAAGGGCTTCTTGAAGGGAAAGATGTAACTCTGCGAGGTGAATTAACATAACACAGAGTAGTTTCTCAGAAAGCTTCTTTCCAGTTTTGAACGGAAGATATTTCCTTTTTCACCATAGCCCTCTATGGGCTTCCAAATATCCCTTTGCCAATTCCAAAAGAACAGTCTTAGAGAAAGGCTTCTTGAAGGGAAAGATGCAACTCTGTGAGATGAATTAACAGAACACAGAGCAGTTTCTCAAGAAGCTTCTTTCCAGTTTTGAACGGAAGATATTTCCTTTTTCACCATTGCCCTCTATGGGCTTCCAAATATCCCTTTGCCAATTCCACAAGAACAGCCTAAGCGAAAGGCTTCTTGAAAGGAAAGATGTAACTCTGTGAGATGAATTAACAGAACACAGAGCTGTTTCTCAGAAAGCTTCTTTCCAGTTTTGAACGGAAGATATTTCCTTTTTCACCATAGCTCTCTATGGGCTTCCAAATATCCCTTTGCCAATTACACAAGAACAGCCTGAACGAAAGGCTTCTTGAAGGGAAAGATGTAACTCTGTGAGATGAATTAACAGAACACAGAGCAGTTTCTCAGAAAGCTTCTTTCCAGTTTTGAACGGAAGATATTTCCTTTTTCACAAGAGTCCTCTAGGGCTCCCAAATATCACTTTGCGTATTCCACAAGAACAGCCTTAGCGAAAGGCTTCTTGAAGGGAAAGATGTAATTCTGTGAGATGAATTAACAGAACATAGAGCAGTTTCTAAGAAAGCTTCTTTCCAGTTTTGAAAGGAAGATATTTCCTTTTTCACCATAGCCCTCTATGGGCTTCCAAATATCCCTTTGCCAATTCCGCAAGAACAGCCTTAACGAAAGGCTTCTTGAAGGAAAAGATGTAACTCTGTGAGATGAGTTAACAGAACACAGAGCAGTTTCTAAGAAAGCTTCTTTCCAGTTTTGAACGGAAGATATTTCCTTTTTCACCATAGCCCTCTATGGGCTTCCAAATATCCCTTTGCCAATTCCACAAGAACAGCCTTAGCGAATGGCTTCTTCAAGAGAAAGATGTAACTCTGTGAGATGAATTAACAGAACACAGAGCAGTCTCTCAGAAAGTTTCTTTCCAGTTTTGAACGGAAGATATTTCCTTTTTCACCATAGCCCTCTATGGGCTTCCAAATATCCCTTTGCCAATTCCCCAAGAACAGCCTTAACGAAAGGCTTCTTGAAGGAAAAGATGTAACACTGTGAGATGAATTAACAGAACACAGAGCAGTTTCTCAGAAAGCTTCTTTCCCGTTTTGAAAGGAAGATATTTCCTTTTTCACCATAGCCCTCTATGGGCTTCCAAATATCACTTTGCCTATTTCAGAAGAAAGGCCTTAGCGAAAGGCTTCTTGAAGGGAAAGATGTAACTCTGTGAGATGAATGAACAGAACACAGAGCAGTTTCTCAGAAAGCTTCTTTCCAGTTTTGAACGGAAGATATTTCCTTTTTCACCATAGCCCTCTATGGGCTTCCAAATATCCCTTTGCCAATTCCACAAGAACACCTTTAGCGAAAGGCTTCTTGAGGGGAAAGATGTAACTCTGTGAGTTGAATTAACAGAACACAGAGCAGTTTCTCAGAAAACTTCTTTCAAGTTTGGAAGGGAAGACATTTCCTTTTTCACCAAAGCCCTCTATGGGCTTCCGAATACCCTTTGCCAATTCCACAAGAACAGCCTTAGCGAAAGGCTTCTAGAAGGGAAAGATGTAACTCTGAGATGAATTAACAGAACACAGAGCAGTTTCTCAGAAAACCATTTTCCAGTTTTGAACGGAAGGTATTTCCTTTTCCCCATAGCCCTCTATTGGCTTCCAAATATCCCTTTGCCAATTTCACAAGAACAGCCTTAGCGAAAGGCTTCGTGAAGGGAAAGATGTAACTCTGTGAGATGAATTAAAAGAACACAGAGCAATTTCTCATAAAGCTTCTTTCCAGGATTGAACGGAATATATTTCCTTTTTCACCATAGCCCTCTATGGGCTTCCAAATATCCCTTTGCCAATTCCAAAAAACAGCCGTTGCGAAAGGCTTCTTGAAGGGAAAGATGTAACTCTGTGAGATGAATTAACAGAACACAGAGCAGTTTCTCAGAATGCTTATTTCCAGTTTTGAACTGAAGATATTTCCTTTTTCACCATAGCCCTCAACGGGCTTCCAAATATCCCTTTGTAAATTCCACAAGAACAGCCTTAAGGAAAGGCTTCTTGAAGGGAAAGATGTAACTCTGTGAGATGAATTAACAGAACACAGAGAGGTTTCTCAGAAAGCTTCTTTCCAGTTTTGAACGGAAGATATTTCCTTTTTCACCATAGCCCTCTATGGGCTTCCAAATATCCCTATGCCAATTCCACAAGAACAGCCTTAGCGAAGGGCTTCTTGAAGGGAAAGATATAACTCTGTGAGGTGAATTAACGTAACACAGAGTAGTTTCTCAGAGAGCTTCTTTCCAGTTTTGAACGGAAAATATTTCCTTTTTCACCATAGCACTCTATGGGCTTCCAAATATCCCTTTTCCAATTCCAAAAGAGCAGCCTTAGCGAAAGACTTCTTGAAGGGAAAGATGTAACTCTGTGAGATGAATTAACAGAACACAGAGCAGTTTCTCAGAAAGCTTCTTTCCGGTTTTGAACGGAAGATATTTCCTTTTTCACCTTAGCCCCCTATGGGCTTCCAAATATCCCTTTGCCAATTCCACAAGAACAGCCTTAGCGAAAGGCTTCTTGAAGGGAAAGATGTAACTCTGTGAGATGAATTAACAGAACACAGAGCAGTTTCTCAGAAAGCTTCTTTCTGGTTTTGAACGGAAGATATTTCCTTTTTCACCATAGCCCTCTCTGGGCTTCCTAATATCCCTTTGCCAATTCCAAAAGAACAGCCTTAGCGAAAGGTTTCTTGAAGGGAAAGATGTAACCCTGAGAGATGAATTAAGAGAACACAGTGCAGTTTCTTAGAAAGCTTTTTTCCAGTTTTGAACGGAAGATATTTCCTTTTTCACCGTAGCCCTCTATGGGCTTCCAAATATCCCTTTGCCAGTTCCAAAAAACAGCCTTTGCGAAACTCTTCTTGAAATGAAAGATGTAACTCTGTGAGAGGAATTAACAGAACACAGAACCGTTTCTCAGAATGCTTATTTCCAGTTTTGAACGGAAGATATTTCCTTTTTCACCATAGCCCTCTATGGGATTCCAAATATCCCTTTTTAAATTCCAAAAGAACATCCTTAGCGAAAGGCTTCTTGAAGGGAAAGATGTAACTCTGTGACATGAATTAACAGAACACAGAACAGTTTCTCAGGATGCTTCTTTCCAGTTTTGAACAGAAGCTATTTCCTTTTTCACCATAGCCCTCTATGGGCTTCCAAATATCCCTTTGCCTATACCACAAGAATAGCCTTAGCGGAAGGCTTCTTGAAGGGAAAGATGTAACTCTGTGAGATGAATTAACAGAACACAGAGCAGTTTCTCAGAAAGCTTTTTTCCAGTTTTCAACGGAAGATATTTCCTTTTTCACCATAGCCCTCTGTGGGCTTCCAAATATCCCTTTTCCAAGTCCACAAGAACAGCCTTAGCAAAAGGCTTCTTGAAGGGAAAGATGTAACTCTGTGAGATGAATTAACAGAACACAGAGCAGTTTCTCAGAAAGCTTCTTTCCGGTTTTGAACGGAAGATATTTCCTTTTTCACCATAGCCCTCTATGGGCTTCCAAATATCCCTTTGCCAATTCCACAAGAACAGCCTTAGCGAAAGGCTTCTTGAAGGGATAGATGTATCTCTGTGAAATGAACTTACAGAACACAGAGCAGTTTCTCAGAAAGCTTCTTTCCGGTTTTAAACGGAAGATTTTTCCTATTTCACCATAGCCCTCTATGGGCTTCCAAATATCCCTTTGTCAATTCCACAAGAACAGCCTTAGCGAAAGTCTTCTTGAAGGGAAAGATGTAACTCTGTGAGATGAATTAACAGAACACAGAGCAGTTTCTCAGAAAGCTTCTTTCCGGTTTTGAACGGAAGATATGTCCTTTTTCACCATAGCCCTCTATGGGCTTCCTAATATCCCTTTGCCAATTCCACAAGAACAGCCTTAGCGAAAGGTTTCTTGAAGGGAAAGATGTAACTCTGAGAGATGAATTAAGAGAACACAGAGCAGTTTCTCAGAAAGCTTCTTTCCGGTTTTGAACCGAAGATATGTCCTTTTTCACCATAGCCCTCTATGGGCTTCCAAATATCCTTTTATGAACTCCAAAAGAACAGCCTTTCCGAAAGGCTTCTTGAAAGGAAAGATGTAACTCTGTGAGATGAATTAACAGAACACAGAGCAGTTTCTCAGAAAGCTTCTTTCCAGTGTTGAACGGAAGATATTTCCTTTTTCACCATAGCTCTCTATGGGCTTCCAAATATCCCTTTGCCAATTCCACAAGAACAGATTTAACGAAAGGCTGCTTGAAGGGAAAGATGTACCTCTGTGAGATGAATTAACAGAACCCAGAGCAGTTTCTCAGAAAGCTTCTTTCCAGTTTTGAACGGAAGATATTTCCTTTTTCACCATAGCCCTCTAGGGCTTCCAAATATCACTTTGCGTATTCCACAAGAACAGCCTTAGCGAAAGGTTTCTTGAAGAGAAATATGTAACTCTGTGAGATGAATTAACAGAACACAGAGCAGTTTCTCAGAAAGCTTCTTTCCAGTTTTGAAGGGAAGATATTTCCTTTTTCCCCATAGCCCTCTATGGGCTTCCAAATATCCCTTTGCCAATTCCACATGAACAGCCTTAGCGAAAGGCTTCTTGAAGGGAAAGATGTAACTCTGTGAGATGAATTAACAGAACACAGAGCAGTTTCTCAGAAAGCTTCTTTCCAGTTTTGAACGGAAGATATTTCCTTTTCACCATAGCCCTCTATGGGCTTCCAAATATCCCTTTGCCAATTCCACAAGAACAGCCTTAGCGAAAGGCTTCTTGAAGGGAAAGATGTAACTCTGTGAGATGAATTAACAGAACACAGAGAAGTTTCTCAGAAAGCTTCTTTCTGTTTTGAACGGAAGATATGTCCTTTTTCACCATAGCCCTCTATGGGCTTCTTAATATCCC
Organism: Chlorocebus sabaeus; assembly: GCF_047675955.1. Taxonomy (NCBI): domain Eukaryota; kingdom Metazoa; phylum Chordata; class Mammalia; order Primates; family Cercopithecidae; genus Chlorocebus; species Chlorocebus sabaeus. The sequence continues at coordinate 428,098 of NW_027328325.1, read as the reverse complement.
TTTGCCAATTCCACAAGAACAGCCTTACCGAAAGGCTCTTGAAGGGAAAGATGTAACTCTCATAGATGAATTAAGAGAACACAGAGCAGTTTCTGAAAAAGCTTTTTGCCAGTTTTGAACGGAAGATATGCCATTTTTCACCATAACCCTCTATGGGCTTCCAAATATCCTTTTGTCAATTCCAAAAGAACAGCCTTTCAAAAGGCTTTTTGAAAGGAAAGATGTAACTCTGTGAGTTGAATTAGCAGAACACAGAGCTGTTTCTCAGAAAGCTTCTTTCCAGTTTTGAACGGAAGATATTTCCTTTTTCACCATAGCTCTCTATGGGCTTCCAAATATCCCTTTGCCAATTACACAAGAACAGCCTGAACGAAAGGCTTCTTGAAGGCAAAGATGTAACTCTGTGAGATGAATTAACAGAACACAGAGCTGTTTCTCAGAAAGCTTCTTTCCAGTTTTGAACGGAAGATATTTCCTTTTTCACAAGAGCCCTCTAGGGCTCCCAACTATCACTTTGCGTATTCCACAAGAACAGCCTTAGCGAAAGGCTTCTTGAAGGGAAAGATGTAATTCTGTGAGATGAATTAACAAAACACAGAGCAGTTTCTAAGAAAGCTTCTTTCCAGTTTTGAACGGAAGATATTTCCTTTTTCACCATAGCCCTCTATGGGCTTCCAAATATCCCTTTGCCAATTCCGCAAGAACAGCCTTAACGAAAGGCTTCTTGAAGGAAAAGATGTAACTCTGTGAGATGAGTTAACAGAACACAGAGCAGTTTCTAAGAAAGCTTCTTTCCAGTTTTGAACGGAAGTTATTTCCTTTTTCACCATAGCCCTCTATGGGCTTCCAAATATCCCTTTGCCAATTCCACAAGAACAGCTTTAGCGAAAGGCTTCTTCAAGAGAAAGATGTAACTCTGTGAGATGAATTAACAGAACACAGAGCAGTCTCTCAGAAAACTTCTTACCAGTTTTGAACGGAAGATATTTCCTTTTTCACCATAGCCCTCTATGGGCTTCCAAATATACCTTTGCCAATTCCACAAGAACAGCCTTAACGAAAGGCTTCTTGAAGGAAAAGATGTAACACTGTGAGATGAATTAACAGAACACAGAGCAGTTTCTCAGAAAGCTTCTTTCCCGTTTTGAAAGGAAGATATTTCCTTTTTCACCATAGCCCTCTATGGGCTTCCAAATATCACTTTGCCTATTTCAGAAGAACGGCCTTAGCGAAAGGCTTCTTGAAGGGAAAGATGTAACTCTGTGAGATGAATTAACAGAACACAAAGCAGTTTCTCAGAAAGCTTCTTTCCAGTTTTGAACGGAAGATATTTCCTTTTTCACCATAGCCCTCTATGGGCTTCCAAATATCCCTTTGCCATTTCCACAAGAACAGCTTTAGCGAAAGGCTTCTTGAAGGGAAAGATGTAACTCTGTGAGTTGAATTAACAGAACACAGAGCAGTTTCTCAGAAAACTTCTTTCAAGTTTGGAAGGGAAGACATTTCCTTTTTCACGAAAGCCCTCTATGGGCTTCCGAATACCCTTTGCCAATTCCACAAGAACAGCCTTAGCGAAAGGCTTCTTGAAGGGAAAGATGTAACTCTGAGATGAATTAACAGAACACAGAGCAGTTTCTCAGAAAACCATTTTCCAGATTTGAACGGAAGATATTACCTTTTCACCATAGCCCTCTATTGGCTTCCAAATATCCCTTTGCCAATTCCACAAGAACAGCCTTAGCGAAAGGCTTCGTGAAGGGAAAGATGTAACTCTGTGAGATGAATTAAAAGAACACAGAGCAATTTCTCATAAACCTTCTTTCCAGGATTGAACGGAAGATATTTCCTTTTTCACCATAGCCCTCTATGGGCTTCCAAATATCCCTTTGCCAATTCCAAAAAACAGCCGTTGCGAAAGGCTTCTTGAAGGGAAAGATGTAACTCTGTGAGATGAATTAAGAGAACACAGAGCAGTTTCTCAGAAAGCTTCTTTCCAGTTTTGAACTGAAGGTATTTCCTTTTTCACCATAGCCCTCTACGGTCTTCCAAATATCCCTTTGTAAATTCCACAAGAACAGCCTTAAGGAAAGGCTTCTTGAAGGGAAAGATGTAACTCTGTGAGATGAATTAACAGAACACAGAGAGGTTTCTCAGAAAGCTTCTTTCCAGTTTTGAACGGAAGATATTTCCTTTTTCACCATAGCCCTCTATGGGCTTCCAAATATCCCTATGCCAATTCCACAAGAACAGCCTTAGTGAAGGGCTTCTTGAAGGGAAAGATATAACTCTGTGAGGTGAATTAACGTAACACAGAGTAGTTTCTCAGAAAGCTTCTTTCCAGTTTTGAACGGAAAATATTTCCTTTTTCACCATAGCACTCTATGGGCTTCCAAATATCCCTTTGCCAATTCCAAAAGAACAGCCTTAGAGAAAGGTTTCTTGAAGGGAAAGATGTAACCCTGAGAGATGAATTAAGAGAACACAGAGCAGTTTCTTAGAAAGCTTTTTTCCAGTTTTGAACGGAAGATATTTCCTTTTTCACCATAGACCTCTATGGGCTTCCAAATATCCCTTTGCCAATTCCAAAAAACAGCCTTTGCGAAACTCTTCTTGAAATGAAAGATGTAACTCTGTGAGAGGAATTAACAGAACACAGAACAGTTTCTCAGAATGCTTATTTCCAGTTTTGAACGGAAGATATTTCCTTTTTCACCATAGCCCTCTATGGGATTCCAAATATCCCTTTTTAAATTCCAAAAGAACATCCTTAGCGAAAGGCTTCTTGAAGGGAAAGATGTAACTCTGTGACATGAATTAACAGAACACAGAACAGTTTCTCAGGATGCTTCTTTCCAGTTTTGAACAGAAGCTATTTCCTTTTTCACCATAGCCCTCTATGGGCTTCCAAATATCCCTTTGCCTATACCACAAGAATAGCCTTAGAGGAAGGCTTCTTGAAGGGAAAGATGTAACTCTGTGAGATGAATTAACAGAACACAGAGCAGTTTCTCAGAAAGCTTTTTTCCAGTTTTCAACGGAAGATATTTCCTTTTTCACCATAGCCCTCTGTGGGCTTCCAAATATCCCTTTTCCAAGTCCACAAGAACAGCCTTAGCAAAAGGCTTCTTGAAGGGAAAGATGTAACTCTGTGAGATGAATTAACAGAACACAGAGCAGTTTCTCAGAAAGCTTCTTTCCGGTTTTGAACGGAAGATACTTCCTTTTTCACCATAGCCCTCTATGGGCTTCCAAATATCCCTTTGCCAATTCCACAAGAACAGCCTTAGCGAAAGGCTTCTTGAAGGGAAAGATGTATCTCTGTGAAATGAACTTACAGAACACAGAGCAGTTTCTCAGAAAGCTTCTTTCCGGTTTTAAACGGAAGATTTTTCCTATTTCACCATAGCGCTCTATGGGCTTCCAAATATCCCTTTGTCAATTCCACAAGAACAGCCTTAGCGAAAGTCTTCTTGAAGGGAAAGATGTAACTCTGTGAGATGAATTAACAGAACACAGAGCAGTTTCTCAGAAAGCTTCTTTCCGGTTTTGAACGGAAGATATGTCCTTTTTCACCATAGCCCTCTATGGGCTTCCTAATATCCCTTTGCCAATTCCACAAGAACAGCCTTAGCGAAAGGTTTCTTGAAGGGAAAGATGTAACTCTGAGAGATGAATTAAGAGAACACAGAGAAGTTTCTCAGAAAGCTTCTTTCCGGTTTTGAACCGAAGATATGTCCTTTTTCACCATAGCCCTCTATGGGCTTCCAAATATCCTTTTATGAACTCCAAAAGAACAGCCTTTCCGAAAGGCTTCTTGAAAGGAAAGATGTAACTATGTGAGATGAATTAACAGAACACAGAGCAGTTTCTCAGAAAGCTTCTTTCCAGTGTTGAACGGAAGATATTTCCTTTTTCACCATAGCCCTCTATGGGCTTCCAAATATCCCTTTGCCAATTCCACAAGAACAGCCTTAACGAAAGGCTGCTTGAAGGGAAAGATGTAACTCTGTGAGATGAATTAACAGAACACAGAGCAGTTTCTCAGAAAGCTTCTTTCCAGTTTTGAACGGAAGATATTTCCTTTTTCACCATAGCCCTCTAGGGCTTCCAAATATCACTTTGCGTATTCCACAAGAACAGCCTTAGCGAAAGGTTTCTTGAAGAGAAAGATGTAACTCTGTGAGATGAATTAACAGAACACAGAGCAGTTTCTCAGAAAACTTCTTTCCAGTTTTGAAGGGAAGATATTTCCTTTTTCACCATAGCCCTCTATAGGCTTCCGAATACCCTTCGCCAATTCCACAAGAACAGCCTTAGCGAAACGCTTCTTGAAGGGAAAGATGTAACTCTGTGAGATGAATTAACAGAACACAGAGCAGTTTCTCAGAAAGCTTCTTTCCGGTTTTGAACGGAAGATATTTCCTTTTTCACCATAGCCCTCTATGGGCTTCCAAATATCCCTATGCCAATTCCACAAGAATAGCCTTAGCGAAAGGCTTCTTGAATGGAAAGATGTACCTCTGTGAGATGAATAAACAGAACACAGAGCAGTTTCTCAGAAAGCTTCTTTCCAGTTTTGAACGGAAGATATTTCCTTTTTCACCATAGCCCTCTAGGCTTCTGAATACCCTTCGCCAATACCACAAGAACAGCCTTAGCGAAAGGCTTCTTGAAGGGAAAGATGTAACTCTGTGAGATGAATTAACAGAACACAGAGAAGTTTCTCAGAAAGCTTCCTTCCAGTTTTGAACGGAAGATATTTCCTTTTTCCCCATAGCCCTCTATGGGCTTCCAAATATCCCTTTGCCAATTCCACATGAACAGCCTTAGCGAAAGGCTTCTTGAAGGGAAAGATGTAACTCTGTGTGATGAATTAACAGAACACAGAGCAGTTTCTCAGAAAGCTTCTTTCCAGTTTTGAACGGAAGATATTTCCTTTTCACCATAGCCCACTATGGGCTTCCAAATATCCCTTTGCCAATTCCACAAGAACAGCCTTACCGAAAGGCTCTTGAAGGGAAAGATGTAACTCTCATAGATGAATTAAGAGAACACAGAGCAGTTTCTGAAAAAGCTTTTTGCCAGTTTTGAACGGAAGATATGCCATTTTTCACCATAACCCTCTATGGGCTTCCAAATATCCCTTTGCCAATTCCACAAGAACAGCCTTAGCGAAAGGCTTCTTGAAGGGAAAGATGTAACTCTGTGCGATGAAATAACAGAACACACAGCAGTTTCTCAGAAAGCTTCTTTCTGTTTTGAACGGAAGATATGTCCTTTTTCACCATAGCCCTCTATGGGCTTCTTAATATCCCTTTGCCAATTCCACAAGAACAGCCTTACCGAAAGGTTTCTTGAAGGGAAAGATGTAACTCTCATAGATGAATTAAGAGAACACATAGCAGTTTCTGTGAAAGCTTTTGGCCAGTTTTGAACGGAAGATATGCCATTTTTCACCATAACCCTCTATGGGCTTCCAAATATCCTTTTGTCAATTCCAAAAGAACAGCCTTTCAAAAGGCTTTTTGAAAGGAAAGATGTAACTCTGTGAGATGAATTAACAGAACACAGAGCAGTCTCTCAGAAAGCTTCTTTCCAGTTTTGAACGGAAGATATTTCCTTTTTCACCATAGCCCTCTATGGGCTTCCAAATATCCCTTTGCCAATTCCACAAGAACAGCCTTAACGAAAGGCTTCTTGAAGGAAAAGATGTAACACTGTGAGATGAATTAACAGAACACAGAGCAGTTTCTCAGAAAGCTTCTTTCCCGTTTTGAAAGGAAGATATTTCCTTTTTCACCATAGCCCTCTATGGGCTTCCAAATATTACTTTGCCTATTTCAGAAGAACGGCCTTAGAGAAAGGCTTCTTTAAGGGAAAGATGTAACTCTGTGCGATGAATTAACAGAACACAGAGCAGTTTCTCAGAATGCTTATTTCCAGTTTTGAACTGAAGATATTTCCTTTTTCACCATAGCCCTCTACGGGCTTCCAAATATCCCTTTGTAAATTCCACAAGAACAGCCTTAAGGAAAGGCTTCTTGAAGGGAAAGATGTAACTCTGTGAGATGAATTAACAGAACACAGAGCAGTTTCTCAGAAAGCTTCTTTCCAATTTTGAACGGAAGATATTTCCTTTTTCACCATAGCCCTCTATGGGCTTCCAAATATCCCTTTGCCAATTCCGCAAGAACAGCCTTAATGAAAGGCTTCTTGAAGGAAAAGATGTAACTCTGTGAGATGAGTTAACAGAACACAGAGCAGTTTCTCAGAACGCTTCCTTCCAGTATTGAACGGAAGATATTTCCTTTTTCACCATAGCCCTCTATGGGCTTCCAAATATCCCTTTCCCAATTCCACAAGAACAGCTTTAGCGAAAGTTTTCTTGAAGAGAAAGATGTAACTCTGTGAGATGAATTAACAGAACACAGAGCAGTTTCTCAGAAAGCTTCTTTCCAGTTTTGAAGGGAAGATATTTCCTTTTTCACCATAGCCCTCTATAGGCTTCCGAATAACCTTCGCCAATTCCACAAGAACAGCCTTTGCGAAAGGCTTCTTGAAGGGAAAGATGTAACTCTGAGAGATGAATTAACAGAACACAGAGCAGTTTCTCAGAAAGCTTCTTTCCAGTTTTGAACGGAAGATATTTCCTTTTTCACCATAGCCCTCTATGGGCTTCCAAATATCCCTTTGCCAATTCCACATGAACAGCCTTAGCGAAAGGCTTCTTGAAGGGAAAGATGTAACTCTGTGAGATGAATTAACAGAACACAGAGCAGTTTCTCAGAAAGCTTCTTTCCAGTTTTGAACGGAAGATATTTCCTTTTTCACCATAGCCCTCTATGGGCTTCCAAATATCCCTTTGCCAATTCCACAAGAACAGCCTTAGCGAAAGGCTTCTTGAAGGAAAAGATGTAACTCTGTGAGATGAATTAACAGAACACCGAGCAGTTTCTCAGAAAGCTTCCTTGCATTTTTGAACGGAAAATATTTCCTTTTTCACCATAGCCCTCTATGGGCTTCCAAATATCCCTTTGCCAATTCCACAAGAACAGCCTTAGCGAAGGGCTTCTTGAAGGGAAAGATGTAACTCTGCGAGGTGAATTAACATAACACAGAGTAGTTTCTCAGAAAGCTTCTTTCCAGTTTTGAACGGAAGATATTTCCTTTTTCACCATAGCCCTCTATGGGCTTCCAAATATCCCTTTGCCAATTCCAAAAGAACAGTCATAGCGAAAGGCTTCTTGAAGGGAAAGATGCAACTCTGTGAGATGAATTAACAGAACACAGAGCAGTTTCTCAAGAAGCTTCTTTCCAGTTTTGAACGGAAGATATTTCCTTTTTCACCATAGCCCTCTATGGGCTTCCAAATATCCCTTTGCCAATTCCAGAAGAACAGCCTAAGCGAAAAGCTTCTAGAATGGAAAGATGTAACTCTGTGAGATGAATTAACAGAACACAGAGCTGTTTCTCAGAAAGCTTCTTTACAGTTTTGAACGGAGGATATTTCCTTTTTCACCATAGCTCTCCATGGGCTTCCAAATATCTCTTTGCCAATTCCACAAGAACAGCTTTAACGAAAGGCTTCTTGAAGGGAAAGATGTAACTCTGTGAGATGAATTAACAGAACACAGAGCAGTTTCTCAGAAAGCTTCTTTCCAGTTTTGAACGGAAGATATTTCCTTTTTCACCATAGCCCTCTAGGGCTTCCAAATATCACTTTGCGTATTCCACAAGAACAGCCTTAGCGAAAGGCTTCTTGAAGGGAAAGATATAACTCTGTGAGATGAATTAACAGAACATAGAGCAGTTTCTCAGAAAGCTTCTTTCCAGTTTTGAACGGAAGATATATCCTTTTTCACCATAGAACTCTATGGGCTTCCAAATATCCCTTTGCCAATTCCGCAAGAACAGCCTTAACGAAAGGCTTCTTGAAGGAAAAGATGTAACTCTGTGAGATGAGTTAAGAGAACACAGAGCAGTTTCTAAGAAAGCTTCTTTCCAGTTTTGAACGGAAGATATTTCCTTTTTCACCATAGACCTCTATGGGCCTCCAAATATCCCTTTGCCAATTCCACAAGAACAGCTTTAGCGAAAGGCTTCTTCAAGAGAAAGATGTAACTCTGTGAGATGAATTAACAGAACACAGAGCAGTTTCTCAGAAAGCTTCTTTCCAGTATTGAACGGAAGATATTTCTTTTCTCACCATAGCCCTCTATGGGCTTCCAAATATCCCTTTGATAATTCCACAAGAGCAGCCTTAGCGAAAGGCTTCTTGAAGGGAAAGATGTAACTCTGTGAGATTAATTAACAGAACACAGAGCATTTTCTCAGAAAGCTTCTTTCCAGTTTTGAACAGAAGATATTTCCTTTTTCACCATAGCCCTCTATGGGCTTCCAAATATCCCTTTGCCAATTCCACAAGAACATCCTTAGAAAAGGCTTCTTGAAGGGAAAGATGTAACTCTGTGAGATGAATTAACAGAACACAGAGCAGTTTCTCAGAAAGCTTCTTTCCAGTTTTGAACGAAAGATATTTCCTTTTCACCGTAGCACTCTATGGGCTTCCAAATATCCCTTTGTCAGTTCCACAAGAACAGCCTTAGCGAAAGGCTTCTTGAAGGGAAAGATGTATCTCTGTGAAATGAATTTACAGAACACAGAGCAGTTTCTCAGAAAGCTTCTTTCCGGTTTTAAACGGAAGATTTTTCCCATTTCACCATAGCCCTCTATTGGCTTCCAAATATCCCTTTGTCAATTCCACAAGAACAGCCTTAGCGAAAGGCTTCTTGAAGGGAAAGATGTAACTCTGTGAGATGAATTAACAGAACACAGAGCAGTTTCTCAGAAAGCTTCTTTCCGGTTTTGAACCGAAGATATGTCCTTTTTCACCATAGCCCTCTATGGGCTTCCTAATATCACTTTGCCAATTCCTCAAGAACAGCCTTAGCGAAAGGTTTCTTGAAGGGAAAGATGTAACTCTGAGAGATGAATTAAGAGAACACAGAGCAGTTTCTCAGAAAGCTTCTTTCCAGTTTTGAACCGAAAATATGTCCTTTTTCACCATAGCCCTCTAGGGGCTTCCAAATATCCTTTTACCAATTCCAAAAAAACAGCCTTTCCGAAAGGCTTCATGAAAGGAAAGATGTAACTCTGTGAGATAAATTAACAGAACACAGAGCAGTTTCTCAGAAAGCTTCTTTCCAGTGTTGAACGGAAGATATTTCCTTTTTCACCATAGCTCTCTATGGGCTTCCAAATATCCCTTTGCCAATGCCACAAGAACAGCCTTAACGAAAGGCTTCTTGAAGGGAAAGATGTAACTCTGTGAGATGAATTAACAGAACACAGAGCAGTTTCTCAGAAAGCTTCTTTCCAGTTTTGAACGGAAGATATTTCCTTTTTCACCATAGCCCTCTAGGGCTTCCAAATATCACTTTGCGTATTCCACAAGAACAGCCTTAGCGAAAGGCTTCTTGAAGGGAAAGATGTAACTCTGTGAGATGAATTAACAGAACACAGAGCACTTTCTCAGAAAGCTTCTTTCCAGTTTTGAACGGAAGATATTTCCTTTTTCACCGTAGCCCTCTATGGGCTTCCAAATATCCCTTTGCCAATTCCGCAAGAACAGCCTTAACGAAAGGCTTCTTGAAGGAAAAGATGTAACCCTGTGAGATGAGTTAACAGAACACAGAGCAGTTTCAAAGAAAGCTTCTTTCCAGTTTTGAACGGAAGATATTTCCTTTTTCACCATAGCCCTCTAAAGGCTTCCGAATACCCTTCGCCAATTCCACAGGAAGAGCCTTAGCGAAAGGCTTCTTGAAGGGAAAGATGTAACTCTGTGAGATGAATTAACAGAACACAGAGCAGTTTATCAGAAAGCTTCTTTCCAGTTTTGAACGGAAGATATTTCCTTTTTCACCATAGCCCTCTATGGGCTTCCAAATATCCCTTTGCCAATTCCACATGAACAGCCTTAGCGAAAGGCTTCTTGAAGGGAAAGATGTAACTCTGTGAGATGAATTAACAGAACACAGAGCAGTTTCTCAGAAAGCTTCTTTCCAGTTTTGAACGGAAGATATTTCCTTTTTCACCATAGCCCTCTATGGGCTTCCAAATATCCCTTTGCCAATTCCACAAGAACAGCCTTAGCGAAAGGCTTCTTGAAGGAAAAGATGTAACTCTGTGAGATGAATTAACAGAACACCGAGCAGTTTCTCAGAAAGCTTCCTTGCATTTTTGAACGGAAAATATTTCCTTTTTCACCATAGCCCTCTATGGGCTTCCAAATATCCCTTTGCCAATTCCAGAAGAACAGCCTAAGCGAAAAGCTTCTAGAATGGAAAGATGTAACTCTGTGAGATGAATTAACAGAACACAGAGCTGTTTCTCAGAAAGCTTCTTTACAGTTTTGAACGGAGGATATTTCCTTTTTCACCATAGCTCTCTATGGGCTTCCAAATATCTCTTTGCCAATTCCACAAGAACAGCTTTAACGAAAGGCTTCTTGAAGGGAAAGATGTAACTCTGTGAGATGAATTAACAGAACACAGAGCAGTTTCTCAGAAAGCTTCTTTCCAGTTTTGAACGGAAGATATTTCCTTTTTCACCATAGCCCTCTAGGGCTTCCAAATATCACTTTGCGTATTCCACAAGAACAGCCTTAGCGAAAGGCTTCTTGAAGGGAAAGATATAACTCTGTGAGATGAATTAACAGAACATAGAGCAGTTTCTCAGAAAGCTTCTTTCCAGTTTTGAACGGAAGATATATCCTTTTTCACCATAGAACTCTATGGGCTTCCAAATATCCCTTTGCCAATTCCGCAAGAACAGCCTTAACGAAAGGCTTCTTGAAGGAAAAGATGTAACTCTGTGAGATGAGTTAAGAGAACACAGAGCAGTTTCTAAGAAAGCTTCTTTCCAGTTTTGAACGGAAGATATTTCCTTTTTCACCATAGACCTCTATGGGCCTCCAAATATCCCTTTGCCAATTCCACAAGAACAGCTTTAGCGAAAGGCTTCTTCAAGAGAAAGATGTAACTCTGTGAGATGAATTAACAGAACACAGAGCAGTTTCTCAGAAAGCTTCTTTCCAGTATTGAACGGAAGATATTTCTTTTCTCACCATAGCCCTCTATGGGCTTCCAAATATCCCTTTGATAATTCCACAAGAGCAGCCTTAGCGAAAGGCTTCTTGAAGGGAAAGATGTAACTCTGTGAGATTAATTAACAGAACACAGAGCATTTTCTCAGAAAGCTTCTTTCCAGTTTTGAACAGAAGATATTTCCTTTTTCACCATAGCCCTCTATGGGCTTCCAAATATCCCTTTGCCAATTCCACAAGAACATCCTTAGAAAAGGCTTCTTGAAGGGAAAGATGTAACTCTGTGAGATGAATTAACAGAACACAGAGCAGTTTCTCAGAAAGCTTCTTTCCAGTTTTGAACGAAAGATATTTCCTTTTCACCGTAGCACTCTATGGGCTTCCAAATATCCCTTTGTCAGTTCCACAAGAACAGCCTTAGCGAAAGGCTTCTTGAAGGGAAAGATGTATCTCTGTGAAATGAATTTACAGAACACAGAGCAGTTTCTCAGAAAGCTTCTTTCCGGTTTTAAACGGAAGATTTTTCCCATTTCACCATAGCCCTCTATTGGCTTCCAAATATCCCTTTGTCAATTCCACAAGAACAGCCTTAGCGAAAGGCTTCTTGAAGGGAAAGATGTAACTCTGTGAGATGAATTAACAGAACACAGAGCAGTTTCTCAGAAAGCTTCTTTCCGGTTTTGAACCGAAGATATGTCCTTTTTCACCATAGCCCTCTATGGGCTTCCTAATATCACTTTGCCAATTCCTCAAGAACAGCCTTAGCGAAAGGTTTCTTGAAGGGAAAGATGTAACTCTGAGAGATGAATTAAGAGAACACAGAGCAGTTTCTCAGAAAGCTTCTTTCCAGTTTTGAACCGAAAATATGTCCTTTTTCACCATAGCCCTCTAGGGGCTTCCAAATATCCTTTTACCAATTCCAAAAAAACAGCCTTTCCGAAAGGCTTCATGAAAGGAAAGATGTAACTCTGTGAGATAAATTAACAGAACACAGAGCAGTTTCTCAGAAAGCTTCTTTCCAGTGTTGAACGGAAGATATTTCCTTTTTCACCATAGCTCTCTATGGGCTTCCAAATATCCCTTTGCCAATGCCACAAGAACAGCCTTAACGAAAGGCTTCTTGAAGGGAAAGATGTAACTCTGTGAGATGAATTAACAGAACACAGAGCAGTTTCTCAGAAAGCTTCTTTCCAGTTTTGAACGGAAGATATTTCCTTTTTCACCATAGCCCTCTAGGGCTTCCAAATATCACTTTGCGTATTCCACAAGAACAGCCTTAGCGAAAGGCTTCTTGAAGGGAAAGATGTAACTCTGTGAGATGAATTAACAGAACACAGAGCACTTTCTCAGAAAGCTTCTTTCCAGTTTTGAACGGAAGATATTTCCTTTTTCACCGTAGCCCTCTATGGGCTTCCAAATATCCCTTTGCCAATTCCGCAAGAACAGCCTTAACGAAAGGCTTCTTGAAGGAAAAGATGTAACCCTGTGAGATGAGTTAACAGAACACAGAGCAGTTTCAAAGAAAGCTTCTTTCCAGTTTTGAACGGAAGATATTTCCTTTTTCACCATAGCCCTCTAAAGGCTTCCGAATACCCTTCGCCAATTCCACAGGAAGAGCCTTAGCGAAAGGCTTCTTGAAGGGAAAGATGTAACTCTGTGAGATGAATTAACAGAACACAGAGCAGTTTATCAGAAAGCTTCTTTCCAGTTTTGAACGGAAGATATTTCCTTTTTCACCATAGCCCTCTATGGGCTTCCAAATATCCCTTTGCCAATTCCACAAGAACAGCCTTAGCGAAAGGCTTCTTGAAGGGAAAGATGTAACTCTGTGAGATGAATTAACAGAACACAGAGAAGTTTCTCAGAAAGCTTCTTTCCAGTTTTGAACGGAAAATATTTCCTTTTTCACCATAGCCCTCTATGGGCTTCCAAATATCCCTTTGCCAATTCCACAAGAACAGCCTTAGCGAAAGGCTTCTAGAAGGAAAAGATGTAACTCTGTGAGATGAATTAACAGAACACGGAGCAGTTTCTCAGAAAGCTTCTTTGCAGTTTTGAACGGAAAATATTTCCTTTTTCACCTTAGCCCTCTAAGGGCTTCCAAATATCCCTTTTCCAATTCCACAAGAACAGCCTTAGCGAAGGGCTTCTTGAAGGGAAAGATGTAACTCTGCGAGGTGAATTAACATAACACAGAGTAGTTTCTCAGAAAGCTTCTTTCCAGTATTGAACGGAAGATATTTCCTTTTTCACCATAGCCCTCTATGGGCTTCCAAATATCCCTTTGCCAATTCCACAAGAACAACCTTAGCGAAAGGTTGCTGGAAGGAAAAGATGTAACTCTGTGAGATGAATTAACAGAAAACAGAGCAGTTTCTCAGAAAGCTTGTTTCTGGTTTTGAACGGAAGATATTTAATTTTTCACCGTAGCCCTCTATGGGCTTCCAAATATCCCTTTGACAATTCCACAAGAACAGCCTTAGCGAAAGGCTTCTTGAAGGGAAAGATGTAACTCGGTGAAATGAAGTAACAGAACACAGGGCAGCTTCTCAGAAAGCTTCTTTCCGGTTTTAAAAGGAAGATTTTTCCTATTTCACCATAGCCCTCTATGGGCTTCCAAATATCCTTTTGCCAATTCCAAAAGAACAGCCTTTAGGAAAGGCTTCTTGAAAGGAAAGATGTAACTCTGTGAGATTTATTAACAGAACACAGATCAGTTTCTTAGAAAGCTTCTTTCCAGTTTTGAACGGAAGATATTTCCTTTTTCACCATAGCCCTCTATGGGCTTCCAAATATCCCTTTGCCAATTCCACAAGAACTGCCTTAGCGAAAGGCTTGTTGGAGGGAAAGATGTAACTCTGTGAGATGAATTAACAGAACACAGAGCAGTTTCTCATAAAGTTTCTTTCTGGTTTTGAACGGAAGATATTTCCTTTTTCACCGTAGCTCTCTATGGGCTTCCAAATATCACTTTGCCAATTCCACAAGAACAGCCTTAGCGAAAGGCTTCTTGAAGGGAAAGATGTAACTCTGTGAGATGAATTAACAGAACACAGAGCAGTTTCTCAGAAAGCTTCTTTCCAGTTTTGAACGGAAGATATTTCCTTATTCAGCATAGCCCTCTATGGGCTTCCAAATATCCCTTTGCCAATTCCACAAGAACAGCCTTAGCGAAAGGCTTCTGGAATGGAAAGATGTAACTCTGTGAGATGAATTAACAGAACACAGAGCAGTTTCTCAGAAAGTTTCTTTCCAGTTTTGAACGGAAGATATTTCCTTTTTCACCATAGCCCTCTATGGGCTTCCAAATATCCCTTTTCCATTTCCACAAGAACAGCCTTAGCGAAAGGCTTCTTTAAGGGAAAGATGTAACTCTGTGAGATGAATTCACAGAACACAGAGCAGTTTCTCAGAAAGCTTCTTTCCAGGTTTGAACGGAAGATATTTCCTTTTTCACCATAGCCCTCTAAGGGCTTCCAAATATCCCTTTGCCAATTCCAAAAAACAGCCTTTGCGAAAGTCTTCTTGAAGGGAAAAGTGTAACTCTGTGAGATGAATTAACAGAACACAGAGCAGTTTCTCAGAATGATTATTTCCAATTTTGAACGGAAGATATTTCCTTTTTCACCATAGCCCTCTATGGGCTTCCAAATATCGCTTTGTAAATTCCACAAGAACAGACTTAGCGAAAGGCTTCTTCAAGAGAAAGATGTATCTCTGTGAGATAAATTAACAGAACACAGAGCAGTTTCTCAGAAAGCTTCTTTCCAGTTTTGAACGGAAGATATTTCCTTTTTCACCATAGCCCTCTATGGGCTTCCAAATATCCCTTTCCTAATTCCACAAGAACAGCTTTAGCGAAAGGCTTCTTGAAGAGAAAGATGTAACTCTATGAGATGAATTAACAGAACACAGAGCAGTTTCTCAGAAAGCTTCTTTGCAGTTTTGAAGGGAAGATATTTCCTTTTTCACCATAGCCCTCTATGGCCTTCCGAATACTCTGCGCCAATTCCACAAGAGCAGCCTTAGCGAAAGGCTTCTTGAAGGGAAAGATGTAACTCTGTGAGATGAATTAACAGAACACAGAGCAGTTTCTCAGAAAGCTTCTTTCCAGTTTTGAACGGAAGATATTTCCTTTTTCACCATAGCCCTCTATGGGCTTCCAAATATCCCTTTGCCAATTCCACAAGAACAGCCTTAGCGAAAGGCTTCTTGAATGGAAAGATGTACCACTGTGAGATGAATAAACAGAATACAGAGCAGTTTCTCAGAAAGATTCTACCAGTTTTGAACGGAAGATATTTCCTTTTTCACCGTAGCCCTCTAAGGGCTTCCAAATATCCCTTTGCCTATTCCACAAGAACAGCCTTAGCGAAAGGCTTCTTGAAGGGAAAGATGTAACTCTGTGAGATGAATTAACAGAACACAGAGCAGTTTCTCAGAAAGCTTCTTTCCAGTGTTGAACGGAAGATATATCCTTTTTCACCATAGCCCTCTAAGGGCTTCCAAATATCCCTTTGCCAATTACACAAGAACAGCCTTAGCGAAAGGCTTCTTGAAGGGAAAGATGTAACTCTGTGAGATGAATTAACAGAACACAGAGCAGTTTCTCAGAAAGCTTCTTTCCGGTTTTGAACGGAAGATATTTCCTTTTCACCATAGCCCTCTATGGGCTTCCAAATATCCCTTGTCAATTCCACAAGAACAGCCTTAGCGAAAGGCTTCTTGAAGGGAAAGATGTATCTCTGTGAAATGAATTAACAGAACACAGAGCAGTTTCTCAGAAATCTTCTTTCCGGTTTTAAACGGAAGATTTTCCTATTTCACCATAGCCCTCTATGGGCTTCCAAATATCCCGTTGTCAATTCCACAAGAACAGCCTTAGCGAAAGGCTTCTTGGAGGGAAAGATGTAACTCTGTGAGATGAATTAACAGAACACAGAGCAGTTTCTCAGAAAGCTTCTTTCCGGTTTTGAACGGAAGATATTTCCTTTTTCACCATAGCCCTCTATGGGCTTTCAAATATCCCTTTGCCAATTCCAAAAAACAGCCTTTGCGAAAGTCTTCTTGAGGGGAAAGATGTAACTCTGTGAGATGAATTAACAGAACACAGAACAGTTTCTCAGAATGCTTATTTCCAGTTTTGAACGGAAGATATTTCCTTTTTCACCATAGCCCTCTATGGGCTTCCAAATATCCCTTTGTAAATTCCACAAGAACAGCCTTAGCGAAAGGCTACTTGAAGGGAAATATGTAACTCTCTGAGATGAATTAACAGAACACAGAGCAGTTTCTCAGAAAGCTTCTTTCCGGTTTTGAACGGAAGATATTTCCTTTTCACCGTAGCCCTCTATGGGCTTCCAAATATCCCTTTGTCAATTCCACAAGAACAGCGTTAGCGAAAGGCTACTTGAAGGGAACGATGTATCTCTGTGAAATGAAGTAACAGAACACAGAGCTGCTTCTCAGAAAGTTTCTTTCCAATTTTGAACGGAAGACATTTCCTTTTTCACCATAGCCCTCTGTGGGCTTCCAAATATCCCTTTACCAATTCCACAAGAACACCCTTAGCGAAAGGCTTCTTGAATGGAAAGATGTAACTCTGTGAGACGAATTAACAGAACACAGAGCAGTTTCTCAGAAAGCTTCTTTCCAGTTTTGAACGGAAGATATTTCCTTTTTCAACATAGCCCTCTATGGGCTTCCAAATATCCCTTTGCCAATTCCACAAGAACAGCTTTAGCGAAAGGCTTCTTCAAGAGAAAGATGTATCTCTGTGAGATAAATTAACAGAACACAGAGCAGTTTCTCCGAAAGCTTCTTTCCAGTTTTGAACGGAAGATATTTCCTTTTTCACCATAGCCCTCTATGGGCTTCCAAATATCCCTTTCCTAATTCCACAAGAACAGCTTTAGCTAAAGGCTTCTTGAAGAGAAAGATGTAACTCTGTGAGATGAATTAACAGAACACAGAGCAGTTTCTCAGAAAGCTTCTTTCCAGTTTTGAAGGGAAGATATTTCCTTTTTCACCATAACCCTCTATGGCCTTCCGAATACTCTGCGCCAATTCCACAAGAACAGCCTTAGCGAAAGGCTTCTTGAAGGGAAAGATGTAACTCTCTGAGATGAATTAACAGAACACAGAGCAGTTTCTCAGAAAGCTTCTTTCCAGTTTTGAAGGGAAGATATTTCCTTTTTCACCATGGCCCTCTATGGGCTTCCAAATATTCCTTTGCCAATTGCACAAGAACAGCCTTAGCGAAGGGCTTCTTGAAGGGAAAGATGTAACTCTGTGAGATGAATTAACATAACAGAGAGTAGTTTCTCAGAAAGCTTCTTTCCAGTTTTGAACGGAAGATATTTCCTTTTTCACCATAGCACACTATGGGCTTCGAAATATCCCTTTTCCAATTCCAAAAGAACAGCCTTAGCGAAAGGCTTCTTGAAGGGAAAGATGTAACTCTGTGAGATGAATTAACAGAACACAGAACAGTTTCTCAGAAAGCTACTTTCCAGTTTTGAACAGAAGCTATTTCCTTTTTCACCATAGCCCTCTATGGGCTTCCACATATCCCTTTGCCTATTCCACAAGAACAGCCTTAGCGAAAGGCTTCTTGAAGGGAAAGATGTAACTCTGTGAGATGAATTAACAGAACACAGAGCAGTTTCTCAGAAAGCTTCTTTCCGGTTTTGAACGGAAGATATTTCCTTTTTCACCATAGCCCTCTATGGGCTTCCAAATATGCCTTTGCCAATTCCACAAGAACAGCCTTAGCGAAAGGCTTCTTGAATGGAAAGATGTACCTCTGTGAGATGAATAAACAGAACACAGAGCAGTTTCTCAGAAAGCTTCTACCACTTTTGAACGGAAGATATTTCCTTTTTCACCATAGCCCTCTATGGGCTTCCAACTATCCCTTTGCCTATTCCACAAGAACAGCCTTAACGAAAGGGTTCTTGAAGGAAAAGATGTAACTCTGTGAGATGAGTTAACAGAACACAGAGCAGTTTCTCAGAAAGCTTCTTTCCAGTTTCGAACGGAAGATATTTCCTTTTTCACCATAGCCCTCTATGGGCTTCCAAATATCCCTTTGCCAATTCCACAAGAACAGCTGTAGCGAAAGGCTTCTTCAAGAGAAAGATGCAACTCTGAGAGATAAATTAACAGAACACAGAGCAGTTTCTTAGAAAGCTTCTTTCCAGTTTTGAAGGGAAGATATTTCCTTTTTCACCATAGCCCTCTATGGCCTACCGAATACCCTGCGCCAATTCCACAAGAACAGCCTTTGCGAAAGGCTTCTTGAAGGGAAAGATGTAACTCTGTGAGATGAATTAACAGAACACAGAGCAGTTTCTCAGAAAGCTTCTTTCCAGTTTTGAACGGAAGATATTTCCTTTTTCACCATAGCCCTCTATGGGCTTCCAAATATCCCTTTGCCAATTCCACATGAACAGCCTTAGCGAAAGCCTTCTTGAAAGGAAAGATGTAACTCTGTGAGATGAATTAACAGAACACAGAGCAGTTTCTCAGAAAGCTTCTTTCCAGTTTTGAACGGAAGATATTTCCTTTTCACCATAGACCTCTATGGGCTTCAAAATATCCCTTTGCCAATTCCACAAGAACAGCCTTAGCGAAAGGCTTCTTGAAGGGAAAGATGTATCTCTGTGAGGTGAATTAACAGAACACAGAGCAGTTTCTCAGAAAGCTTCTTTCCGGTTTTGAACGGAAGATATTTCCTTTTCACCATAGCCCTCTATGGGCTTCCAAATATCCCTTTGTCAACTACACAAGAACAGCCTTAGCGAAAGGCTTCTTGAAGGTAAAGATGTAACTCTGTGAGATGAATTAACAAACACAGAGAAGTTTCTCAGAAAGTTTCTTTCCAGTTTTGAACGCAAGTTATTTCCTTTTCCACCATAGCCCTCTTACGGCTTCCAAATATCCCTTTGCCAATTCCACATGAACAGCCTTAGCGAAAGGTTTCTTGAAGGGAAAGATGTAACTCTGTGAGATGAATTAACAGAACACAGAGCAGTTTCTCGTAAAGCTTCTTTCCAGGTTTGAACGGAAGATATTTCCTTTTTCACCATAGCCCTCTATGGGCTTCCAAATATCCCTTTGCCAATTCCAAAAAACAGACTTTGCGAAAGTCTTCTTGAAGGGAAAGATGTAACTCTGGTGGATGAATTAACAGAACACAGAGCAGTTTCTCAGAATGCTTATTTCCACTTTTGAACGGAAGATATTTCCTTTTTCAACATAGCCCTCTATGGGCTTCCAAATATCCCTTTGTCAATACCACAAGAACAGCCTTAGCCAAAGGCTTCTTGAAGGGAACGATGTAACTCTGTGAAATGAATTAACAGAACACAGAGGAGTTTCTCAGAAAGCTTCTTTCCGGTTTTGAACGGAAGATTTTTCCTATTTCACCGTAGCTCTCTATGGGCTTCCAAATATCCCTTTGTCAATTCCACAAGAACAGCCTTATCGAAAGGCTTCTTGAAGAGAAAGATGTAACTCTGTGATATGAATTAACAGAACACAGAGCAGTTTCTCAGAAAGCTTCTTTCCAGTTTTGAACGGAAGGTATATCCTTTTTTACCATAGCCCTCTACGGGCTTCCAAATATCCCTTTACCAAGTCCACAAGAACAGCCTTAGCGAAAGGCTTCTTGAAGGGAAAGATGTAACTCTGTGAGATGAATTAACAGAACACAGAGCAGTTTCTCAGAAAGCTTCTTTCCGGTTTTGAACGGAAGATATTTCCTTTTTCACCATAGCCCTCTATGGGCTTCCTAATATCCCTTTGCCAATTCCACAAGAACACCCTTAGTGAAAGGCTTCTTGAATGGAAAGATGTAATTCTGTGATATGAATTAACAGAACACAGAGCAGTTTCTCAGAAAGTTTCTTTCCAGTTTTGAACGGAAGATATTTCCTTTTTCACCATAGGCCTCTATGGGCTTCCAAATATCCCTTTGCCAATTCCACAAGAACAGCCTTAGCGAAAGGCTTCTTGAAGGAAAAGATGTAACTCTGTGAGATGAATTAACAGAACACAGAGCAGTTGCTCAGAAAGCTTCTTTCCAGTTTTGAACGGAAGATATTTCCTTTTTCACCCTAGCCCTATAGGGCTTCCAAATATCACTTTGCCAATTCCACAAGAACAGCCTTAGCGAAAGGCATCTTGAAGGGAAAGATGTAACTCTGTGAGATGAATTAAAAGAACACAGAGCACTTTCTCAGAAAGCTTCTTTCCAGTGTTGAACGGAAGATATTTCCTTTTTCACCATAGCCCTCTATGGGCTTCCAAATATCCCTTGGCCAACTCCGCAAGAACAGCCTAAAAGAAAGGCTTCTTGAAGGAAAAGATGTAACTCTGTGAGATGAGTTAACAGAACACAGAGCAGTATCTAAGAAAGATTCTTTCCAGTTTTCAACGGAAGATATTTCCTTTTTCACCATAACCCTCTATGGGCTTCCAAATATCCCTTTGCCAATTCCACAAGAACAGCTTTAGCGAAAGGCTTCTTCAAGAGAAAGATGTAACTCTGTGAGATGAATTAACAGAACACAGAGCAGTTTCTCAGAAAGCTTCTTTCCAGTTTTGAACGGAAGATATTTCCTTTTTCACCATAGCCCTCTACGGGCTTCCAAATATCCCTTTGCCAATTCCACAAGAACAGCCTTAGCGAAAGGCTTCTTGAAGGGAAAGATGTAACTCTGAGAGATGAATTAAGAGAACACAGAGCAGTTTCTCAGAAAGCTTTTTTCCAGTTTTGAACGGAAGATATGTCCTTTTTCACCATAGCCCTCTATGGTCTTCCAAATATCCTTTTGCCAATTCCAAAAGAAGAGCCTTTGCGAAACGCTTCTTGAAAGGAAAGATGTAACTCTGTCAGATGATTTAACAGAACACAGAGCAGTTTCTTAGAAAGCTTCTTTCCAGTTTTGAACGGAAGATATTTCCTTTTTCACCATAGCCCTCTATGGGCTTCCAAATATCCCTTTGCCAATTCCACAAGAACTGCCTTAGCGAAAGGCTTGTTGGAGGGAAAGATGTAACTCTGTGAGATGGATTAACAGAACACAGAGCAGTTTCTCAGAAAGCTTCTTTCTGGTTTTGAACGGAAGATATTTCCTTTTTCACCGTAGCCCTCTATGGGCTTCCAAATATCCCTTTGCCAATTCCACAAGAACATCCTTAGCGAAAGGCTTCTTGAAGGGAAAGATGTAACTCTGTGAGATGAATTCACAGAACACAGAGCAGTTTCTCAGAACGCTTCTTTCCAGGTTTGAACGGAAGATATTTCCTTTTTCACCATAGCCCTCTAAGGGCTTCCAAATATCCCTTTGCCAATTCCAAAAAACAGCCTTTGCGAAAGTCTTCTTGAAGGGAAAAGTGTAACTCTGTGAGATGAATTAACAGAACACAGAGCAGTTTCTCAGAATGATTATTTCCAATTTTGAACGGAAGATATTTCCTTTTTCACCATAGCCCTCTATGGGCTTCCAAATATCGCTTTGTAAATTCCACAAGAACAGACTTAGCGAAAGGCTTCTTCAAGAGAAAGATGTATCTCTGTGAGATAAATTAACAGAACACAGAGCAGTTTCTCAGAAAGCTTCTTTCCAGTTTTGAACGGAAGATATTTCCTTTTTCACCATAGCCCTCTATGGGCTTCCAAATATCCCTTTCCTAATTCCACAAGAACAGCTTTAGCGAAAGGCTTCTTGAAGAGAAAGATGTAACTCTATGAGATAAATTAACAGAACACAGAGCAGTTTCTCAGAAAGCTTCTTTGCAGTTTTGAAGGGAAGATATTTCCTTTTTCACCATAGCCCTCTATGGCCTTCCGAATACTCTGCGCCAATTCCACAAGAGCAGCCTTAGCGAAAGGCTTCTTGAAGGGAAAGATGTAACTCTGTGAGATGAATTAACAGAACACAGAGCAGTTTCTCAGAAAGCTTCTTTCCAGTTTTGAACGGAAGATATTTCCTTTTTCACCATAGCCCTCTATGGGCTTCCAAATATCCCTTTGCCAATTCCACAAGAACAGCCTTAGCGAAAGGCTTCTTGAATGGAAAGATGTACCACTGTGAGATGAATAAACAGAATACAGAGCAGTTTCTCAGAAAGATTCTACCAGTTTTGAACGGAAGATATTTCCTTTTTCACCGTAGCCCTCTAAGGGCTTCCAAATATCCCTTTGCCTATTCCACAAGAACAGCCTTAGCGAAAGGCTTCTTGAAGGGAAAGATGTAACACTGTGAGATGAATTAACAGAACACAGAGCAGTTTCTCAGAAAGCTTCTTTCCAGTGTTGAACGGAAGATATATCCTTTTTCACCATAGCCCTCTAAGGGCTTCCAAATATCCCTTTGCCAATTACACAAGAACAGCCTTAGCGAAAGGCTTCTTGAAGGGAAAGATGTAACTCTGTGAGATGAATTAACAGAACACAGAGCAGTTTCTCAGAAAGCTTCTTTCCGGTTTTGAACGGAAGATATTTCCTTTTCACCATAGCCCTCTATGGGCTTCCAAATATCCCTTGTCAATTCCACAAGAACAGCCTTAGCGAAAGGCTTCTTGAAGGGAAAGATGTATCTCTGTGAAATGAATTAACAGAACACAGAGCAGTTTCTCAGAAATCTTCTTTCCGGTTTTAAACGGAAGATTTTCCTATTTCACCATAGCCCTCTATGGGCTTCCAAATATCCCGTTGTCAATTCCACAAGAACAGCCTTAGCGAAAGGCTTCTTGAAGGGAAAGATGTAACTCTGTGAGATGAATTAACAGAACACAGAGCAGTTTCTCAGAAAGCTTCTTTCCGGTTTTGAACGGAAGATATTTCCTTTTTCACCATAGCCCTCTATGGGCTTTCAAATATCCCTTTGCCAATTCCAAAAAACAGCCTTTGCGAAAGTCTTCTTGAAGGGAAAGATGTAACTCTGTGAGATGAATTAACAGAACACAGAACAGTTTCTCAGAATGCTTATTTCCAGTTTTGAACGGAAGATATTTCCTTTTTCACCATAGCCCTCTATGGGCTTCCAAATATCCCTTTGTAAATTCCACAAGAACAGCCTTAGCGAAAGGCTACTTGAAGGGAAATATGTAACTCTGTGAGATGAATTAACAGAACACAGAGCAGTTTCTCAGAAAGCTTCTTTCCGGTTTTGAACGGAAGATATTTCCTTTTCACCGTAGCCCTCTATGGGCTTCCAAATATCCCTTTGTCAATTCCACAAGAACAGCGTTAGCGAAAGGCTACTTGAAGGGAACGATGTATCTCTGTGAAATGAAGTAACAGAACACAGAGCTGCTTCTCAGAAAGCTTCTTTCCAATTTTGAACGGAAGACATTTCCTTTTTCACCATAGCCCTCTGTGGGCTTCCAAATATCCCTTTACCAATTCCACAAGAACACCCTTAGCGAAAGGCTTCTTGAATGGAAAGATGTAACTCTGTGAGATGAATTAACAGAACACAGAGCAGTTTCTCAGAAAGCTTCTTTCCGGTTTTGAACGGAAGATATTTCCTTTTTCACCATAGCCCTCTATGGGCTTCCAAATATCCCTTTGACAATTCCACAAGAACACCCTTAGCGAAAGCCTTCTTGAATGGAAAGATGTAACTCTGTGAGATGAATTAACAGAACACAGAGCAGTTTCTCAGAAAGCTTCTTTCCAGTTTTGAACGGAAGATATTTCCTTTTTCAACATAGCCCTCTATGGGCTTCCAAATATCCCTTTGCCAATTCCACAAGAACAGCTTTAGCGAAAGGCTTCTTCAAGAGAAAGATGTATCTCTGTGAGATAAATTAACAGAACACAGAGCAGTTTCTCCGAAAGCTTCTTTCCAGTTTTGAACGGAAGATATTTCCTTTTTCACCATAGCCCTCTATGGGCTTCCAAATATCCCTTTCCTAATTCCACAAGAACAGCTTTAGCTAAAGGCTTCTTGAAGACAAAGATGTAACTCTGTGAGATGAATTAACAGAACACAGAGCAGTTTCTCAGAAAGCTTCTTTCCAGTTTTGAAGGGAAGATATTTCCTTTTTCACCATAGCCCTCTATGGCCTTCCGAATACTCTGCGCCAATTCCACAAGAACAGCCTTAGCGAAAGGCTTCTTGAAGGGAAAGATGTAACTCTGTGAGATGAATTAACAGAACACAGAGCAGTTTCTCAGAAAGCTTCTTTCCAGTTTTGAACGGAAGATATTTCCTTTTTTAACCATAGCCCTCTATGGGCTTCCAAATATACCTTTGCCAATTCCACATGAACAGCCTTAGCGAAAGGCTTCTTCAAGGGAAAGATGTAACTCTGTGAGATGAATTAACAGAACACAGAGCAGTTTCTCAGAAAGCTTCTTTCAGGTTTTGAACGGAAGATATTTGCTTTTCACCATAGCCCTCTATGGGCTTCCAAATATCCCTTTGTCAATTCCACAAGAACAGCCTTAGCGAAAGGCTTCTTGAAGGGAAAGATGTATCTCTGTGAAATGAAGTAACAAAACACAGAGCAGCTTCTCAGAAACCTTCTTTCCGGTTTTGAACGGAAGATATTTCCTTTTTCACCATAGCCCTCTATGGGCTTCCAAATATCCCTTTGTCAATACCACAAGAACAGCCTTAGCGAAAGGCTTCTTGAAGGAAATGATGTAACTCTGTGAGATGAATTAACAGAACACAGAGGAGTTTCTCAGAAAGCTTCTTTCCGGTTTTGAACGGAAGATATTTCCTATTTCACCGTAGCCCTCTATGGTCTTCCAAATATCCCTTTGTCAATTCCACAAGAACAGCCTTACCGAAAGGCTTCTTGAAGAGAAAGATGTAACTCTGTGATATGAATTAACAGAACACAGAGCAGTTTCTCAGAAAGCTTCTTTCCAGTTTTGAAGGGAAGGTATATCCTTTTTTACCATAGCCCTCTACGGGCTTCCAAATATCCCTTTGCCAATTCCACAAGAACAGCCTTAGCGAAAGGCTTCTTGAAGGGAAAGATGTAACTCTGTGAGATGAATTAACAGAACACAGAGAAGTTTCTCAGAAAGCTTCTTTCCAGTTTTGAACGCAAGATATTTCCTTTTCCACCATAGCCCTCTTACGGCTTCCAAATATCCCTTTGCCCATTCCACAAGAACAATCTTAGCGAAAGGTTTCTTGAAGGGAAAGATGTAACTCTGTGAGATGAATTAACAGAACACAGAGCAGTTTCTCAGAAAGCTTCTTTCCGGTTTTGAACGGAAGATATTTCCTTTTTTAACCATAGCCCTCTATGGGCTTCCAAATATCCCTTTTCCAAATCCACATGAACAGCCTTAGCGAAAGGTTTCTTGAAGGGAAAGATGTAACTCTGTGAGATGAATTAACGGAACACAGAGCAGTTTCTCATAAAGCTTCTTTCCAGGTTTGAACGGAAGATATTTCCTTTTTCACCATAGCCCTCTATGGGCTTCCAAATATCCCTTTGCCAATTCCAAAAAACAGCCTTTGCGAAAGCCTTCTTGAAGGGAAAGATGTAACTCTGTGAGATGAATTAACAGAACACAGAGCAGTTTCTCAGAATGCTTATTTCCACTTTTGAACGGAAGATATTTCCTTTTTCAACATAGCCCTCTATGGGCTTCCTAATATCCCTTTGTAAATTCCACAAGAAAAGCCTTAGCGAAAGGCTTCCTGAAGGGAAATATGTAACTCTGTGAGATGAATTAACACAACACAGGGCAGTTTCTCAGAAAGCTTCCTTCCGGTTTTGAACGGAATATATTTCCTTTTAACCATAGCCCTCTATGGGCTTCCAAATATCCCTTTGCCAATTCCACAAGAACAGCGTTAGCGAAAGG
The DNA here is from genome assembly GCF_047675955.1 of Chlorocebus sabaeus. Taxonomy (NCBI): domain Eukaryota; kingdom Metazoa; phylum Chordata; class Mammalia; order Primates; family Cercopithecidae; genus Chlorocebus; species Chlorocebus sabaeus. The sequence continues at coordinate 402,146 of NW_027328325.1, read as the reverse complement.
CTTCTTGAAGGGAAAGATGTATCTCTGTGAAATGAAGTAACAGAACACAGAGCTGCTTCTCAGAAAGCTTCTTTCCAATTTTGAACGGAAGACATTTCCTTTTTCACCATAGCCCTCTGTGGGCTTCCAAATATCCCTTTTCCAAGTCCACAAGAACAGCCTTAGCGAAAGGCTTCTTGAAGGGAAAGATGTAACTCTGTGAGATGAATTAACAGAACACAGAGCAGTTTCTCAGAAAGCTTCTTTCCGGTTTTGAACGGAAGATATTTCCTTTTTCACCATAGCCCTCTATGGGCTTCCAAATATCCCTTTGCCAATTCCACAAGAACACCCTTAGTGAACGGCTTCTTGAATGGAAAGATGTAACTCTGTGATATGAATTAACAGAACACAGAGCAGTTTCTCAGAAAGTTTCTTTCCAGTTTTGAACGGAAGATATTTCCTTCTTCACCATAGCCCTCTATGGGCTTCCAAATATCCCTTTGCCAATTCCACAAGAACAGCCTTAGCGAAAGGCTTCTTGAAGGAAAAGATGTAACTCTGTGAGATGAATTAACAGAACACAGAGCAGTTTCTCAGAAAGCTTCTTTCCGGTTTTGAACGGAAGATATTTCCTTTTCACCATAGCCCTCTATGGGCTTCCAAATATCCCTTTGTCAATTCCACAAGAACAGCCTTAGCGAAAGGCTTCTTGAAGGGAAAGATGTAACTCTGTGAGATGAATTAACAGAACACAGAGCAGTTTCTCAGAAAGCTTCTTTCCAGTTTTGAACGGAAGATATTTCCTTTTTCACCATAGCCCTCTACGGGCTTCCAAATATCCCTTTGCCAATTCCACAAGAACTGCCTTAGCGAAAGGCTTGTTGGAGGGAAAGATGTAACTCTGTGAGATGGATTAGCAGAACACAGAGCAGTTTCTCAGAAAGCTTCTTTCCGGTTTTGAACGGAAGATATTTCCTTTTTCACCATAGCCCTCTATGGGCTTCAAAATATCCCTTTGCCAATTTCACAAGAACTTCCTTAGCGAAAGGCTTCTTGAAGGGAAAGATGTAACTCTGTGAGATGAATTAACAGAACACAGAGCAGTTTCTCAGAAAGCTTCTTTCCGGTTTTGAACGGAAGATATTTCCTTTTTCAGCCTCGCCCCCTATGGATTTCCAAATATCCCTTTGCCAATTCCACAAGAACAGCCTTAGCGAAAGGCTTCTTGAAGGAAAGATGTAACTCTGTGAGATGAATTAACAGAACACAGAGCAGTTTCTCAGAAAGCTTCTTTCCGGTTTTGAACGGAAGATATGTCCTTTTTCACCCTATCCCTCTATGGACTTCCAAATATCCCTTTGCCAATTCCACAAGAACAGCCTTAGCGAAAGACTTCTTGGAGGGAAAGATGTAATCTTTGAGATGAATTAACAGAACACAGAGCAGTTTCTCAGAAAGCTTCTTTCCAGGTTTGAACGGAAGATATTTCCTTTTTCACCATAGCCCTCTAAGGGCTTCCAAATATCCCTTTGCCAATTCCAAAAAGCAGCCTTTGCGAAAGTCTTCATGAAGGGAAAGGTGTAACTCTGTGAGACGAATTAACAGAACACAGAGCAGTTTCTCAGAATGATTATTTCCAATTTTGAACGGAAGATATTTCCTTTTTCACCGTAGCCCTCTATGGGCTTCCAAATATCCCTTTGTAAATTCCACAAGAACAGCCTTAGCGAAAGGCTTCGTGAAGGGAAAGATGTAACTCTCTGAGATGAATTAACAGAACACAGAGCAGTTTCTCAGAAAGCTTCTTTCCAGTTTTGAAGGGAAGATATTTCCTTTTTCACCATGGCCCTCTATGGGCTTCCAAATATTCCTTTGCCAATTGCACAAGAACAGCCTTAGCGAAGGGCTTCTTGAAGGGAAAGATGTAACTCTGTGAGATGAATTAACATAACAGAGAGTAGTTTCTCAGCAAGCTTCTTTCCAGTTTTGAACGGAAGATATTTCCTTTTTCACCATAGCACACTATGGGCTTCGAAATATCCCTTTTCCAATTCCAAAAGAACAGCCTTAGCGAAAGGCTTCTTGAAGGGAAAGATGTAACTCTGTGAGATGAATTAACAGAACACAGAACAGTTTCTCAGAAAGCTACTTTCCAGTTTTGAACAGAAGCTATTTCCTTTTTCACCATAGCCCTCTATGGGCTTCCACATATCCCTTTGCCTATTCCACAAGAACAGCCTTAGCGAAAGGCTTCTTGAAGGGAAAGATGTAACTCTGTGAGATGAATTAACAGAACACAGAGCAGTTTCTCAGAAAGCTTCTTTCCGGTTTTGAACGGAAGATATTTCCTTTTTCACCATAGCCCTCTATGGGCTTCCAAATATGCCTTTGCCAATTCCACAAGAACAGCCTTAGCGAAAGGCTTCTTGAATGGAAAGATGTACCTCTGTGAGATGAATAAACAGAACACAGAGCAGTTTCTCAGAAAGCTTCTACCACTTTTGAACGGAAGATATTTCCTTTTTCACCATAGCCCTCTATGGGCTTCCAACTATCCCTTTGCCTATTCCACAAGAACAGCCTTAACGAAAGGGTTCTTGAAGGAAAAGATGTAACTCTGTGAGATGAGTTAACAGAACACAGAGCAGTTTCTCAGAAAGCTTCTTTCCAGTTTCGAACGGAAGATATTTCCTTTTTCACCATAGCCCTCTATGGGCTTCCAAATATCCCTTTGCCAATTACACAAGAACAGCTGTAGCGAAAGGCTTCTTCAAGAGAAAGATGCAACTCTGAGAGATAAATTAACAGAACACAGAGCAGTTTCTTAGAAAGCTTCTTTCCAGTTTTGAAGGGAAGATATTTCCTTTTTCACCATAGCCCTCTATGGCCTACCGAATACCCTGCGCCAATTCCACAAGAACAGCCTTTGCGAAAGGCTTCTTGAAGGGAAAGATGTAACTCTGTGAGATGAATTAACAGAACACAGAGCAGTTTCTCAGAAAGCTTCTTTCCAGTTTTGAACGGAAGATATTTCCTTTTTCACCATAGCCCTCTATGGGCTTCCAAATATCCCTTTGCCAATTCCACATGAACAGCCTTAGCGAAAGCCTTCTTGAAAGGAAAGATGTAACTCTGTGAGATGAATTAACAGAACACAGAGCAGTTTCTCAGAAAGCTTCTTTCCAGTTTTGAACGGAAGACATTTCCTTTTCACCATAGTCCTCTATGGGCTTCAAAATATCCCTTTGCCAATTCCACAAGAACAGCCTTAGCGAAAGGCTTCTTGAAGGGAAAGATGTATCTCTGTGAGGTGAATTAACAGAACACAGAGCAGTTTCTCAGAAAGCTTCTTTCCGGTTTTGAACGGAAGATATTTCCTTTTCACCATAGCCCTCTATGGGCTTCCAAATATCCCTTTGTCAACTACACAAGAACAGCCTTAGCGAAAGGCTTCTTGAAGGTAAAGATGTAACTCTGTGAGATGAATTAACAAACACAGAGAAGTTTCTCAGAAAGTTTCTTTCCAGTTTTGAACGCAAGTTATTTCCTTTTCCACCATAGCCCTCTTACGGCTTCCAAATATCCCTTTGCCAATTCCACATGAACAGCCTTAGCGAAAGGTTTCTTGAAGGGAAAGATGTAACTCTGTGAGATGAATTAACAGAACACAGAGCAGTTTCTCGTAAAGCTTCTTTCCAGGTTTGAACGGAAGATATTTCCTTTTTCACCATAGCCCTCTATGGGCTTCCAAATATCCCTTTGCCAATTCCAAAAAACAGACTTTGCGAAAGTCTTCTTGAAGGGAAAGATGTAACTCTGGTGGATGAATTAACAGAACACAGAGCAGTTTCTCAGAATGCTTATTTCCACTTTTGAACGGAAGGTATTTCCTTTTTCAACATAGCCCTCTATGGGCTTCCAAATATCCCTTTGTCAATACCACAAGAACAGCCTTAGATAAAGGCTTCTTGAAGGGAACGATGTAACTCTGTGAAATGAATTAACAGAACACAGAGGAGTTTCTCAGAAAGCTTCTTTCCGGTTTTGAACGGAAGATTTTTCCTATTTCACCGTAGCTCTCTATGGGCTTCCAAATATCCCTTTGTCAATTCCACAAGAACAGCCTTATCGAAAGGCTTCTTGAAGAGAAAGATGTAACTCTGTGATATGAATTAACAGAACACAGAGCAGTTTCTCAGAAAGCTTCTTTCCAGTTTTGAACGGAAGGTATATCCTTTTTTGCCATAGCCCTCTACGGGCTTCCAAATATCCCTTTACCAAGTCCACAAGAACAGCCTTAGCGAAAGGCTTCTTGAAGGGAAAGATGTAACTCTGTGAGATGAATTAACAGAACACAGAGCAGTATCTCAGAAAGCTTCTTTCCGGTTTTGAACGGAAGATATTTCCTTTTTCACCATAGCCCTCTAAGGGCTTCCTAATATCCCTTTGCCAATTCCACAAGAACACCCTTAGTGAAAGGCTTCTTGAATGGAAAGATGTAATTCTGTGATATGAATTAACAGAACACAGAGCAGTTTCTCAGAAAGTTTCTTTCCAGTTTTGAACGGAAGATATTTCCTTTTTCACCATAGGCCTCTATGGGCTTCCAAATATCCCTTTGCCAATTCCACAAGAACAGCCTTAGCGAAAGGCTTCTTGAAGGAAAAGATGTAACTCTGTGAGATGAATTAACAGAACACAGAGCAGTTGCTCAGAAAGCTTCTTTCCAGTTTTGAACGGAAGATATTTCCTTTTTCACCCTAGCCCTATAGGGCTTCCAAATATCACTTTGCCAATTCCACAAGAACAGCCTTAGCGAAAGGCATCTTGAAGGGAAAGATGTAACTCTGTGAGATGAATTAAAAGAACACAGAGCACTTTCTCAGAAAGCTTCTTTCCAGTGTTGAACCGAAGATATTTCCTTTTTCACCATAGCCCTCTATGGGCTTCCAAATATCCCTTGGCCAACTCCGCAAGAACAGCCTAAAAGAAAGGCTTCTTGAAGGAAAAGATGTAACTCTGTGAGATGAGTTAACAGAACACAGAGCAGTATCTAAGAAAGATCCTTTCCAGTTTTCAACGGAAGATATTTCCTTTTTCACCATAACCCTCTATGGGCTTCCAAATATCCCTTTGCCAATTCCACAAGAACAGCTTTAGCGAAAGGCTTCTTCAAGAGAAAGATGTAACTCTGTGAGATGAATTAACAGAACACAGAGCAGTTTCTCAGAAAGCTTCTTTCCAGTTTTGAACGGAAGATATTTCCTTTTTCACCATAGCCCTCTACGGGCTTCCAAATATCCCTTTGCCAATTCCACAAGAACAGCCTTAGCGAAAGGCTTCTTGAAGGGAAAGATGTAACTCTGAGAGATGAATTAAGATAACACAGAGCAGTTTCTCAGAAAGCTTTTTTCCAGTTTTGAACGGAAGATATGTCCTTTTTCACCATAGCCCTCTATGGTCTTCCAAATATCCTTTTGCCAATTCCAAAAGAAGAGCCTTTGCGAAACGCTTCTTGAAAGGAAAGATGTAACTCTGTCAGATGATTTAACAGAACACAGAGCAGTTTCTTAGAAAGCTTCTTTCCAGTTTTGAACGGAAGATATTTCCTTTTTCACCATAGCCCTCTATGGGCTTCCAAATATCCCTTTGCCAATTCCACAAGAACTGCCTTAGCGAAAGGCTTGTTGGAGGGAAAGATGTAACTCTGTGAGATGGATTAACAGAACACAGAGCAGTTTCTCAGAAAGCTTCTTTCTGGTTTTGAACGGAAGATATTTCCTTTTTCACCGTAGCCCTCTATGGGCTTCCAAATATCCCTTTGCCAATTCCACAAGAACATCCTTAGCGAAAGGCTTCTTGAAGGGAAAGATGTAACTCTGTGAGATGAATTAACAGAACACAGAGCAGTTTCTCAGAAAGCTTCTTTCCAGGTTTGAACGGAAGATATTTCCTTTTTCACCATAGCCCTCTAAGGGCTTCCAAATATCCCTTTGCCAATTCCAAAAAGCAGCCTTTGCGAAAGTCTTCTTGAAGGGAAAGGTGTAACTCTGTGAGATGAATTAACAGAACACAGAGCAGTTACTCAGAATGATTATTTCCAATTTTGAACGGAAGATATTTCCTTTTTCACCGTAGCCCTCTATGGGCTTCCAAATATCCCTTTGTAAATTCCACAAGAACAGCCTTAGCGAAAGGCTTCTTGAAGGGAAAGATGTAACTCTCTGAGATGAATTAACAGAACACAGAGCAGTTCCTCAGAAAGCTTCTTTCCAGTTTTGAAGGGAAGATATTTCCTTTTTCACCATAGCCCTCTATGGGCTTCCAAATATTCCTTTGCCAATTGCACAAGAACATCATTATCGAAGGGCTTCTTGAAGGGAAAGATGTAACTCTGTGAGATGAATTAACATAACAGAGAGTAGTTTCTCAGAAAGCTTCTTTCCAGTTTTGAACGGAAGATATTTCCTTTTTAACCATAGCACACTATGGGCTTCCAAATATCCCGTTTCCAATTCCAAAAGAACAGCGTTAGCGAAAGGCTTCTTGAAGGGAAAGATGTAACTCTGTGAGATGAATAAACAGAACACAGAGCAGTTTCTCAGAAAGCTTCTTTCCAGTTTTGAACGGAAGATATTTCCTTTTCACCATAGCCCGCTATGGGCTTCCAAATACCCCTTTGTCAACTCCACAAGAACAGCCTTAATGAAAGGCTTCTTGAAGGTAAAGATGTAACTCTGTGAGATGAATTAACAAACACAGAGAAGTTTCTCAGAAAGCTTCTTTCCAGTTTTGAACGCAAGATATTTCCTTTTTCACCATAGCCCTCTTACGGCTTCAAATATCCCTTTGCCCATTCCACAAGAACAACCATAGCGAAAGGTTTCTTGAAGGGAAAGATGTAACTCTGTGAGATGAATTAACAGAACACAGAGCAGTTTCTCAGAAAGCTTCTTTCCGGTTTTGAACGGAAGATATTTCCTTTTTCACCATAGCCCTCTAAGGGCTTCCAAATATCCCTTTGCCAATTCCACATGAACAGCCTTAACGAAAGGTTTCTTGAAGGGAAAGATGTAACTCTGTGAGATGAATTAACATAACTGAGAGTAGTTTCTCAGAAAGCTTCTTTCCAGTTTTGAACGGAAGATATTTCCTTTTTAACCATAGCACACTATGGGCTTCCAAATATCCCTTTTCCAATTCCAAAAGAACAGCCTTACCGAAAGGCTTCTTGAAGAGAAAGATGTAACTCTGTGATATGAATTAACAGAACACAGAGCAGTTTCTCAGAAAGCTTCTTTTCAGTTTTGAACGGAAGGTATATCCTTTTTTACCATAGCCCACTACGGGCTTCCAAATATCCCTTTGCCAATTCCACAAGAACAGCCTTAGCGAAAGTTTTCTTGAAGGTAAAGATGTAACTCTGTGAGATGAATTAAGAGAACACAGAGAAGTTTCTCAGAAAGCTTCTTTCCAGTTTTGAACGAAAGATATTTCCTTTTTCACCATAGCACTCTATGGGCTTCCAAATATCCCTTTGCCAATTCCACATGAACAGCCTTAGCGAAAGGTTTCTTGAAGGGAAAGATGTAACTCTGTGAGATGAATTAACGGAACACAGAGCAGTTTCTCATAAAGCTTCTTTCCAGGTTTGAACGGAAGATATTTCCTTTTTCACCGTAGCCTTCTATGGGCTTCCAAATATCCCTTTGCCAATTCCAAAAAACAGCCTTTGCGAAAGTCTTCTTGAAGTGAAAGATGTAACTCTGTGAGATGAATTAACAGAACACAGAGCAGTTTCTCAGAATGCTTATTTCCACTCTTGAACGGAAGATATTTCCTTTTTCACCATAGCCCTCTATGGGCTTCCTAATATCCCTTTGTAAATTCCACAAGAACAGCCTTAGCGAAAGGCTTTTTGAAGGGAAATATGTAACTCTGTGAGATGAATTAACAGAACACAGAGCAGTTTCTCAGAAAGCTTCCTTCCGGTTTTGAACGGAATATATTTCCTTTTAACCATAGCCCTCTATGGGCTTCCAAATATCCCTTTGCCAATTCCACAACAACAGCGTTAGCGAAAGGCTTCTTGAAGGGAAAGATGTATCTCTGTGAAATGAAGTAACAGAACACAGAGCTGCTTCTCAGAAAGCTTCTTTCCAATTTTGAACGGAAGACATTTCCTTTTTCACCATAGCCCTATAGGGCTTCCAAATATCCCTTTTCCAAGTCCACAAGAACAGCCTTAGCGAAAGGCTTCTTGAAGGGAAAGATGTAACTCTGTGAGATGAGTTAACAGAACACAGAGAAATATCTAAGAAAGATTCTTTCCAGTTTTGAGCGGAAGATATTTCCTTTTTCACCATAACCCTCTATGGGCTTCCAAATATCCCTTTGCCAATTCCACAAGAACAGCTTTAGCGAAAGGCTTCTTCAAGAGAAAGATGTAACTCTGTGGGATGAATTAACAGAACACAGAGCAGTTTCTCAGAAAGCTTCTTTCCAGTTTTGAACGGAAGATATTTCCCTTTTCACCATAGCCCTCTACGGGCTTCCAAATATCCCTTTGCCAATTCCACAAGAACAGCCTTAGCGAAAGGCTTCTTGAAGGGAAAGATGTAACTCTGAGAGATGAATTAAGAGAACACAGAGCAGTTTCTCAGAAAGCTTTTTTCCAGTTTTGAACGGAAGATATGTCCTTTTTCACCATAGCCCTCTATGGGCTTCCAAATATCCCTTTGTAAATTCCACAAGAACAGCCTTAGCGAAAGGCTACTTGAAGGGAAATATGTAACTCTGTGAGATGAATTAACAGAACACAGAGCAGTTTCTCAGAAAGCTTCTTTCCGGTTTTGAACGGAAGATATTTCCTTTTCACCGTAGCCCTCTATGGGCTTCCAAATATCCCTTTGTCAATTCCACAAGAACAGCGTTAGCGAAAGGCTTCTTGAAGGGAAAGATGTATCTCTGTGAAATGAAGTAACAGAACACAGAGCTGCTTCTCAGAAAGCTTCTTTCCAATTTTGAACGGAAGACATTTCCTTTTTCACCATAGCCCTCTGTGGGCTTCCAAATATCCCTTTGCCAATTCCACAAGAACACCCTTAGCGAAAGGCTTCTTGAATGGAAAGATGTAACTCTGTGAGATGAATTAACAGAACACAGAGCAGTTTCTCAGAAAGCTTCTTTCCAGTTTTGAACGGAAGATATTTCCTTTTTCACCATAGCCCTCTATGGGCTTCCAAATATCCCTTTGCCAATTCCACTAGAACACCCTTAGCGAAAGGCTTCTTGAATGGAAAGATGTAACTCTGTGAGATGAATTAACAGAACACACAGCAGTTTCTCAGAAAGCTTCTTTCCAGTTTTGAACGGAAGATATTTCCTTTTTCACCATAGCCCTCTATGGGCTTCCAAATATCCCTTTGCCAATTCCACAAGAACAGCTTTAGCGAAAGGCTTCTTCAAGAGAAAGATGTATCTCTGTGAGATAAATTAACAGAACACAGAGCAGTTTCTCAGAATGCTTCTTTCCAGTTTTGAACGGAAGATATTTCCTTTTTCACCATAGCCCTCTATGGGCTTCCAAATATCCCTTTCCTAATTCCACAAGAACAGCTTTAGCTAAAGGCTTCTTGAAGAGAAAGATGTAACTCTGTGAGATGAATTAACAGAACACAGAGCAGTTTCTCAGAAAGCTTCTTTCCAGTTTTGAAGGGAAGATATTTCCTTTTTCACCATAGCCCTCTATGGCCTTCCGAATACTCTGCGCCAATTCCACAAGAACAGCCTTAGCGAAAGGCTTCTTGAAGGGAAAGATGTAACTCTGTGAGATGAATTAACAGAACACAGAGCACTTTCTCAGAAAGCTTCTTTCCGGTTTTGAACGGAAGATATTTCCTTTTTCACCATAGCCCTCTATGGGCTTCAAAATATCCCTTTGCCAATTCCACAAGAACATCCTTAGCGAAAGGCTTCTTGAAGGGAAAGATGTAACTCTGTGAGATGAATTAACAGAACACAGAGCAGTTTCTCAGAAAGCTTCTTTCCGGTTTTGAACGGAAGATATTTCCTTTTTCAGCCTCGCCCCCTATGGATTTCCAAATATCCCTTTGCCAATTCCACAAGAACAGCCTTAGCGAAAGGCTTCTTGAAGGAAAGATGTAACTCTGTGAGATGAATTAACAGAACACAGAGCAGTTTCTCAGAAAGCTTCTTTCCGGTTTTGAACGGAAGATATGTCCTTTTTCACCATATCCCTCTATGGACTTCCAAATATCGCTTTGCCAATTCCACAAGAACAGCCTTAGCGAAAGACGTCTTGGAGGGAAAGATGTAATCTGTGAGATGAATTAACAGAACACAGAGCAGTTTCTCAGAAAGCTTCTTTCCAGGTTTGAACGGAAGATATTTCCTTTTTCACCATAGCCCTCTAAGGGCTTCCAAATATCCCGTTGCCAATTCCAAAAAGCAGCCTTTGCGAAAGTCTTCTTGAAGGGAAAGGTGTAACTCTGTGAGATGAATTAACAGAACACAGAGCAGTTTCTCAGAATGATTATTTCCAATTTTGAACGGAAGCTATTTCCTTTTTCACCATAGCCCTCTATGGGCTTCCACATATCCCTTTGCCTATTCCACAAGAACAGCCTTAGCGAAAGGCTTCTTGAAGGGAAAGATGTAACTCTGTGAGATGAATTAACAGAACACAGAGCAGTTTCTCAGAAAGCTTCTTTCCGGTTTTGAACGGAAGATATTTCCTTTTTCACCATAGCCCTCTATGGGCTTCCAAATATCCCTTTGCCAATTCCACAAGAACAGCCTTAGCGAAAGGCTTATTGAATGGAAAGATGTACCTCTGTGAGATGAATAAACAGAACACAGAGCAGTTTCTCAGAAAGCTTCTACCAGTTTTGACGGAAGATATTTCCTTTTTCACCATAGCCCTCTATGGGCTTCCAAATATCCCTTTGCCTATTTCACAAGAACAGCCTTAACGAAAGGCTTCTTGAAGGAAAAGATGTAACTCTGTGAGATGAGTTAACAGAACACAGAGCAGTTTCTCAGAAAGCTTCTTTCCAGTTTCGAACGGAAGATATTTCCTTTTTCACCATAGCCCTCTATGGCCTACCGAATACCCTGCGCCAATTCCACAAGAACAGCCTTTGCGAAAGGCTTCTTGAAGGGAAAGATGTAACTCTGTGAGATGAATTAACAGAACACAGAGCAGTTTCTCAGAAAGCTTCTTTCCAGTTTTGAACGGAAGATATTTCCTTTTTCACCATAGCCCTCTAGGGGCTTCCAAATATCCCTTTGCCAATTCCACATGAACAGCCTTAGCGAAAGCCTTCTTGAAAGGAAAGATGTAACTCTGTGAGATGAATTAACAGAACACAGAGCAGTTTCTCAGAAAGCTTCTTTCCAGTTTTGAACGGAAGATATTTCCTTTTCACCCTAGTCCTCTATGGGCTTCAAAATATCCCTTTGCCAATTCCACAAGAACAGCCTTAGCGAAAGGCTTCTTGAAGGGAAAGATGTATCTCTGTGAGGTGAATTAACAGAACACAGAGCAGTTTCTCAGAAACCTTCTTTCCGGTTTTGAACGGAAGATATTTCCTTTTCACCATAGCCCTCTATGGGCTTCCAAATATCCCTTTGTCAACTACACAAGAACAGCCTGAGCGAAAGGCTTCTTGAAGGTAAAGATGTAACTCTGTGAGATGAATTAACAAACACAGAGAAGTTTCTCAGAAAGCTTCTTTCCAGTTTTGAACGCAAGTTATTTCCTTTTCCACCATAGCCCTCTTACGGCTTCCAAATATCCCTTTGCCCATTCCACAAGAACAACCTTAGCGAAAGGTTTCTTGAAGGGAAAGATGTAACTCTGTGAGATGAATTAACAGAACACAGAGCAGTTTCTCAGAAAGCTTCTTTCCGGTTTTGAACGGAAGATATTTCCTTTTTCACCATAGCCCTCTATGGGCTTCCAATATCCCTTTGCCAATTCCACATGAACAGCCTTAGCGAAAGGTTTCTTGAAGGGAAAGATGTAACTCTGTGAGATGAATTAACAGAACACAGAGCAGTTTCTCATAAAGCTTCTTTCCAGGTTTGAACGGAAGATATTTCCTTTTTCACCATAGCCCTCTAAGGGCTTCCAAATATCCCTTTGCCAATTCCAAAAAACAGACTTTGCGAAAGTCTTCTTGAAGGGAGAGATGTAACTCTGTTGGATGAATTAACAGAACACAGAGCAGTTTCTCAGAATGCTTATTTCCACTTTTGAACGGAAGATATTTCCTTTTTCAACATAGCCCTCTATGGGCTTCCAAATATCCCTTTGTCAATACCACAAGAACAGCTTTAGCCAAAGGCTTCTTGAAGGGAACGATGTAACTCTGTTAAATGAATTAACAGAACACAGAGGAGTTTCTCAGAAAGCTTCTTTCCGGTTTTGAACGCAAGATATTTCCTTTTCCACCATAGCCCTCTTACGGCTTCCAAATATCCCTTTGCCCATTCCACAAGAACAACCTTAGCGAAAGGCTTCTTGAAGGGAAAGATGTAACTCTGTGAGATGAATTAACAGAACACAGAGCAGTTTCTCAGAATGCTTACTTCCACTTTTGAACGGAAGATATTTCCTTTTTCAACATAGCCCTCTATGGGCTTCCTAATATCCCTTTGTAAATTCCACAAGAACAGCCTTAGCGAAAGGCTTCTTGAAGGGAAATATGTAACTCTGTGAGATGAATTAACAGAACACAGAGCAGTTTCTCAGAAAGCTTCCTTCCGGTTTTGAACGGAATATATTTCCTTTTAACCATAGCCCTCTATGGGCTTCCAAATATCCCTTTGCCAATTCCACAAGAACAGCGTTAGCGAAAGGCTTCTTGAAGGGAAAGATGTATCTCTGTGAAATGCAGTAACAGAACACAGAGGTGCTTCTCAGAAAGCTTCTTTCCAATTTTGAACGGAAGACATTTCCTTTTTCACCTTAGCCCTCTGTGGGCTTCCAAATATCCCTTTTCCAAGTCCACAAGAACAGCCTTAGCGAAAGGCTTCTTGAAGGGAAAGATGTAACTCTGTGAGATGAATTAACAGAACACAGAGCAGTTTCTCAGAAAGCTTCTTTCCGGTTTTGAACGGAAGATATTTCATTTTTCACCATAGCCCTCTATGGGCTTCCAAATATCCCTTTGCCAATTCCACAAGAACACCCTTAGTGAAAGGCTTCTTGAATGGAAAGATGTAACTCTGTGATATGAATTAACAGAACACAGAGCAGTTTCTCAGAAAGTTTCTTTCCAGTTTTGAACGGAAGATATTTCCTTTTTCACCATAGCCCTCTATGGGCTTCCAAATATCCCTTTGCCAATTCCACAAGAACAGCCTTAGCGAAAGGCTTCTTGAAGGAAAAGATGTAACTCTGTGAGATGAATTAACAGAACACAGAGCAGTTTCTCAGAAAGCTTCTTTCCGGTTTTGAACGGAAGATATTTCCTTTTCACCATAGCCCTCTATGGGCTTCCAAATATCCCTTTGTCAATTGCACAAGAACAGCCTTAGCGAAAGGCTTCTTGAAGGGAAAGATGTAACTCTGTGAGATGAATAAACAGAAAACAGAGCAGTTTCTCAGAAATCTCCTTTCCGGTTTTGAACGGAAGATATGTCCTTTTTCACCATACCCCTCTATGGGCTTCCTAATATCCCTTTGCCAATTCCACAAGAACAGCCTTAGCGAAAGGTTTGTTGAAGGGAAAGATGTAACTCTGAGAGATGAATTAAGGGAACACAGAGCAGTTTCTCAGAAAGCTTCTTTCCAGTGTTGAACGGAAGATATGTCCTTTTTCACTATAGCCCTCTATGGGCTTCCAAATATCCTTTTGCCAATTCCAAAAGAACAGCCTTCGCGAAAGGCTTCTTGAAAGGAAAGATGTAACTCTGTGAGATGAATTAACAGAACACAGAGCAGTTTCTCAGAAAGCTTCTTTCCAGTTTTGAAGAGAAGATATTTCCTTTTTCACCATAGCTCTCTATGGGCTTCCAAATATCCCTTTGCCAATTCCACAAGAACAGCCTTAACGAAAGGCTTCTTGAAGGGAAAGATGTAACTCTGTGAGATGAATTAACAGAACACAGAGCAGTTTCTCAGAAAGCTTCTTTCCAGTTTTGAACGGAAGATATTTCCTTTTTCACCCTAGCCCTATAGGGCTTCCAAATATCACTTTGCCAATTCCACAAGAACAGCCTTAGCGAAAGGTTTCTTGAAGGGAAAGATGTAACTCTGTGAGATGAATTAACAGAACACAGAGCAGTTTCTCAGAAAGCTTCTTTCCAGTTTTGAACGGAAGATATTTCCTTTTCACCATAGTCCTCTATGGGCTTCAAAATATCCCTTTGCCAATTCCACAAGAACAACCTTAGCGAAAGGCTTCTTGAAGGGAAAGATGTATCTCTGTGAGATGAATTAACAGAACACAGAGCAGTTTCTCAGAAAGCTTCTTTCTAGTTTTGAACAGAAGATATTTCCTTTTCACCATAGCCCTCTATGGGCTTCCAAATATCCCTTTGTCAACTCCACAAGAACAGCCTTAATGAAAGGCTTCTTGAAGGTAAAGATGTAACTCTGTGAGATGAATTAACAAACACTGAGCAGTTTCTCAGAAAGCTTCTTTCCAGTTTTGAACGCAAGATATTTCCTTTTCCACCATAGCCCTCTTACGGCTTCCAAATATCCCTTTGCCCATTCCACAAGAACAACCATAGCGAAAGGTTTCTTGAAGGGAAAGATGTAACTCTGTGAGATGAATTAACAGAACACAGAGCAGTTTCTCAGAAAGCTTCTTTCCGGTTTTGAACGGAAGATATTTCCTTTTTCACCATAGCCCTCTATGGGCTTCCAAATATCCCTTTGCCAATACCACATGAACAGCCTTAGCGAAAGGTTTCTTGAAGGGAAAGATGTAACTCTGTGAGATGAATTAACAGAACACAGAGCAGTTTCTCATAAAGCTTCTTTCCAGTTTTGAACGAAAGATATTTCCTTTTTCACCATAGCCCTCTATGGGCTTCCACATATCCCTTTGCCAATTCCAAAAAACAGACTTTGCGAAAGTCTTCTTGAAGGGAAAGATGTAACTCTGTGAGATGAATTAACAGAACACAGAGCAGTTTCTCAGAATGCTTATTTCCACTTTTGAACGGAAGATATCTCCTTTTTCAACATAGCCCTCTATGGGCTTCCAAATATCCCTTTGTCAATACCACAAGAACAGCCTTAGCGAAAGGCTTCTTGAAGGGAACGATGTAACTCTGTGAAATGAATTAACAGAACACAGAGGAGTTTCTCAGAAAGCTTCTTTCCGGTTTTGAACCGAAGATTTTTCCTATTTCACCGTAGCCCTCTGTGGGCTTCCAAATATCCCTTTGTCAATTCCACAAGAACAGCCTTACCGAAAGGCTTCTTGAAGAGAAAGATGTAACTCTGTGATATGAATTAACAGAACACAGAGCAGTTTCTCAGAAAGCTTCTTTTCAGTTTTGAACGGAAGGTATATCCTTTTTTACCATAGCCCACTACGGGCTTCCAAATATCCCTTTGCCAATTCCACAAGAACAGCCTTAGCGAAAGGCTTCTTGAAGGTAAAGATGTAACTCTGTGAGATGAATTAAGAGAACACAGAGAAGTTTCTCAGAAAGCTTCTTTCCAGTTTTGAACGAAAGATATTTCCTTTTTCACCATAGCACTCTATGGGCTTCCAAATATCCCTTTGCCAATTCCACATGAACAGCCTTAGCGAAAGGTTTCTTGAAGGGAAAGATGTAACTCTGTGAGATGAATTAACGGAACACAGAGCAGTTTCTCATAAAGCTTCTTTCCAGGTTTGAACGGAAGATATTTCCTTTTTCACCGTAGCCTTCTATGGGCTTCCAAATATCCCTTTGCCAATTCCAAAAAACAGCCTTTGCGAAAGTCTTCTTGAAGTGAAAGATGTAACTCTGTGAGATGAATTAACAGAACACAGAGCAGTTTCTCAGAATGCTTATTTCCACTCTTGAACGGAAGATATTTCCTTTTTCACCATAGCCCTCTATGGGCTTCCTAATATCCCTTTGTAAATTCCACAAGAACAGCCTTAGCGAAAGGCTTTTTGAAGGGAAATATGTAACTCTGTGAGATGAATTAACAGAACACAGAGCAGTTTCTCAGAAAGCTTCCTTCCGGTTTTGAACGGAATATATTTCCTTTTAACCATAGCCCTCTATGGGCTTCCAAATATCCCTTTGCCAATTCCACAACAACAGCGTTAGCGAAAGGCTTCTTGAAGGGAAAGATGTATCTCTGTGAAATGAAGTAACAGAACACAGAGCTGCTTCTCAGAAAGCTTCTTTCCAATTTTGAACGGAAGACATTTCCTTTTTCACCATAGCCCTATAGGGCTTCCAAATATCCCTTTTCCAAGTCCACAAGAACAGCCTTAGCGAAAGGCTTCTTGAAGGGAAAGATGTAACTCTGTGAGATGAGTTAACAGAACACAGAGAAATATCTAAGAAAGATTCTTTCCAGTTTTGAGCGGAAGATATTTCCTTTTTCACCATAACCCTCTATGGGCTTCCAAATATCCCTTTGCCAATTCCACAAGAACAGCTTTAGCGAAAGGCTTCTTCAAGAGAAAGATGTAACTCTGTGGGATGAATTAACAGAACACAGAGCAGTTTCTCAGAAAGCTTCTTTCCAGTTTTGAACGGAAGATATTTCCCTTTTCACCATAGCCCTCTACGGGCTTCCAAATATCCCTTTGCCAATTCCACAAGAACAGCCTTAGCGAAAGGCTTCTTGAAGGGAAAGATGTAACTCTGAGAGATGAATTAAGAGAACACAGAGCAGTTTCTCAGAAAGCTTTTTTCCAGTTTTGAACGGAAGATATGTCCTTTTTCACCATAGCCCTCTATGGGCTTCCAAATATCCCTTTGTAAATTCCACAACAACAGCCTTAGCGAAAGGCTACTTGAAGGGAAATATGTAACTCTGTGAGATGAATTAACAGAACACAGAGCAGTTTCTCAGAAAGCTTCTTTCCGGTTTTGAACGGAAGATATTTCCTTTTCACCGTAGCCCTCTATGGGCTTCCAAATATCCCTTTGTCAATTCCACAAGAACAGCGTTAGCGAAAGGCTTCTTGAAGGGAAAGATGTATCTCTGTGAAATGAAGTAACAGAACACAGAGCTGCTTCTCAGAAAGCTTCTTTCCAATTTTGAACGGAAGACATTTCCTTTTTCACCATAGCCCTCTGTGGGCTTCCAAATATCCCTTTGCCAATTCCACAAGAACACCCTTAGCGAAAGGCTTCTTGAATGGAAAGATGTAACTCTGTGAGATGAATTAACAGAACACAGAGCAGTTTCTCAGAAAGCTTCTTTCCAGTTTTGAACGGAAGATATTTCCTTTTTCACCATAGCCCTCTATGGGCTTCCAAATATCCCTTTGCCAATTCCACTAGAACACCCTTAGCGAAAGGCTTCTTGAATGGAAAGATGTAACTCTGTGAGATGAATTAACAGAACACACAGCAGTTTCTCAGAAAGCTTCTTTCCAGTTTTGAACGGAAGATATTTCCTTTTTCACCATAGCCCTCTATGGGCTTCCAAATATCCCTTTGCCAATTCCACAAGAACAGCTTTAGCGAAAGGCTTCTTCAAGAGAAAGATGTATCTCTGTGAGATAAATTAACAGAACACAGAGCAGTTTCTCAGAATGCTTCTTTCCAGTTTTGAACGGAAGATATTTCCTTTTTCACCATAGCCCTCTATGGGCTTCCAAATATCCCTTTCCTAATTCCACAAGAACAGCTTTAGCTAAAGGCTTCTTGAAGAGAAAGATGTAACTCTGTGAGATGAATTAACAGAACACAGAGCAGTTTCTCAGAAAGCTTCTTTCCAGTTTTGAAGGGAAGATATTTCCTTTTTCACCATAGCCCTCTATGGCCTTCCGAATACTCTGCGCCAATTCCACAAGAACAGCCTTAGCGAAAGGCTTCTTGAAGGGAAAGATGTAACTCTGTGAGATGAATTAACAGAACACAGAGCACTTTCTCAGAAAGCTTCTTTCCGGTTTTGAACGGAAGATATTTCCTTTTTCACCATAGCCCTCTATGGGCTTCAAAATATCCCTTTGCCAATTCCACAAGAACATCCTTAGCGAAAGGCTTCTTGAAGGGAAAGATGTAACTCTGTGAGATGAATTAACAGAACACAGAGCAGTTTCTCAGAAAGCTTCTTTCCGGTTTTGAACGGAAGATATTTCCTTTTTCAGCCTCGCCCCCTATGGATTTCCAAATATCCCTTTGCCAATTCCACAAGAACAGCCTTAGCGAAAGGCTTCTTGAAGGAAAGATGTAACTCTGTGAGATGAATTAACAGAACACAGAGCAGTTTCTCAGAAAGCTTCTTTCCGGTTTTGAACGGAAGATATGTCCTTTTTCACCATATCCCTCTATGGACTTCCAAATATCGCTTTGCCAATTCCACAAGAACAGCCTTAGCGAAAGACGTCTTGGAGGGAAAGATGTAATCTGTGAGATGAATTAACAGAACACAGAGCAGTTTCTCAGAAAGCTTCTTTCCAGGTTTGAACGGAAGATATTTCCTTTTTCACCATAGCCCTCTAAGGGCTTCCAAATATCCCGTTGCCAATTCCAAAAAGCAGCCTTTGCGAAAGTCTTCTTGAAGGGAAAGGTGTAACTCTGTGAGATGAATTAACAGAACACAGAGCAGTTTCTCAGAATGATTATTTCCAATTTTGAACGGAAGCTATTTCCTTTTTCACCATAGCCCTCTATGGGCTTCCACATATCCCTTTGCCTATTCCACAAGAACAGCCTTAGCGAAAGGCTTCTTGAAGGGAAAGATGTAACTCTGTGAGATGAATTAACAGAACACAGAGCAGTTTCTCAGAAAGCTTCTTTCCGGTTTTGAACGGAAGATATTTCCTTTTTCACCATAGCCCTCTATGGGCTTCCAAATATCCCTTTGCCAATTCCACAAGAACAGCCTTAGCGAAAGGCTTATTGAATGGAAAGATGTACCTCTGTGAGATGAATAAACAGAACACAGAGCAGTTTCTCAGAAAGCTTCTACCAGTTTTGACGGAAGATATTTCCTTTTTCACCATAGCCCTCTATGGGCTTCCAAATATCCCTTTGCCTATTTCACAAGAACAGCCTTAACGAAAGGCTTCTTGAAGGAAAAGATGTAACTCTGTGAGATGAGTTAACAGAACACAGAGCAGTTTCTCAGAAAGCTTCTTTCCAGTTTCGAACGGAAGATATTTCCTTTTTCACCATAGCCCTCTATGGCCTACCGAATGCCCTGCGCCAATTCCACAAGAACAGCCTTTGCGAAAGGCTTCTTGAAGGGAAAGATGTAACTCTGTGAGATGAATTAACAGAACACAGAGCAGTTTCTCAGAAAGCTTCTTTCCAGTTTTGAACGGAAGATATTTCCTTTTTCACCATAGCCCTCTAGGGGCTTCCAAATATCCCTTTGCCAATTCCACATGAACAGCCTTAGCGAAAGCCTTCTTGAAAGGAAAGATGTAACTCTGTGAGATGAATTAACAGAACACAGAGCAGTTTCTCAGAAAGCTTCTTTCCAGTTTTGAACGGAAGATATTTCCTTTTCACCCTAGTCCTCTATGGGCTTCAAAATATCCCTTTGCCAATTCCACAAGAACAGCCTTAGCGAAAGGCTTCTTGAAGGGAAAGATGTATCTCTGTGAGGTGAATTAACAGAACACAGAGCAGTTTCTCAGAAACCTTCTTTCCGGTTTTGAACGGAAGATATTTCCTTTTCACCATAGCCCTCTATGGGCTTCCAAATATCCCTTTGTCAACTACACAAGAACAGCCTGAGCGAAAGGCTTCTTGAAGGTAAAGATGTAACTCTGTGAGATGAATTAACAAACACAGAGAAGTTTCTCAGAAAGCTTCTTTCCAGTTTTGAACGCAAGTTATTTCCTTTTCCACCATAGCCCTCTTACGGCTTCCAAATATCCCTTTGCCCATTCCACAAGAACAACCTTAGCGAAAGGTTTCTTGAAGGGAAAGATGTAACTCTGTGAGATGAATTAACAGAACACAGAGCAGTTTCTCAGAAAGCTTCTTTCCGGTTTTGAACGGAAGATATTTCCTTTTTCACCATAGCCCTCTATGGGCTTCCAATATCCCTTTGCCAATTCCACATGAACAGCCTTAGCGAAAGGTTTCTTGAAGGGAAAGATGTAACTCTGTGAGATGAATTAACAGAACACAGAGCAGTTTCTCATAAAGCTTCTTTCCAGGTTTGAACGGAAGATATTTCCTTTTTCACCATAGCCCTCTAAGGGCTTCCAAATATCCCTTTGCCAATTCCAAAAAACAGACTTTGCGAAAGTCTTCTTGAAGGGAGAGATGTAACTCTGTTGGATGAATTAACAGAACACAGAGCAGTTTCTCAGAATGCTTATTTCCACTTTTGAACGGAAGATATTTCCTTTTTCAACATAGCCCTCTATGGGCTTCCAAATATCCCTTTGTCAATACCACAAGAACAGCTTTAGCCAAAGGCTTCTTGAAGGGAACGATGTAACTCTGTTAAATGAATTAACAGAACACAGAGGAGTTTCTCAGAAAGCTTCTTTCCGGTTTTGAACGCAAGATATTTCCTTTTCCACCATAGCCCTCTTACGGCTTCCAAATATCCCTTTGCCCATTCCACAAGAACAACCTTAGCGAAAGGCTTCTTGAAGGGAAAGATGTAACTCTGTGAGATGAATTAACAGAACACAGAGCAGTTTCTCAGAATGCTTACTTCCACTTTTGAACGGAAGATATTTCCTTTTTCAACATAGCCCTCTATGGGCTTCCTAATATCCCTTTGTAAATTCCACAAGAACAGCCTTAGCGAAAGGCTTCTTGAAGGGAAATATGTAACTCTGTGAGATGAATTAACAGAACACAGAGCAGTTTCTCAGAAAGCTTCCTTCCGGTTTTGAACGGAATATATTTCCTTTTAACCATAGCCCTCTATGGGCTTCCAAATATCCCTTTGCCAATTCCACAAGAACAGCGTTAGCGAAAGGCTTCTTGAAGGGAAAGATGTATCTCTGTGAAATGCAGTAACAGAACACAGAGGTGCTTCTCAGAAAGCTTCTTTCCAATTTTGAACGGAAGACATTTCCTTTTTCACCTTAGCCCTCTGTGGGCTTCCAAATATCCCTTTTCCAAGTCCACAAGAACAGCCTTAGCGAAAGGCTTCTTGAAGGGAAAGATGTAACTCTGTGAGATGAATTAACAGAACACAGAGCAGTTTCTCAGAAAGCTTCTTTCCGGTTTTGAACGGAAGATATTTCATTTTTCACCATAGCCCTCTATGGGCTTCCAAATATCCCTTTGCCAATTCCACAAGAACACCCTTAGTGAAAGGCTTCTTGAATGGAAAGATGTAACTCTGTGATATGAATTAACAGAACACAGAGCAGTTTCTCAGAAAGTTTCTTTCCAGTTTTGAACGGAAGATATTTCCTTTTTCACCATAGCCCTCTATGGGCTTCCAAATATCCCTTTGCCAATTCCACAAGAACAGCCTTAGCGAAAGGCTTCTTGAAGGAAAAGATGTAACTCTGTGAGATGAATTAACAGAACACAGAGCAGTTTCTCAGAAAGCTTCTTTCCGGTTTTGAACGGAAGATATTTCCTTTTCACCATAGCCCTCTATGGGCTTCCAAATATCCCTTTGTCAATTGCACAAGAACAGCCTTAGCGAAAGGCTTCTTGAAGGGAAAGATGTAACTCTGTGAGATGAATAAACAGAAAACAGAGCAGTTTCTCAGAAATCTCCTTTCCGGTTTTGAACGGAAGATATGTCCTTTTTCACCATACCCCTCTATGGGCTTCCTAATATCCCTTTGCCAATTCCACAAGAACAGCCTTAGCGAAAGGTTTGTTGAAGGGAAAGATGTAACTCTGAGAGATGAATTAAGGGAACACAGAGCAGTTTCTCAGAAAGCTTCTTTCCAGTGTTGAACGGAAGATATGTCCTTTTTCACTATAGCCCTCTATGGGCTTCCAAATATCCTTTTGCCAATTCCAAAAGAACAGCCTTCGCGAAAGGCTTCTTGAAAGGAAAGATGTAACTCTGTGAGATGAATTAACAGAACACAGAGCAGTTTCTCAGAAAGCTTCTTTCCAGTTTTGAAGAGAAGATATTTCCTTTTTCACCATAGCTCTCTATGGGCTTCCAAATATCCCTTTGCCAATTCCACAAGAACAGCCTTAACGAAAGGCTTCTTGAAGGGAAAGATGTAACTCTGTGAGATGAATTAACAGAACACAGAGCAGTTTCTCAGAAAGCTTCTTTCCAGTTTTGAACGGAAGATATTTCCTTTTTCACCCTAGCCCTATAGGGCTTCCAAATATCACTTTGCCAATTCCACAAGAACAGCCTTAGCGAAAGGTTTCTTGAAGGGAAAGATGTAACTCTGTGAGATGAATTAACAGAACACAGAGCAGTTTCTCAGAAAGCTTCTTTCCAGTGTTGAACGGAAGATATTTCCTTTTTCACCATAGCCCTCTATGGGCTTCCAAATATCCCTTGGCCAACTCCGCAAGAACAGCCTTAACGAAAGGCTTCTTGAAGGAAAAGATGTAACTCTGTGAGATGAGTTAACAGAACACAGAGCAGTATCTAAGAAAGATTCTTTCCAGTTTTCAACGGAAGATATTTCCTTTTTCACCATAACCCTCTATGGGCTTCCAAATATCCCTTTGCCAATTCCACAAGAACAGGTTTAGCGAAAGGCTTCTTCAAGAGAAAGATGTAACTCTGTGAGATGAATTAACAGAACACAGAGCAGTTTCTCAGAAGGCTTCTTTCCAGTTTTGAACGGAAGATATTTCCTTTTTCACCATAGCCCTCTACGGGCTTCCAAATATCCCTTTGCCAATTCCACAAGAACAGCCTTAGCGAAAGGCTTCTAGAAGGGAAAGATGTAACTCTGAGAGATGAATTAAGAGAAAACAGAGCAGTTTCTCAGAAAGCTTTTTTCCAGTTTTGAACGGAAGATATTTCCTTTTTCATCATAGCCCTCTATGGTCTTCCAAATATCCTTTTGCCAATTCCAAAAGAAGAGCCTTTGCGAAAGGCTTCTTGAAAGGAAAGATGTAACTCTGTCAGATGAATTAACAGAACACAGAGCAGTTTCTTAGAAAGCTTCTTTCCAGTTTTGAACGGAAGATATTTCCTTTTTCACCATAGCCCTCTATGGGCTTCCAAATATCCCTTTGCCAATTCCACAAGAACTGCCTTAGGGAAAGGCTTGTTGGAGGGAAAGATGTAACTCTGTGAGATGGATTAACAGAACACAGAGCAGTTTCTCAGAAAGCTTCTTTCTGGTTTTGAACGGAAGATATTTCCTTTTTCACCGTAGCCCTCTATGGGCTTCCAAATATCCCTTTGCCAATTCCACAAGAACATCCTTAGAGAAAGGCTTCTTGAAGGGAAAGATGTAATCTGTGAGATGAATTAACAGAACACAGAGCAGTTTCTCAGAAAGCTTCTTTCCAGGTTTGAACGGAAGATATTTCCTTTTTCACCATAGCCCTCTAAGGGCTTCCAAATATCCCTTTGCCAATTCCAAAAATCAGCCTTTGCGAAAGTCTTCTTGAAGGGAAAGGTGTAACTCTGTGAGATGAATTAACAGAACACATAGCAGTTTCTCAGAATGATTATTTCCAATTTTGAACGGAAGATATTTCCTTTTTCACCCTAGCCCTCTATGGGCTTCCAAATATCCCTTTGTAAATTCCACAAGAACAGCCTTAGCGAAAGGCTTCTTGAAGGGAAAGATGTAACTCTCTGAGATGAATTAACAGAACACAGAGCAGTTTCTCAGAAAGCTTCTTTCCAGTTTTGAAGGGAAGATATTTCCTTTTTCACCATAGCCCTCTATGGGCTTCCAAATATTCCTTTGCCAATTGCACAAGAACAGCATTATCGAAGGGCTTCTTGAAGGGAAAGATGTAACTCTGTGAGATGAATTAACATAACAGAGAGTAGTTTCTCAGAAAGCTTCTTTCCAGTTTTGAACGGAAGATATGTCCTTTTTCACCATAGCACACTATGGGCTTCCAAATATCCCTTTTCCAATTCCAAAAGAACAGCCTTAGCGAAAGGCTTCTTGAAGGGAAAGATGTAACTCTGTGAGATGAATAAACAGAACACAGAGCAGTTTCTCAGAAAGCTTCTACCAGTTTTGAACGGAAGATATTTCCTTTTTCACCATAGCCCTCTATGGGCTTCCAAATATCCCTTTGCCTATTCCACAAGAACAGCCTTAACGAAAGGCTTCTTGAAGGAAAAGATGTAACTCTGTGAGATGAGTTAACAGAACACAGAGCAGTTTCTCAGAAAGCTTCTTTCCAGGTTTGAACGGAAGATATTTCCTTTTTCACCATAGCCCTCTATGGGCTTCCAAATATCCCTTTGCCAATTCCACAAGAACAGCTTTAGCGAAAGGCTTCTTCAAGAGAAAGATGTAACTCTGAGAGATAAATTAACAGAACACAGAGCAGTTTCTCAGAAAGCTTCTTTCCAGTTTTGAACGAAAGATATTTCCTTTTTCACCATAGCCCTCTATGGGCTTCCAAATATCCCTTTGTCAATACCACAAGAACAGCCTTAGCGAAAGGCTTCTTGAAGGGAACGATGTAACTCTGTGAAATGAATTAACAGAACACAGAGGAGTTTCTCAGAAAGCTTCTTTCCGGTTTTGAACCGAAGATTTTTCCTATTTCACCGTAGCCCTCTGTGGGCTTCCAAATATCCCTTTGTCAATTCCACAAGAACAGCCTTACCGAAAGGCTTCTTGAAGAGAAAGATGTAACTCTGTGATATGAATTAACAGAACACAGAGCAGTTTCTCAGAAAGCTTCTTTCCAGTTTTGAACGGAAGGTATATTCTTTTTTACCATAGCCCTCTACGGGCTTCCAAATATCCCTTTGCCAATTCCACAAGAACAGCCTTAGCGAAAGGCTTCTTGAAGGGAAAGATGTAACTCTGTGAGATGAATTAACACAACACAGAGAAGTTTCTCAGAAAGCTTCTTTCCAGTTTTGAACGCAAGATATTTCCTTTTCCACCATAGCCCTCTTACGGCTTCCAAATATCCCTTTGCCCATTCCACAAGAACAACCTTAGCGAAAGGTTTCTTGAAGGGAAAGATGTAACACTCTGAGATGAATTAACAGAACACAGAGCAGTTTCTCAGAAAGCTTCTTTCCGGTTTTGAACGGAAGATATTTCCTTTTTCACCATAGCCCTCTATGGGCTACCAAATATCCCTTTGCCAATTCCACATGAACAGCCTTAGCGAAAGGTTTCTTGAAGGGAAAGATGTAACTCTGTGAGATGAATTAACGGAACACAGAGCAGTTTCTCATAAAGCTTCTTTCCAGGTTTGAACGGAAGATATTTCCTTTTTCACCATAGCCCTCTATGGGATTCCAAATATCCCTTTGCCAATTTCACCAGAACAGCCTTTGCGAAAGTCTTCTTGAAGGGAAAGATGTAACTCTGTGAGATGAATTAACAGAACACAGAGCAGTTTCTCAGAATGCTTATTTCCACTTTTGAACGGTAGATATTTCCTTTTTCAACATAGCCCTCTATGGGCTTCCTAATATCCCTTTGTAAATTCCACAAGAACAGCCTTAGCGAAAGGCTTCTTGAAGGGAAATATGTAACTCTGTGAGATGAATTAACAGAACACACGGCAGTTTCTCAGAAAGCTTCCTTTAGGTTTTGAACGGAATATATTTCCTTTTAACCATAGCCCTCTATGGGCTTCGAAATATCCCTTTGCCAATTCCACAAGAACAGCGTTAGCGAAAGGCTTCTTGATGGGAAAGATGTAACTCTGTGAGATGAATTAACAGAACACAGAGCAGTTTCTCAGAAAGCTTCTTTCCAGTTTTGAACGGAAGATATTTCCTTTTTCACCATAGCCCTCTACGGGCTTCCAAATATCCCTTTGCCAATTCCAAAAGAACTGCCTTAGGGAAAGGCTTGTTGGAGGGAAAGATGTAACTCTGTGAGATGGATTAACAGAACACAGAGCAGTTTCTCTGAAAGCTTCTTTCCGGTTTTGAACGGAAGATATTTCCTTTTTCACCATAGCCCTCTATGGGCTTCCAAATATCCCTTTGTAAATTCCACAAGAACAGCCTTAGCGAAAGGCTTCTTGAAGGGAAAGATGTAACTCTCTGAGATGAATTAACAGAACACAGAGCAGTTTCTCAGAAAGCTTCTTTCCAGTTTTGAAGGGAAGATATTTCCTTTTTCACCATAGCCCTCTATGGGCTTCCAAATATTCCTTTGCCAATTGCACAAGAACAGACTTAGCGAAGGGCTTCTTGAAGGGAAAGATGTAACTCTGCGAGATGAATTAACATAACAGAGAGCAGTTTCTCAGAAAGCTTCTTTCCAGTTTTGAACGGAAGATATTTCCTTTTTCACCATAGCACACTATGGACTTCTAAATATCCCTTTTCCAATTCCAAAAGAACAGCCTTAGCGAAAGGCTTCTTGAAGGGAAAGATGTAACTCTGTGAGATGAATTAACAGAACACAGAACAGTTTCTCAGAAAGCTACTTTCCAGTTTTGAACAGAAGCTATTTCCTTTTTCACCATAGCCCTCTATGGGCTTCCACATATCCCTTTGCCTATTCCACAAGAACAGCCTTAGCGAAAGGCTTCTTGAAGGGAAAGATGTAACTCTGTGAGATGAATTAACAGAACACAGAGCAGTTTCTCAGAAAGCTTCTTTCCGGTTTTGAACGGAAGATATTTCCTTTTTCACCATAGCCCTCTATGGGCTTCCAAATATCCCTTTGCCAATTCCACAAGAACAGCCTTAGCGAAAGGCTTATTGAATGGAAAGATGTACCTCTGTGAGATGAATAAACAGAACACAGAGCAGTTTCTCAGAAAGCTTCTACCAGTTTTGACGGAAGATATTTCCTTTTTCACCATAGCCCTCTATGGGCTTCCAAATATCCCTTTGCCTATTTCACAAGAACAGCCTTAACGAAAGGCTTCTTGAAGGAAAAGATGTAACTCTGTGAGATGAGTTAACAGAACACAGAGCAGTTTCTCAGAAAGCTTCTTTCCAGTTTCGAACGGAAGATATTTCCTTTTTCACCATAGCCCTCTATGGCCTACCGAATACCCTGCGCCAATTCCACAAGAACAGCCTTTGCGAAAGGCTTCTTGAAGGGAAAGATGTAACTCTGTGAGATGAATTAACAGAACACAGAGCAGTTTCTCAGAAAGCTTCTTTCCAGTTTTGAACGGAAGATATTTCCTTTTTCACCATAGCCCTCTAGGGGCTTCCAAATATCCCTTTGCCAATTCCACATGAACAGCCTTAGCGAAAGCCTTCTTGAAAGGAAAGATGTAACTCTGTGAGATGAATTAACAGAACACAGAGCAGTTTCTCAGAAAGCTTCTTTCCAGTTTTGAACGGAAGATATTTCCTTTTCACCCTAGTCCTCTATGGGCTTCAAAATATCCCTTTGCCAATTCCACAAGAACAGCCTTAGCGAAAGGCTTCTTGAAGGGAAAGATGTATCTCTGTGAGGTGAATTAACAGAACACAGAGCAGTTTCTCAGAAACCTTCTTTCCGGTTTTGAACGGAAGATATTTCCTTTTCACCATAGCCCTCTATGGGCTTCCAAATATCCCTTTGTCAACTACACAAGAACAGCCTTAGCGAAAGGCTTCTTGAAGGTAAAGATGTAACTCTGTGAGATGAATTAACAAACACAGAGAAGTTTCTCAGAAAGCTTCTTTCCAGTTTTGAACGCAAGTTATTTCCTTTTCCACCATAGCCCTCTTACGGCTTCCAAATATCCCTTTGCCCATTCCACAAGAACAACCTTAGCGAAAGGTTTCTTGAAGGGAAAGATGTAACTCTGTGAGATGAATTAACAGAACACAGAGCAGTTTCTCAGAAAGCTTCTTTCCGGTTTTGAACGGAAGATATTTCCTTTTTCACCATAGCCCTCTATGGGCTTCCAATATCCCTTTGCCAATTCCACATGAACAGCCTTAGCGAAAGGTTTCTTGAAGGGAAAGATGTAACTCTGTGAGATGAATTAACAGAACACAGAGCAGTTTCTCATAAAGCTTCTTTCCAGGTTTGAACGGAAGATATTTCCTTTTTCACCATAGCCCTCTAAGGGCTTCCAAATATCCCTTTGCCAATTCCAAAAAACAGACTTTGCGAAAGTCTTCTTGAAGGGAGAGATGTAACTCTGTTGGATGAATTAACAGAACACAGAGCAGTTTCTCAGAATGCTTATTTCCACTTTTGAACGGAAGATATTTCCTTTTTCAACATAGCCCTCTATGGGCTTCCAAATATCCCTTTGTCAATACCACAAGAACAGCTTTAGCCAAAGGCTTCTTGAAGGGAACGATGTAACTCTGTTAAATGAATTAACAGAACACAGAGGAGTTTCTCAGAAAGCTTCTTTCCGGTTTTGAACGCAAGATATTTCCTTTTCCACCATAGCCCTCTTACGGCTTCCAAATATCCCTTTGCCCATTCCACAAGAACAACCTTAGCGAAAGGCTTCTTGAAGGGAAAGATGTAACTCTGTGAGATGAATTAACAGAACACAGAGCAGTTTCTCAGAATGCTTACTTCCACTTTTGAACGGAAGATATTTCCTTTTTCAACATAGCCCTCTATGGGCTTCCTAATATCCCTTTGTAAATTCCACAAGAACAGCCTTAGCGAAAGGCTTCTTGAAGGGAAATATGTAACTCTGTGAGATGAATTAACAGAACACAGAGCAGTTTCTCAGAAAGCTTCCTTCCGGTTTTGAACGGAATATATTTCCTTTTAACCATAGCCCTCTATGGGCTTCCAAATATCCCTTTGCCAATTCCACAAGAACAGCGTTAGCGAAAGGCTTCTTGAAGGGAAAGATGTATCTCTGTGAAATGCAGTAACAGAACACAGAGGTGCTTCTCAGAAAGCTTCTTTCCAATTTTGAACGGAAGACATTTCCTTTTTCACCTTAGCCCTCTGTGGGCTTCCAAATATCCCTTTGCCAATTCCACAAGAACAGCCTTAGCGAAAGGCTTCTTGAAGGAAAAGATGTAACTCTGTGAGATGAATTAACAGAACACAGAGCAGTTTCTCAGAAAGCTTCTTTCCGGTTTTGAACGGAAGATATTTCCTTTTCACCATAGCCCTCTATGGGCTTCCAAATATCCCTTTGTCAATTGCACAAGAACAGCCTTAGCGAAAGGCTTCTTGAAGGGAAAGATGTAACTCTGTGAGATGAATAAACAGAAAACAGAGCAGTTTCTCAGAAATCTCCTTTCCGGTTTTGAACGGAAGATATGTCCTTTTTCACCATACCCCTCTATGGGCTTCCTAATATCCCTTTGCCAATTCCACAAGAACAGCCTTAGCGAAAGGTTTGTTGAAGGGAAAGATGTAACTCTGAGAGATGAATTAAGGGAACACAGAGCAGTTTCTCAGAAAGCTTCTTTCCAGTGTTGAACGGAAGATATGTCCTTTTTCACTATAGCCCTCTATGGGCTTCCAAATATCCTTTTGCCAATTCCAAAAGAACAGCCTTCGCGAAAGGCTTCTTGAAAGGAAAGATGTAACTCTGTGAGATGAATTAACAGAACACAGAGCAGTTTCTCAGAAAGCTTCTTTCCAGTTTTGAAGAGAAGATATTTCCTTTTTCACCATAGCTCTCTATGGGCTTCCAAATATCCCTTTGCCAATTCCACAAGAACAGCCTTAACGAAAGGCTTCTTGAAGGGAAAGATGTAACTCTGTGAGATGAATTAACAGAACACAGAGCAGTTTCTCAGAAAGCTTCTTTCCAGTTTTGAACGGAAGATATTTCCTTTTTCACCCTAGCCCTATAGGGCTTCCAAATATCACTTTGCCAATTCCACAAGAACAGCCTTAGCGAAAGGTTTCTTGAAGGGAAAGATGTAACTCTGTGAGATGAATTAACAGAACACAGAGCAGTTTCTCAGAAAGCTTCTTTCCAGTGTTGAACGGAAGATATTTCCTTTTTCACCATAGCCCTCTATGGGCTTCCAAATATCCCTTGGCCAACTCCGCAAGAACAGCCTTAACGAAAGGCTTCTTGAAGGAAAAGATGTAACTCTGTGAGATGAGTTAACAGAACACAGAGCAGTATCTAAGAAAGATTCTTTCCAGTTTTCAACGGAAGATATTTCCTTTTTCACCATAACCCTCTATGGGCTTCCAAATATCCCTTTGCCAATTCCACAAGAACAGGTTTAGCGAAAGGCTTCTTCAAGAGAAAGATGTAACTCTGTGAGATGAATTAACAGAACACAGAGCAGTTTCTCAGAAGGCTTCTTTCCAGTTTTGAACGGAAGATATTTCCTTTTTCACCATAGCCCTCTACGGGCTTCCAAATATCCCTTTGCCAATTCCACAAGAACAGCCTTAGCGAAAGGCTTCTAGAAGGGAAAGATGTAACTCTGAGAGATGAATTAAGAGAAAACAGAGCAGTTTCTCAGAAAGCTTTTTTCCAGTTTTGAACGGAAGATATTTCCTTTTTCATCATAGCCCTCTATGGTCTTCCAAATATCCTTTTGCCAATTCCAAAAGAAGAGCCTTTGCGAAAGGCTTCTTGAAAGGAAAGATGTAACTCTGTCAGATGAATTAACAGAACACAGAGCAGTTTCTTAGAAAGCTTCTTTCCAGTTTTGAACGGAAGATATTTCCTTTTTCACCATAGCCCTCTATGGGCTTCCAAATATCCCTTTGCCAATTCCACAAGAACTGCCTTAGGGAAAGGCTTGTTGGAGGGAAAGATGTAACTCTGTGAGATGGATTAACAGAACACAGAGCAGTTTCTCAGAAAGCTTCTTTCTGGTTTTGAACGGAAGATATTTCCTTTTTCACCGTAGCCCTCTATGGGCTTCCAAATATCCCTTTGCCAATTCCACAAGAACATCCTTAGAGAAAGGCTTCTTGAAGGGAAAGATGTAATCTGTGAGATGAATTAACAGAACACAGAGCAGTTTCTCAGAAAGCTTCTTTCCAGGTTTGAACGGAAGATATTTCCTTTTTCACCATAGCCCTCTAAGGGCTTCCAAATATCCCTTTGCCAATTCCAAAAATCAGCCTTTGCGAAAGTCTTCTTGAAGGGAAAGGTGTAACTCTGTGAGATGAATTAACAGAACACATAGCAGTTTCTCAGAATGATTATTTCCAATTTTGAACGGAAGATATTTCCTTTTTCACCCTAGCCCTCTATGGGCTTCCAAATATCCCTTTGTAAATTCCACAAGAACAGCCTTAGCGAAAGGCTTCTTGAAGGGAAAGATGTAACTCTCTGAGATGAATTAACAGAACACAGAGCAGTTTCTCAGAAAGCTTCTTTCCAGTTTTGAAGGGAAGATATTTCCTTTTTCACCATAGCCCTCTATGGGCTTCCAAATATTCCTTTGCCAATTGCACAAGAACAGCATTATCGAAGGGCTTCTTGAAGGGAAAGATGTAACTCTGTGAGATGAATTAACATAACAGAGAGTAGTTTCTCAGAAAGCTTCTTTCCAGTTTTGAACGGAAGATATGTCCTTTTTCACCATAGCACACTATGGGCTTCCAAATATCCCTTTTCCAATTCCAAAAGAACAGCCTTAGCGAAAGGCTTCTTGAAGGGAAAGATGTAACTCTGTGAGATGAATAAACAGAACACAGAGCAGTTTCTCAGAAAGCTTCTACCAGTTTTGAACGGAAGATATTTCTTTTTTCACCATAGCCCTCTATGGGCTTCCAAATATCCCTTTGCCTATTCCACAAGAACAGCCTTAACGAAAGGCTTCTTGAAGGAAAAGATGTAACTCTGTGAGATGAGTTAACAGAACACAGAGCAGTTTCTCAGAAAGCTTCTTTCCAGGTTTGAACGGAAGATATTTCCTTTTTCACCATAGCCCTCTATGGGCTTCCAAATATCCCTTTGCCAATTCCACAAGAACAGCTTTAGCGAAAGGCTTCTTCAAGAGAAAGATGTAACTCTGAGAGATAAATTAACAGAACACAGAGCAGTTTCTCAGAAAGCTTCTTTCCAGTTTTGAACGAAAGATATTTCCTTTTTCACCATAGCCCTCTATGGGCTTCCAAATATCCCTTTGTCAATACCACAAGAACAGCCTTAGCGAAAGGCTTCTTGAAGGGAACGATGTAACTCTGTGAAATGAATTAACAGAACACAGAGGAGTTTCTCAGAAAGCTTCTTTCCGGTTTTGAACCGAAGATTTTTCCTATTTCACCGTAGCCCTCTGTGGGCTTCCAAATATCCCTTTGTCAATTCCACAAGAACAGCCTTACCGAAAGGCTTCTTGAAGAGAAAGATGTAACTCTGTGATATGAATTAACAGAACACAGAGCAGTTTCTCAGAAAGCTTCTTTCCAGTTTTGAACGGAAGGTATATTCTTTTTTACCATAGCCCTCTACGGGCTTCCAAATATCCCTTTGCCAATTCCACAAGAACAGCCTTAGCGAAAGGCTTCTTGAAGGGAAAGATGTAACTCTGTGAGATGAATTAACACAACACAGAGAAGTTTCTCAGAAAGCTTCTTTCCAGTTTTGAACGCAAGATATTTCCTTTTCCACCATAGCCCTCTTACGGCTTCCAAATATCCCTTTGCCCATTCCACAAGAACAACCTTAGCGAAAGGTTTCTTGAAGGGAAAGATGTAACTCTCTGAGATGAATTAACAGAACACAGAGCAGTTTCTCAGAAAGCTTCTTTCCGGTTTTGAACGGAAGATATTTCCTTTTTCACCATAGCCCTCTATGGGCTACCAAATATCCCTTTGCCAATTCCACATGAACAGCCTTAGCGAAAGGTTTCTTGAAGGGAAAGATGTAACTCTGTGAGATGAATTAACGGAACACAGAGCAGTTTCTCATAAAGCTTCTTTCCAGGTTTGAACGGAAGATATTTCCTTTTTCACCATAGCCCTCTATGGGATTCCAAATATCCCTTTGCCAATTTCACCAGAACAGCCTTTGCGAAAGTCTTCTTGAAGGGAAAGATGTAACTCTGTGAGATGAATTAACAGAACACAGAGCAGTTTCTCAGAATGCTTATTTCCACTTTTGAACGGTAGATATTTCCTTTTTCAACATAGCCCTCTATGGGCTTCCTAATATCCCTTTGTAAATTCCACAAGAACAGCCTTAGCGAAAGGCTTCTTGAAGGGAAATATGTAACTCTGTGAGATGAATTAACAGAACACACGGCAGTTTCTCAGAAAGCTTCCTTTAGGTTTTGAACGGAATATATTTCCTTTTAACCATAGCCCTCTATGGGCTTCGAAATATCCCTTTGCCAATTCCACAAGAACAGCGTTAGCGAAAGGCTTCTTGAAGGGAAAGATGTAACTCTGTGAGATGAATTAACAGAACACAGAGCAGTTTCTCAGAAAGCTTCTTTCCAGTTTTGAACGGAAGATATTTCCTTTTTCACCATAGCCCTCTACGGGCTTCCAAATATCCCTTTGCCAATTCCAAAAGAACTGCCTTAGGGAAAGGCTTGTTGGAGGGAAAGATGTAACTCTGTGAGATGGATTAACAGAACACAGAGCAGTTTCTCTGAAAGCTTCTTTCCGGTTTTGAACGGAAGATATTTCCTTTTTCAACGTAGCCCTCTATGGGCTTCAAAATATCCCTTTGCCAATTCCACAAGAACATCCTTAGCGAAAGGCTTCTTGAAGGGAAAGATGTAACTCTGTGAGATGAATTAACAGAACACAGAGCAGTTTCTCAGAAAGCTTCTTTCCGGTTTTGAACGGAAGATATTTCCTTTTTCAGCCTCGCCCCCTATGGATTTCCAAATATCCCTTTGCCAATTCCACAAGAACAGCCTTAGCGAAAGGCTTCTTGAAGGAAAGATGTAACTCTGTGAGATGAATTAACAGAACACAGAGCAGTTTCTCAGAAAGCTTCTTTCCGGTTTTGAACGGAAGATATGTCCTTTTTCACCATATCCCTCTATGGACTTCCAAATATCCCTTTGCCAATTCCACAAGAACAGCCTTAGCGAAAGACTTCTTGGAGAGAAAGATGTAATCTGTGAGATGAATTAACAGAACACAGAGCAGTTTCTCAGAAAGCTTCTTTCCAGGTTTGAACGGAAGATATTTCCTTTTTCACCATAGCCCTCTAAGGGCTTCCAAATATCCCTTTGCCAATTCCAAAAAGCAGCCTTTGCGAAAGTCTTCTTGAAGGGAAAGGTGTAACTCTGTGAGATGAATTAACAGAACACAGAGCAGTTTCTCAGAATGATTATTTCCAATTTTGAACGGAAGATATTTCCTTTTTCACCGTAGCCCTCTATGAGCTTCCAAATATCCCTTTGTAAATTCCACAAGAACAGCCTTAGCGAACGGCTTCTTGAATGGAAAGATGTAACTCTGTGAGATGAATTAACAGAACACAGAGCAGTTTCTCAGAAAGCTTCTTTCCAGTTTTGAACGGAAGATATTTCCTTTTTCACCATAGCCCTCTATGGGCTTCCAAATATTCCTTTGCCAATTGCACAAGAACAGCCTTAGCGAAGGGTTTCTTGAAGGGAAAGATGTAACTCTGTGAGATGAATTAACATAACAGAGAGTAGTTTCTCAGAAAGCTTCTTTCCAGTTTTGAACGGAAGATATTTCCTTTTTCACCATAGCACACTATGGGCTTCCAAATATCCCTTTTCCAATTCCAAAAGAACAGCCTTAGCGAAAGGCTTCTTGAAGGGAAAGATGTAACTCTGTGAGATGAATTAACAGAACACAGAGCAGTTTCTCAGAAAGCTACTTTCCAGTTTTGAACAGAAGCTATTTCCTTTTTCACCATAGCCCTCTATGGGCTTCCACATATCCCTTTGCCTATTCCACAAGAACTGCCTTAGCGAATGGCTTCTTGAAGGGAAAGATGTAACTCTGTGAGATGAATTAACAGAACACAGAGCAGTTTCTCAGAAAGCTTCTTTCCAGTTTTGAACGGAAGATATTTCCTTTTTCACCATAGCCCTCTATGGGCTTCCAAATATCCCTTTGCCAATTCCAAAAAACAGCCTTTGCGAAAGTCTTCTTGAAGGGAAAGATGTAACTCTGTGAGATGAATTAACAGAACAAAGAGCAGTTTCTCAGAATGCTTATTTCCAGTTTTGAACGGAAGACATTTTCTTTTTCACCATAGCCCTCTATGGGCTTCCAAATATCCCTTTGTAAATTCCACAAGAACAGCCTTAGCGAAAGGCTACTTGAAGGGAAATATGTAACTCTGTGAGATGAATTAACAGAACACAGAGCTGTTTCTCAGAAAGCTTCTTTCCGGTTTTGAACGGAAGATATTTCCTTTTCACCGTAGCCCTCTATGGGTTTCCAAATATCCCTTTGTCAATCCCACAAAAACAGCGTTAGCGAAAGGCTTCTGGAAGGGAAAGATGTATCTCTGTGAAATGAAGTAACAGAACACAGAGCTGCTTCTCAGAAAGCTTCTTTCCAATTTTGAACGGAAGACATTTCCTTTTTCACCATAGCCCTCTGTGGGCTTCCAAATATCCCTTTTCCAAGTCCACAAGAACAGCTTTAGCGAAAGGCTTCTTGAAGGGAAAGATGTAACTCTGTGAGATGAATTAACAGAACACAGAGCAGTTTCTCAGAAAGCTTCTTTCCGGTTTTGAACGGAAGATATTTCCTTTTTCAGCCTCGCCCCCTATGGATTTCCAAATATCCCTTTGCCAATTCCACAAGAACAGCCTTAGCGAAAGGCTTCTTGAAGGAAAGATGTAACTCTGTGAGATGAATTAACAGAACACAGAGCAGTTTCTCAGAAAGCTTCTTTCCGGTTTTGAACGGAAGATATGTCCTTTTTCACCATATCCCTCTATGAACTTCCAAATATCGCTTTGCCAATTCCACAAGAACAGCCTTAGCGAAAGACTTCTTGGAGGGAAAGATGTAATCTGTGAGATGAATTAACAGAACACAGAGCAGTTTCTCAGAAAGCTTCTTTCCAGGTTTGAACGGAAGATATTTCCTTTTTCACCATAGCCCTCTAAGGGCTTCCAAATATCCCTTTGCCAATTCCAAAAAGCAGCCTTTGCGAAAGTCTTCTTGAAGGGAAAGGTGTAACTCTGTGAGATGAATTAACAGAACACAGAGCAGTTTCTCAGAATGATTATTTCCAATTTTGAACGGAAGATATTTCCTTTTTCACCGTAGCCCTCTATGGGCTTCCAAATATCCCTTTGTAAATTCCACAAGAACAGCCTTAGCGAAAGGCTTCTTGAAGGGAAAGATGTAACTCTCTGAGATGAACTAACAGAACACAGAGCAGTTTCTCAGAAAGCTTCTTTCCAGTTTTGAAGGGAAGATATTTCCTTTTTCACCATAGCCCTCTATGGGCTTCCAAATATTCCTTTGCCAATTGCACAAGAACAGCCTTAGCGAAGGGCTTCTTGAAGGGAAAGATGTAACTCTGCGAGATGAATTAACATAACAGAGAGCAGTTTCTCAGAAAGCTTCTTTCCAGTTTTGAACGGAAGATATTTCCTTTTTCACCATAGCACACTATGGGCTTCTAAATATCCCTTTTCCAATTCCAAAAGAACAGCCTTAGCGAAAGGCTTCCTGAAGGGAAAGATGTAACTCTGTGAGATGAATTAACAGAACACAGAACAGTTTCTCAGAAAGCTACTTTCCAGTTTTGAACAGAAGCTATTTCCTTTTTCACCATAGCCCTCTATGGGCTTCCACATATCCCTTTGCTATTCCACAAGAACAGCCTTAGCGAAAGGCTTCTTGAAGGGAAAGATGTAACTCTGTGAGATGAATTAACAGAACACAGAGCAGTTTCTCAGAAAGCTTCTTTCCGGTTTTGAACGGAAGATATTTCCTTTTTCACCATAGCCCTCTATGGGCTTCCAAATATCCCTTTGCCAATTCCACAAGAACAGCCTTAGCGAAAGGCTTCTTGAATGGAAAGATGTACCTCTGTGAGATGAATAAACAGAACACAGAGCAGTTTCTCAGAAAGCTTCTACCAGTTTTGAACGGAAGATATTTCCTTTTTCACCATAGCCCTCTATGGGCTTCCAAATATCCCTTTGCCTATTCCACAAGAACAGCCTTAACGAAAGGCTTCTTGAAGGAAAAGATGTAACTCTGTGAGATGAGTTAACAGAACACAGAGCAGTTTCTCAGAAAGCTTCTTTCCAGTTTCGAACGGAAGATATTTCCTTTTTCACCATAGCCCTCTATGGCCTACCGAATACCCTGCGCCAATTCCACAAGAACAGCCTTTGCGAAAGGCTTCTTTAAGGGAAAGATGTAACTCTGTGAGATTAATTAACAGAACACAGAGCAGTTTCTCAGAAAGCTTCTTTCCAGTTTTGAACGGAAGATATTTCCTTTTTCACCATAGCCCTCTATGGGCTTCCAAATATCCCTTTGCCAATTCCACATGAACAGCCTTAGCGAAAGCCTTCTTGAAAGGAAAGATGTAACTCTGTGAGATGAATTAACAGAACACAGAGCAGTTTCTCAGAAAGCTTCTTTCCAGTTTTGAACGGAAGATATTTCCTTTTCACCATAGTCCTCTATGGGCTTCAAAATATCCCTTTGCCAATTCCACAAGAACAGCCTTAGCGAAAGGCTTCTTGAAGGGAAAGATGTATCTCTGTGAGGTGAATTAACAGAACACAGAGCAGTTTCTCAGAAAGCTTCTTTCCGGTTTTGAACGGAAGATATTTCCTTTTCACCATAGCCCTCTATGGGCTTCCAAATATCCCTTTGTCAACTACACAAGAAGAACCTTAGCGAAAGGCTTCTTGAAGGTAAAGATGTAACTCTGTGAGATGAATTAACAAACACAGAGAAGTTTCTCAGAAAGCTTCTTTCCAGTTTTGAACGCAAGTTATTTCCTTTTCCACCATAGCCCTCTTATGGCTTCCAAATATCCCTTTGCCCATTCCACAAGAACAACCTTAGCGAAAGGTTTCTTGAAGGGAAAGATGTAACTCTGTGAGATGAATTAACAGAACACAGAGCAGTTTCTCAGAAAGCTTCTTTCCGGTTTTGAACGGAAGATATTTCCTTTTTCACCATAGCCCTCTATGGGCTTCCAAATATCCCTTTGCCAATTCCAAAAAACAGACTTTGCGAACGTCTTCTTGAAGGGAGAGATGTAACTCTGTTGGATGAATTAACAGAACACAGAGCAGTTTCTCAGAAAGCTTCTTTCCGGTTTTGAACGGAAGATATTTCCTTTTTCACCATAGCCCTCCATGGGCTTCCAAATATCCCTTTGCCAATTCCACATGAACAGCCTTAGCGAAAGGTTTCTTGAAGAGAAAGATGTAACTCTGTGAGATGAATTAACGGAACACAGAGCAGTTTCTCATAAAGCTTCTTTCCAGGTTTGAACGGAAGATATTTCCTTTTTCACCATAGCCCTCTATGGGCTTCCAAATATCCCTTTGCCAATTCCAAAAAACAGCCTTTGCGAAAGTCTTCTTGAAGGGAAAGATGTAACTCTGTGAGATGAATTAACAGAACACAGAGCAGTTTCTCAGAATGCTTATTTCCACTTTTGAACGGAAGATATTTCCTTTTTCAACATAGCCCTCTATGGGCTTCCTAATATCCCTTTGTAAATTCCACAAGAACAGCCTTAGCGAAAGGCTTCTTGAAGGGAAATATGTAACTCTGTGAGATGAATTAACAGAACACAGAGCAGTTTCTCAGAAAGCTTCCTTCCGGTTTTGAACGGAATATATTTCCTTTTAACCATAGCCCTCTATGGGCTTCCAAATATCCCTTTTCCAATTCCACAAGAACAGCGTTAGCGAAAGGCTTCTTGAAGGGAAAGATGTATCTCTGTGAAATGCAGTAACAGAACACAGAGGTGCTTCTCAGAAAGCTTCTTTCCAATTTTGAACGGAAGACATTTCCTTTTTCACCTTAGCCCTCTGTGGGCTTCCAAATATCCCTTTTCCAAGTCCACAAGAACAGCCTTAGCGAAAGGCTTCTTGAAGGGAAAGATGTAACTCTGTGAGATGAATGAACAGAACACAGAGCAGTTTCTCAGAAAGCTTCTTTCCGGTTTTGAACGGAAGATATTTCCTTTTTCACCATAGCCCTCTATGGGCTTCCAAATATCCCTTTGCCAATTCCACAAGAAAACCCTTAGTGAAAGGCTTCTTGAATGGAAAGATGTAACTCTGTGATATGAATTAACAGAACACAGAGCAGTTTCTCAGAAAGTTTCTTTCCAGTTTTGAACGGAAGATATTTCCTTTTTCACCATAGCCCTCTATGGGCTTCCAAATATCCCTTTGCCAATTCCACAAGAACAGCCTTAGAGAAAGGCTTCTTGAAGGAAAACATGTAACTCTGTGAGATGAATTAACAGAACACAGAGCAGGTTCTCAGAAAGCTTCCTTCCGGTTTTGAACGGAATATATTTCCTTTTAACCATAGCCCTCTATGGGCTTCCAAATATCCCTTTGCCAATTCCACAACAACAGCGTTAGCGAAAGGCTTCTTGAAGGGAAAGATGTATCTCTGTGAAATGAAGTAACAGAACACAGAGCTGCTTCTCAGAAAGCTTCTTTCCAATTTTGAACGGAAGACATTTCCTTTTTCACCATAGCCCTCTGTGGGCTTCCAAATATCCCTTTTCCAAGTCCACAAGAACAGCCTTAGCGAAAGGCTTCTTGAAGGGAAAGATGTAACTCTGTGAGATGAGTTAACAGAACACAGAGAAGTATCTAAGAAAGATTCTTTCCAGTTTTGAACGGAAGATATTTCCTTTTTCACCATAACCCTCTATGGGCTTCCAAATATCCCTTTGCCAATTCCACAAGAACAGCTTTAGCGAAAGGCTTCTTCAAGACAAAGATGTAACTCTGTGAGATGAATTAACAGAACACAGAGCAGTTTCTCAGAAAGCTTCTTTCCAGTTTTGAACGGAAGATATTTCCTTTTTCACCATAGCCCTATACGGGCTTCCAAATATCCCTTTGCCAATTCC
Source organism: Chlorocebus sabaeus (assembly GCF_047675955.1). Taxonomy (NCBI): domain Eukaryota; kingdom Metazoa; phylum Chordata; class Mammalia; order Primates; family Cercopithecidae; genus Chlorocebus; species Chlorocebus sabaeus. The sequence continues at coordinate 362,015 of NW_027328325.1, read as the reverse complement.
ACAAGAACAGCCTTAGCGAAAGGCTTCTTGAAGGGAAAGATGTAACTCTGAGAGATGAATTAAGAGAACACAGAGCAGTTTCTCAGAAAGGTTTTTTCCAGTTTTGAACGGAAGATATGTCCTTTTTCACCATAGCCCTCTATGGGCTTCCAAATATCCCTTTGTAAATTCCACAAGAACAGCCTTAGCGAAAGGCTACTTGAAGGGAAATATGTAACTCTGTGAGATGAATTAACAGAACACAGAGCAGTTTCTCAGAAAGCTTCTTTCCGGTTTTGAACGGAAGATATTTCCTTTTCACCGTAGCCCTCTATGGGCTTCCAAATATCCCTTTGTCAATTCCACAAGAACAGCGTTAGCGAAAGGCTTCTTCAAGAGAAAGATGTATCTCTGTGAGATAAATTCACAGAACACAGAGCAGTTTCTCAGAAAGCTTCTTTCCAGTGTTGAACGGAAGATATATCCTTTTTCACCATAGCCCTCTAAGGGCTTCCAAATATCCCTTTTCCAATTCCACAAGAACAGCCTTAGCGAAAGGCTTCTTGAAGGGAAAGATGTAACTCTGTGAGATGAATTAACAGAACACAGAGCAGTTTCTCAGAAAGCTTCTTTCCGGTTTTGAACGGAAGATATTTCCTTTTCACCATAGCCCTCTATGGGCTTCCAAATATCTCTTTGTCAATTCCACAAGAACAGCCTTAGCGAAAGGCTTCTTGAAGGGAAAGATGTATCTCTGTGAAATGAATTAACAGAACACGGAGCAGTTTCTCAGAAAGCTTCTTTCCGGTTTTAAACGGAATATTTTCCTAATTCACCATAGCCCTCTATGGGCTTCCAAATATCCCTTTGTCAATTCCACAAGAACAGCCTTAGCGAAAGGCTTCTTGAAGGGAAAGATGTAACTCTGTGAGATGAATTAACAGAACACAGAGCAGTTTCTCAGAAAGCTTCTTTCCGGTTTGGAACGGAAGATATTTCCTTTTTCACCATAGCCCTCTATGGGATTCCAAATATCCCTTTGCCAATTCCACAAGAACACCCTTAGTGAAAGGCTTCTTGAATGGAAAGATGTAACTCTGTGAGATGAATTAAGAGAACACAGAGAAGTTTCTCAGAAAGCTTCTTTCCAGTTTTGAACGGAAGATATTTCCTTTTTCACCATAGCCCTCTATGGGCTTCCAAATATCCCTTTGCCAATTCCACAAGAACAGCCTTAGCGAAAGGCTTCTTGAAGGGAAAGATGTAACTCTGTGAGTTGAATTAACAGAACACAGAGCAGTTTCTCAGAAAGCTTCTTTCCAGTGTTTAACGGAAGATATTTCCTTTTTCACCATAGCCCTCTATGGGCTTCCAAATATCCCTTTCCCAATTCCGCAAGAACAGCCTTCGCGAAAGGCTTCTTGAAGGGAAAGATGTAACTCTGTGAGATGAATTAACAGAACACAGAGCAGTTTCTCAGACAGCTTCTTTCCGATTTTGAAAGGAAGATATTTCCTTTTTCACCATAGTCCTCTATGGGCTTTCAAATATCCCTTTGCCAATTCCAAAAAACAGCCTTTGCGAAAGTCTTCTTGAAGGGAAAGATGTAACTCTGTGAGATGAATTAACAGAACAAAGAGCAGTTTCTCAGAATGCTTATTTCCAGTTTTGAACGGAAGACATTTCCTTTTGCACCATCACCCTCTATGGGCTTCCAAATATCCCTTTGTAAATTCCACAAGAACAGCCTTAGCGAAAGGCTACTTGAAGGGAAATATGTAACTCTGTGAGATGAATTAACAGAACACAGAGCTGTTTCTCAGAAAGCTTCTTTCCGGTTTTGAACGGAAGATATTTCCTTTTCACCGTAGCCCTCTATGGGTTTCCAAATATCCCTTTGTCAATCCCACAAAAACAGCGTTAGCGAAAGGCTTCTTGAAGGGAAAGATGTATCTCTGTGAAATGAAGTAACAGAACACAGAGCTGCTTCTCAGAAAGCTTCTTTCCAATTTTGAACGGAAGACATTTCCTTTTTCACCATAGCCCTCTGAGGGCTTCCAAATATCCCTTTTCCAAGTCCACAAGAACAGCTTTAGCGAAAGGCTTCTTGAAGGGAAAGATGTAACTCTGTGAGATGAATTAACAGAACACACAGAAGTTTCTCAGAAAGCTTCCTTCCGTTTTTGAACGGAAGATATTTCCTTTTTCACCATAGCCCTCTATGGGCTTCCAAATATCCCTTTGCCAATTCCACAAGAACACCCTTAGCGAAAGGCTTCTTGAATGGAAAGATGTAACTCTGTGAGATGAATTAACAGAACACAGAGCAGTTTCTCAGAAAGCTTCTTTCCAGTTTTGAACGGAAGATATTTCCTTTTTCACCAAAGCCCTCTATGGGCTTCCAAATATCCCTCTGCCAATTCCCCAAGAACAGTCTTAACGAAAGGCTTCTTGAAAGGAAAGATGTAACTCTGTGAGATGAATTAACAGAACACAGAGCAGTTTCTCAGAAAGCTTCTTTCCGGTTTTGAACGGAAGATATTTCCTTTTCACCATAGCCCTCTATGGGCTTCCAAATATCCCTTTGTCAACTCCACAAGAACAGCCTTAGCGAAAGGCTTCTTGAAGGGAAAGATGTAACTCTGTGAGATGAATTAACAGAACACAGAGCAGTTTCTCAGAAAGCTTCTTTCCAGTGTTGAACGGTAGATATATCCTTTTTCACCATAGCCCTCTAAGGGCTTCCAAATATCCCTTTGCCAATTCCACAAGAACAGCCTTAGCGAAAGGCTTCTTGAAGGGAAAGATGTAACTCTGTGAGATGAATTAACAGAACACAGAGCAGTTTCTCAGAAAGCTTCTTTCCGGTTTTGAACGGAAGATATTTCCTTTTCACCATAGCCCTCTATGGGCTTCCAAATATCCCTTTGTCAATTCCACAAGAACAGCCTTAGCGAAAGGCTTCTTGAAGGGAAAGATGTATCTCTGTGAAATGAATTAACAGAACACAGAGCAGTTTCTCAGAAAGCTTCTTTCCGGTTTTAAACGGAAGATTTTCCTAATTCACCATAGCCCTCTATGGGCTTCCAAATATCCCTTTGTCAATTCCACAAGAACAGCCTTAGCGAAAGGCTTCTTGAAGGGAAAGATGTAACTCTGTGAGATGAATTAACAGAACACAGAGCAGTTTCTCAGAAAGCTTCTTTCCGGTTTGGAACGGAAGATATTTCCTTTTTCACCATAGCCCTCTATGGGATTCCAAATATCCCTTTGCCAATTCCACAAGAACACCCTTAGTGAAAGGCTTCCTGAATGGAAAGATGTAACTCTGTGAGATGAATTAAGAGAACACAGAGAAGTTTCTCAGAAAGCTTCTTTCCAGTTTTGAACGGAAGATATTTCCTTTTTCACCATAGCCCTCTATGGGCTTCCAAATATCCCTTTGCCAATTCCACAAGAACAGCGTTAGCGAAAGGCTTCTTGAAGGGAAAGATGTAACTCTGTGAGTTGAATTAACAGAACACAGAGCAGTTTCTCAGAAAGCTTCTTTCCAGTGTTGAACGGAAGATATTTCCTTTTTCACCATAGCCCTCTATGGGCTTCCAAATATCCCTTTCCCAATTCCGCAAGAACAGCCTTAACGAAAGGCTTCTTGAAGGAAAAGATGTAACTCTGTGAGATGAGTTAACAGAACACAGAGCAGTATCTAAGAAAGCTTCTTTCCAGTGTTGAACGGAAGATATTTCCTTTTTCATCATAACCCTCTATGGGCTTCCAAATATCCCTTTGCCATTTCCACAAGAACAGCTTTAGCGAAAGGCTTCTTCAAGAGAAAGATGTAACTCTGTGAGATGAATTAACAGAACACAAAGCAGTTTCTCAGAAAGCTTCTTTCCAGTTTTGAACGGAAGATATTTCCTTTTTCACCATAGCCCTCTATGGGCTTCCAAATATCCCTTTGCCAATTCCACAAGAACAGCCTTCGCGAAAGGCTTCTTGAAGGGAAAGATGTAACTCTGTGAGATGAATTAACAGAACACAGAGCAGTTTCTCAGAAAGCTTCTTTCCGGTTTTGAACGGAAGATATTTCCTTTTTCACCATAGCCCTCTATGGGCTTTCAAATATCCCTTTGCCAATTCCAAAAAACAGCCTTTGCGAAAGTCTTTTGAAGGGAAAGATGTAACTCTGTGAGATGAATTAACAGAACAAAGAGCAGTTTCTCAGAATGCTTATTTCCAGTATTGAACGGAAGACATTTCCTTTTTCACCATAGCCCTCTATGGGCTTCCAAATATCCCTTTGTAAATTCCACAAGAACAGCCTTAGCGAAAGGCTACTTGAAGGGAAATATGTAACTCTGTGAGATGAATTAACAGAACACAGAGCAGTTTCTCAGAAAGCTTCTTTCCGGTTTTGAACGGAAGATATTTACTTTTCACTGTAGCCCTCTATGGGCTTCCAAATATCCCTTTGCCAATTCCACAAGAACACCCTTTGCGAAAGGCTTCTTGAATGGAAAGATGTAACTCTGTGAGATGAATTAACAGAACACAGAGCAGTTTCTCAGGAAGCTTCTTTCCAGTTTTGAACGGAAGATATTTCCTTTTTCACCAAAGCCCTCTATGGGCTTCCAAATATCCCTCTGCCAATTCCCCAAGAACAGTCTTAACGAAAGGCTTCTTGAAAGGAAAGATGTAACTCTGTGAGATGAATTAACAGAACACAGAGCAGTTTCTCAGAAAGCTTCTTTCCGGTTTTGAACGGAAGATATTTCCTTTTCACCATAGCCCTCTATGGGCTTCCAAATATCCCTTTGTCAACTCCACAAGAACAGCCTTAGCGAAAGGCTTTTTGAAGGGAAAGATGTAACTCTGTGAGATGAATTAACAGAACAGAGAGCAGTTTCTCAGAAAGCTTCTTTCCAGTGTTGAACGGAAGATATATCCTTTTTCACCATAGCCCTCTAAGGGCTTCCAAATATCCCTTTGCCAATTCCACAAGAACAGCCTTAGCGAAAGGCTTCTTGAAGGGAAAGATGTAACTCTGTGAGATGAATTAACAGAACACAGAGCAGTTTCTCAGAAAGCTTCTTTCCGGTTTTGAACGGAAGATATTTCCTTTTTCACCATAGCCCTCTATGGGCTTTCAGATATCCCTTTGCCAATTCCAAAAAACAGCCTTTGCGAAAGTCTTCTTGAAGGGAAAGATGTAACTCTGTGAGATGAATTAACAGAACAAAGAGCAGTTTCTCAGAATGCTCATTTCCAGTTTTGAACGGAAGACATTTCCTTTTTCACCATAGCCCTCTATGGGCTTCCAAATATCCCTTTGTAAATTCCACAAGAACAGCCTTAGCGAAAGGCTACTTGAAGGGAAATATGTAACTCTGTGAGATGAATTAACAGAACACAGAGCAGTTTCTCAGAAAGCTTCTTTCCGGTTTTGAATGGAAGATATTTCCTTTTTCACCATAGCCCTCTATGGGCTTCCAAATATCCCTTTGTCAATTCCACAAGAACAGCTTTAGCGAAAGGCTTCTTGAAGGGAAAGATGTAACTCTGTGAGATGAATTAACAGAACACAGAGCAGTTTCTCAGAAAGCTTCTTTCCAGTTTTGAACGGAAAATATTTCCTTTTTCACCATAGCCCTCTAGGGCTTCCAAATATCACTTTGCCTATTCCACAAGAACAGCCATAGCGAAAGGCTTCTTGAAGGGAAAGATGTAACTCTGTGAGATGAATTAACAGAACACAGGGCAGTTTCTCAGAAAGCTTCTTTCCGGTTTTAAACGGAAGATTTTTCCTATTTCACCGTAGCCCTCTATGGGCTTCCAAATATCCCTTTGTCAATTCCACAAGAACAGCCTTACCGAAAGGCTTCTTGAAGAGAAAGATGTCACTCTGTGAGATGAATTAACAGAACACAGAGCAGCTTCTCAGAAAGCTTCTTTCCAGTTTTGAACGGAAGATATGTCCTTTTTCACCATAGCCCTCTATGGGCTTCCAAATATCCCTTTGCCAACTCCACAAGAACAGCCTTAGCGAAAGGCTTCTTGAAGGGAAAGATGTAACTCTGTGAGATGAATTAACAGAACACAGAGCAGTTTCTCAGAAAGCTTCTTTCCAGTTTTGAACGGAAAATATTTCCTTTTTCACCATATCCCTCTATGGACTTCCTAATATCCCTTTGCCAATTCCACAAGAACAGCCTTAGCGAAAGGCTTCTTGGTGTGAAACATGTAACTCTGTGAGTTGAATTAACAGAACACAGAGCAGTTTCTCAGAAAGCTTCTTTCTGGTTTTGAACGGAAGATATTTCCTTTTTCACCATAGCCCTCTATGGGCTTCCAAATTTCACTTTCTCAATTCCTCAAGAACAGCTTTAGCGAAAGGCTTCTTGAAGGGAAAGATGTAACTCTGTGAGATGAATTAACAGAACACAGAGCAGTTTCTCAGAAAGCTTCTTTCCAGTTTTGAACGGAAGATATTTCCTTTTTCACCATAGCCCTCTATGGGCTTCCAAATATCCCTTTGTCTATTCCACAAGAACAGCCTTAGCGAAAGTCTTCTTGAAGGGAAAGATGTAACTCTGTGAGATGAATTAACAGAACACAGAGCAGTTTCTCAGAAACCTTCTTTCCAGTTTTGAACGGAAGATATTTCCTTTTCACCATAGCCCTCTATGGGCTTCCAAATATCCCTTTGCCAATTTCACAAGAACAGCCTTAGCCAAACGCTTCTTGAAGGGAAAGATGTAACTCTGTGAGATGAATTAACAGAACACAGAGCAGTTTCTCAGAAAGCTTCTTTCCAGTTTTGAACGGAAGATATTTCCTTTTTCACCATAGCCCTCTATGGGCTTCCAAATATCCCTTTGTCTATTCCACAAGAACAGCCTTAGCGAAAGTCTTCTTGAAGGGAAAGATGTAACTCTGTGAGATGAATTAACAGAACACAGAGCAGTTTCTCAGAAACCTTCTTTCCAGTTTTGAACGGAAGATATTTCCTTTCCACCATAGCCCTTTATGGGCTTCCAAATATCCCTTTGCCAATTTCACAAGAACAGCCTTAGCCAAACGCTTCTTGAAGGGAAAGATGTAACTCTGTGAGATGAATTAACAGAACACAGAGCAGTTTCTCAGAAAGCTTCTTTCCGGTTTTGAACTTAAGATATTTCCTTTTTCACCATAGCCCTCTATGGGCTTCCAAATATCCCTTTGCCAATTCCACAAGAAGAGCCTTAGCGAAAGGCTTCTTGAAGGGAAAGATGTAACTCTGTGAGATGAATTAACAGAACACAGAGCAGTTTCTCAGAAAGCTTCTTTCCGGTTTTAAACGGAAGATTTTTCCTATTTCACCGTAGCCCTCTATGGTATTCCAAATATCCGTTTGTCAATTCCACAAGAACACCCTTACCGAAAGGCTTCTTGAAGAGAAAAATGTAACTCTGTGAGATGAATTAACAGAACACAGAGCAGTTTTTCAGAAAGCTTCTTTCCAGTTTTGAACGGAAGATATGTCCTTTTTCAGCGTAGCCCTCTATGGGCTTCCAAATATCCCTTTGCCAACTCCACAAGAACAGCCTTAGCGAAAGGCTTCTTGAAGGGAAAGATGTAACTCTGTGAGATGAATTAACAGAACACAGAGAAGTTTCTCAGAAAGCTTCTTTCCAGTTTTGAACGGAAAATATTTCCATTTTCACCATAGCCCTCTTACGGCTTCCAAATATCCCTTTGCCAATTCCACAAGAACAACCTTAGCGAAAGGTTTCTTGAAGGGAAAGATGTAACTCTGTGAGATGAATTAACAGAACACAGAGCAGTTTCTCAGAAAGCTTCTTTCTGGTTTTGAACGGAAGATATTTCCTTTTTCACCATAGCCCTCTATGGGTTTCCAAATATCCCTCTGACATTTCCACAAGAACAGCCTTAGCGAAAGGCTTCTTGATGGGAAAGATGTAACTCTGTGAGACGAATTAACAGAACACAGAGCAGTTTCTCAGAAAGCTTCTTTCCGGTTTTCAACGGAAGATATTTCCTTTTTCAGCCTAGCCCCCTATGCGCTTCCAAATATCCCTTTGCCAATTCCACAAGGAAAGCGATAGCGAAAGGCTTCTTGAAGGGAAAGATGTAACTCTGTGAGATGAATTAACAGAACACAGAGCAGTTTCTAGGAAAGCTTCTTTCCGGTTTTAAACGGAAGATTTTTCCTATTTCACCGTAGCCCTCTATGGTCTTCCAAATATCCGTTTGTCAATTCCACAAGAACAGCCTTACCGAAAGGCTTCTTGAAGAGAAAAATGTAACTCTGTGAGATGAATTAACAGAACACAGAGCAGTTTCTCAGAAAGCTTCTTTCCAGTTTTGAACGGATGATATGTCCTTTTTCAGCGTAGCCCTCTATGGGCTTCCAAATATCCCTTTGCCAACTCCACAAGAACAGCCTTAGCGAAAGGCTTCTTGAAGGGAAAGATGTAACTCTGTGAGATGAATTAACAGAACACAGAGAAGTTTCTCAGAAAGCTTCTTTCCAGTTTTGAACGGAAAATATTTCCATTTTCACCATAGCCCTCTTACGGCTTCCAAATATCCCTTTGCCAATTCCACAAGAACAACCTTAGCGAAAGGTTTCTTGAAGGGAAAGATGTAACTCTGTGAGATGAATTAACAGAACACAGAGCAGTTTCTCAGAAAGCTTCTTTCTGGTTTTGAACGGAAGATATTTCCTTTTTCAGCCTAGCCCCCTATGCGCTTCCAAATATCCCTTTGCCAATTCCACAAGGAAAGCGATAGCGAAAGGCTTCTTGAAGGGAAAGATGTAACTCTGTGAGATGAATTAACAGAACACAGAGCAGTTTCTAGGAAAGCTTCTTTCCGGTTTTGAACGGAAGATATGTCCTTTATCACCATATCCCTCTATGGACTTCCAAATATCCCTTTGCAAATTCCACAACAACAGCCTTAGCGAAAGACTTCTTGGAGGGAAAGATGCAACTCTGTGAGATGAATTAACAGAACACAGAGCAGTTTCTCATAAAGCTTCTTTCCAGTTTTGAACGGAAGATATTTCCTTTTTCACCATAGCCCTCTATGTGCTTCCAAATATCCCTTTGCCAATTCCACAAGAACAGCCTTAGCGAAAGACTTCTTGAAGGGAAAAATGTAACTCTGTGAGATGAATTAACAGAACACAGAGCAGTTTCTCAGAAAGCTTCTTTCCGGTTTTGAACGGAAGATATTTCCTTTTTCACCATAGCCCTCTATGGGCTTCCAAATATCCCTTTGCCAATTCCACAAGAACACCCTTAGCGAAAGGCTTCTTGAAGTGAAAGATGTAACTCTGTGAGATGAATTGACAGAACACAGAGCAGTTTCTCAGAAAGCTTCTTTCCAATTTTGAACGGAAGATATGTCCTTTTTCACCATAGCCCTCTATGGGCTTCCAAATATCCCTTTGCCAACTCCACAAGACCAGCCTTAGCGAAAGGCTTCTTGAAGGGAAAGATGTAACTCTGTGAGATGAATTAACAGAACACAGAGCAGTTTCTCAGAAAGCTTCTTTCCAGTTTTGAACGGAAGATATTTCCTTTTTCACCATAGCCCTGTATGGGCTTCCAAATATCCCTTTGCCAATTCCACAAGAACAACCTTAGCGAAACGTTTCTTGAAGTGAAACATGTAACTTTGTGAGATTAATTAACAAAACACAGAGCAGTGTCTCAGAAAGCTTCTTTCCAGTTTTGAACGGAAGATATTTCGTTTCTCACCATAGCCCTCTATGGCCTTCCAAATATCCCTTTGTCAATTCCACAAGAACAGCCATAGCGAAAGGCTTCATGAAGGGAAAGATGTAACTCTGTGAGATGAATTAACAGAACACAGAGCTGTTTCTCAGAAAGCTTCTTTCCAGTTTTGAACGGAAGATATTTCCTTTTTCAGCCTAGCCCTCTATGGGCTTCCAAATATCCCTTTGTCAATTCCACAAGAACAGCCTTAGCGAAAGGCTACTTGAAGGGAAAGATGTAACTCCCTCAGATGAATTATCAGAGCACAGAGCAGTTTCTCAGAAAGCTTCCTTCCGGTTTTGAACGGAAGATATGTCCTTATTCACCATATCGCTCTATGGACTTCCTAATATCCCTTTGCCAATTCCACAAGAACAGCCTTAGCGAAAGGCTTCTTGGAGTGAAAGATGTAACTCTGTGAGATGAATTAACAGAACACAGAGCAGTTTCTCAGAAAGCTTCTTTCCAGTTTTGAACGGAAGATATTTCCTTTTTCACCATAGCCCTCTATGGGCTTCCAAATATCCCTTTGTCAATTCCACAAGAACAGCTTTAGCGAAAGGCTTCTTGAAGGGAAAGATGTCACTCTGTGAGAAGAATTAACAGAACACAGAGCAGTTTCTCAGAAAGCTTCTTTCCAGTTTTGAACGGAAGATATTTCCTTTTTCACCATAGCCCTCTAGGGCTTCCAAATATCACTTTGCCTATTCCACAAGAACAGCCTTAGCGAAAGGCTTCTTGAAGGGAAAGATGTAACTCTGTGAGATGAATTAACAGAACACAGAGCAGTTTCTCAGAAAGCTTCTTTCCGGTTTTAAACGGAAGATTTTTCCTATTTCACCGTAGCCCTCTATGGGCTTCCAAATATCCCTTTGTCAATTCCACAAGAACAGCCTTACCGAAAGGCTTCTTGAAGAGAAAGATGTCACTCTGTGAGATGAATTAACAGAACACAGAGCAGTTTCTCAGAAAGCTTCTTTCCAGTTTTCAACGGAAGATATTTCCTTTTTCACCATAGCCCTCTATGGGCTTTCAAATATCCCTTTGCCAATTCCAAAAAACAGCCTTTGCGAAAGTCTTTTGAAGGGAAAGATGTAACTCTGTGGGATGAATTAACAGAACAAAGAGCAGTTTCTCAGAATGCTTATTTCCAGTATTGAACGGAAGACATTTCCTTTTTCACCATAGCCCTCTATGGGCTTCCAAATATCCCTTTGTAAATTCCACAAGAACAGCCTTAGCGAAAGGCTACTTGAAGGGAAATATGTAACTCTGTGAGATGAATTAACAGAACACAGAGCAGTTTCTCAGAAAGCTTCTTTCCGGTTTTGAACGGAAGATATTTACTTTTCACTGTAGCCCTCTATGGGCTTCCAAATATCCCTTTGCCAATTCCACAAGAACACCCTTTGCGAAAGGCTTCTTGAATGGAAAGATGTAACTCTGTGAGATGAATTAACAGAACACAGAGCAGTTTCTCAGGAAGCTTCTTTCCAGTTTTGAACGGAAGATATTTCCTTTTTCACCAAAGCCCTCTATGGGCTTCCAAATATCCCTCTGCCAATTCCCCAAGAACAGTCTTAACGAAAGGCTTCTTGAAAGGAAAGATGTAACTCTGTGAGATGAATTAACAGAACACAGAGCAGTTTCTCAGAAAGCTTCTTTCCGGTTTTGAACGGAAGATATTTCCTTTTCACCATAGCCCTCTATGGGCTTCCAAATATCCCTTTGTCAACTCCACAAGAACAGCCTCAGCGAAAGGCTTCTTGAAGGGAAAGATGTAACTCTGTGAGATGAATTAACAGAACAGAGAGCAGTTTCTCAGAAAGCTTCTTTCCAGTGTTGAACGGAAGATATATCCTTTTTCACCATAGCCCTCTAAGGGCTTCCAAATATCCCTTTGCCAATTCCACAAGAACAGCCTTAGCGAAAGGCTTCTTGAAGGGAAAGATGTAACTCTGTGAGATGAATTAACAGAACACAGAGCAGTTTCTCAGAAAGCTTCTTTCCGGTTTTGAACGGAAGATATTTCCTTTTTTACCATAGCCCTCTATGGGCTTTCAAATATCCCTTTGCCAATTCCAAAAAACAGCCTTTGCGAAAGTCTTCTTGAAGGGAAAGATGTAACTCTGTGAGATGAATTAACAGAACAAAGAGCAGTTTCTCAGAATGCTTATTTCCAGTTTTGAACGGAAGACATTTCCTTTTTCACCATAGCCCTCTATGGGCTTCCAAATATCCCTTTGTAAATTCCACAAGAACAGCCTTAGCGAAAGGCTACTTGAAGGGAAATATGTAACTCTGTGAGATGAATTAACAGAACACAGAGCAGTTTCTCAGAAAGCTTCTTTCCGGTTTTGAACGGAAGATATTTCCTTTTTCACCATAGCCCTCTATGGGCTTCCAAATATCCCTTTGTCAATTCCACAAGAACAGCTTTAGCGAAAGGCTTCTTGAAGGGAAAGATGTAACTCTGTGAGATGAATTAACAGAACACAGAGCAGTTTCTCAGAAAGCTTCTTTCCAGTTTTGAACGGAAGATATTTCCTTTTTCACCATAGCCCTCTAGGGCTTCCAAATATCACTTTGCCTATTCCACAAGAACAGCCATAGCGAAAGGCTTCTTGAAGGGAAAGATGTAACTCTGTGAGATGAATTAACAGAACACAGGGCAGTTTCTCAGAAAGCTTCTTTCCGGTTTTAAACGGAAGATTTTTCCTATTTCACCGTAGCCCTCTATGGGCTTCCAAATATCCCTTTGTCAATTCCACAAGAACAGCCTTACCGAAAGGCTTCTTGAAGAGAAAGATGTCACTCTGTGAGATGAATTAACAGAACACAGAGCAGCTTCTCAGAAAGCTTCTTTCCAGTTTTGAACGGAAGATATTTCCTTTTTCACCATAGCCCTCTATTGGCTTCCAAATATCTCTTTGCCAATTGCACAAGAACACCCTTAGCGAAAGGCTTCTTGAAGGGAAACATGTAACTCTGTGAGATGAATTAACAGAACAAGGAGCAGTTTCTCAGAAAGCTTCTTTCCAGTTTTGAACGGAAGATATTTCCTTTTTCACCATAGCCCTCTATGGGCTTCCAAATATCCCTTTGCCAATTCCACAAGAACAACCTTAGCGAAACGTTTCTTGAAGTGAAACATGTAACTTTGTGAGATTAATTAACAAAACACAGAGCAGTGTCTCAGAAAGCTTCTTTCCAGTTTTGAACGGAAGATATTTCGTTTCTCACCATAGCCCTCTATGGCCTTCCAAATATCCCTTTGTCAATTCCACAAGAACAGCCTTAGCGAAAGGCTTCATGAAGGGAAAGATGTAACTCTGTGAGATGAATTAACAGAACACAGAGCAGTTTCTCAGAAAGCTTCTTTCCAGTTTTGAACGGAAGATATTTCCTTTTTCAGCCTAGCCCTCTATGGGCTTCCAAATATCCCTTTGTCAATTCCACAAGAACAGCCTTAGCGAAAGGCTACTTGAAGGGAAAGATGTAACTCCCTCAGATGAATTAACAGAACACAGAGCAGTTTCTCAGAAAGCTTCCTTCCGGTTTTGAACGGAAGATATGTCCTTATTCACCATATCGCTCTATGGACTTCCTAATATCACTTTGCCAATTCCACAAGAACAGCCTTAGCGAAAGGCTTCTTGGAGTGAAAGATGTAACTCTGTGAGATGAATTAACAGAACACAGAGCAGTTTCTCAGAAAGCTTCTTTCCAGTTTTGAACGGAAGATATTTCCTTTTTCACCATAGCCCTCTATGGGCTTCCAAATATCCCTTTGTCAATTCCACAAGAACAGCTTTAGCGAAAGGCTTCTTGAAGGGAAAGATGTCACTCTGTGAGATGAATTAACAGAACACAGAGCAGTTTCTCAGAAAGCTTCTTTCCAGTTTTGAACGGAAGATATTTCCTTTTTCACCATAGCCCTCTAGGGCTTCCAAATATCACTTTGCCTATTCCACAAGAACAGCCTTAGCGAAAGGCTTCTTGAAGGGAAAGATGTAACTCTGTGAGATGAATTAACAGAACACAGAGCAGTTTCTCAGAAAGCTTCTTTCCGGTTTTAAACGGAAGATTTTTTCTATTTCACCGTAGCCCTCTATGGGCTTCCAAATATCCCTTTGTCAATTCCACAAGAACAGCCTTACCGAAAGGCTTCTTGAAGAGAAAGATGTCACTCTGTGAGATGAATTAACAGAACACAGAGCAGTTTCTCAGAAAGCTTCTTTCCAGTTTTGAACGGAAGATATGTCCTTTTTCACCATAGCCCTCTATGGGCTTCCAAATATCCCTTTGCCAACTCCCCAAGAACAGCCTTAGCGAAAGGCTTCTTGAAGGGAAAGATGTAACTCTGTGAGATGAATTAACAGAACACAGAGCAGTTTCTCAGAAAGCTTCTTTCTGGTTTTGAACGGAAGATATTTCCTTTTTCACCATAGCCCTCTATGGGCTTCCAAATTTCACTTTCTCAATTCCTCAAGAACAGCTTTAGCGAAAGGCTTCTTGAAGGGAAAGATGTAACTCTGTGAGATGAATTAACAGAACACAGAGCAGTTTCTCAGAAAGCTTCTTTCCAGTTTTGAACGGAAGATATTTCCTTTTTCACCATAGCCCTCTATGGGCTTCCAAATATCCCTTTGTCTATTCCACAAGAACAGCCTTAGCGAAAGTCTTCTTGAAGGGAAAGATGTAACTCTGTGAGATGAATTAACAGAACACAGAGCAGTTTCTCAGAAACCTTCCTTCCAGTTTTGAACGGAAGATATTTCCTTTTCACCATAGCCCTCTTTGGGCTTCCAAATATCCCTTTGCCAATTTCACAAGAACAGCCTTAGCCAAACGCTTCTTGAAGGGAAAGATGTAACTCTGTGAGATAAATTAACAGAACACAGAGCAGTTTCTCAGAAAGCTTCTTTCCGGTTTTGAACGGAAGATATTTCCTTTTTCACCATAGCCCTCTATGGGCTTCCAAATATCCCTTTGCCAATTCCACAAGAACAGCCTTAGCGAAAGGCTTCTTGAAGGGAAAGATGTAACTCTGTGAGATGAATTAACAGAACACAGAGCAGTTTCTCAGAAAGCTTCTTTCCAGTTTTGAACGGAAGATATGTCCTTTTTCACCATAGCCCTCTATGGGCTTCCAAATATCCCTTTGCCAACTTCAGAAGAACAGCCTTAGTGAAAGGCTTCTTGAAGGGAAAGATGTAACTCTGTGAGATGAATTAACAGAACACAGAGCAGTTTCTCAGAAAGCTTCTTTCCAGTTTTGAACGGAAGATATTTCCTTTTTCACCATAGCCCTCTATGGGCTTCCAAATATCACTTTGCCAATTCCACAAGAACAATCTTAGCGAAAGGTTTCTGGAAGGGAAAGATATAACTCTGTGAGATGAATTAACAGAACACAGCGCAGTTTCTCAGAAAGCTTCTTTCCAGTTTTGAAGGGAAGATATTTCCTTTTTCACCATAACCCTCTATGGGCTTCCAAATATCCCTTGCCAATTCCACAAGAACAGCCTTAGCGAAAGGCTTCTTGAAGGGAAAGATGTAACTCTGTGAGATGAATTAACAGAACACAGAGCAGTTTCTCAGAAAGCTTCTTTCCAGTTTTGAACGGAAGATATTTCCTTTTTCACCATAGCCCTCTATGGGATTCCAAATATCCCTTTGCCAATTCCACAAGAACAGCCTTAGCGAAAGACTTCTTGAAGGGAAAGATGTAACTCTGTGATGTGAATTAACAGAACACAGAGCAGTTTCTCAGAAAGCTTCTTTCCAGTTTTGAACGGAAGATATTTCCTTTTTCACCATAGCCCTCTAAGGGCGTCCAAATATCCCTTTGCCAATTAAACAAGAACAGCCTTAGCGAAAGCCTTCTTGAAGGGAAAGATGTAACTCTGTGAGATGAATTAACAGAACACAGAGCAGTTTCTCAGAAAGCTTCTTTCCAGTATTGAACGGAAGATATTTCCTTTTTCACCATAGCCCTCTATTGGCTTCCAAATATCTCTTTGCCAATTGCACAAGAACACCCTTAGCGAAAGGCTTCTTGAAGGGAAACATGTAACTCTGTGAGATGAATTAACAGAACAAGGAGCAGTTTCTCAGAAAGCTTCTTTCCAGTTTTGAACGGAAGATATTTCCTTTTTCACCATAGCCCTCTATGGGCTTCCAAATATCCCTTTGCCAATTCCGCAAGAACAGCCTTAGCGAAAGGCTTCTTGAAGGGAAAGATGTAACTCTGTGAGATGAATTAACAGAACACAGAGCAGTTTCTCGGAAAGCTTCTTTCCAGTTTTGAACGGAAGATATTTCCTTTTTCACCATAGCCCTCTATGGGCTTCCAAATATCCCTTTGCCAATTCCACAAGAACAGCCTTAGCGAAAGGCTTCTAGAAGGGAAAGATGTAACTCTGTGAGATGAATTTACAGAACACAGAGCAGTTTCTCAGAAAGCTTCTTTCCGGTTTTGTACGGAAGATATTTCCTTTTTCACCATTACCCTCTATGGGCTTCCAAATATCCCTTTGCCAATTCCACAAGAACAGCCTTAGCGAAAGGCTTCTTGAAGGGAAAGATGTAACCCTGTCAGATGAATTAACAGAACACAGAGCAGTTTCTCAGAAAGCTTCTTTCCAGTTTTCAACGGAAGATATTTCCTTTTTCACCATAGCCCTCTATGGGATTCCAAATATCCCTTTGCCATTTCCACAAGAACAGCCTTAGCGAAAGGCTTCTTGAAGGGAAGGATGTAACTCTGTGAGATGAATTAACAGATCATAGAGCAGTTTATCAGAAAGCTTCTTTCCAGTTTTGAACGGAAGATATTTCCTTTTTCACCATAGCCCTCTATGGGCTTCCAAATATCCCTTTGCCAATTCCACAAGAACAGCCTTAGCGAAAGGTTTCTTGAAGGGAAAGACGTAACTCTGTGAGGTGAATTAACAGAATACAGAGCAGTTTCTCAGAAAGCTTCTTTCCAGTTTTGAACGGAAGATATTTCCTTTTTCACCATAGGCCTCTATGGCCTTCAAATATCCCTTTGCCAATTCCACAAGAACAGCCTTAGCGAAAGGCTTCTTGAAGGGAAAGATGTAACTCTGTGAGATGAATTAACAGAACACAGAGCAGTTTCTCAGAAAGCTTCTTTCCAGTTTTGAACGGAAGATATTTCCTTTTTCACCATAGCCCTCTATGGGCTTCCAAATATCCCTTTGCAAATTCCACAAGAACAGCCTTAACGAAAGGCTTCTTGAAGGGAAAGATGTAACTCTGTGAGATGAATTAACAGAACACAGAGCAGTTTCTCAGAAAGCTTCTGTCCAGTTTTGAACGGAAGATATTTCCTTTTTCACCATAGCCCTCTATGGGCTTCCAAATATCCCTTTGCCAATTCCACAAGAACAGCCTTAGCGAAAGGCTTCTTGAAGGGAAAGATGTAACTCTGTGAGATGAATTTACAGAACACAGAGCAGTTTCTCAGAAAGCTTCTTTCCAGTTTTGAACGGAAGATATTTCCTTTTTCACCATAGCCCTCTATGGGCTTCCAAATATCCCTTTGCAAATTCCACAAGAACAGCCTTAGCGAAAGGCTTCTTGAAGGGAAAGATGTAACTCTGTGAGATGAATTAACAGAACACAGAGCAGTTTCTCAGAAAGCTTCTGTCCTGTTTTGAACGGAAGATATTTCCTTTTTCACCATAGCCCTCTATGGGCTTCCAAATATCCCTTTGCCAATTCCACAATAACAGCCTTAGCGAAAGGTTTCTTGAAGGGAAAGACGTAACTCTGTGAGGTGAATTAACAGAACACAGAGCAGTTTCTCAGAAAGCTTCTTTCCAGTTTTGAACGGAAGATATTTCCTTTTTCAACATAGGCCTCTATGGGCTTCCAAATATCCCTTTGTAAATTCCACAAGAACAGCCTTAGCGAAAGGCTTCTTGAAGGGAAAGATGTAACTCTGTGAGATGAATTAACAGAACACAGAGCAGTTTCTCAGAAAGCTTCTTTCCAGTTTTGAAGGGAAGATATTTCCTTTTTCACAATAGCCCTCTATGGGCTTCCAAATATCCCTTTGCCAGTTCCACAAGAACAGCCTTAGCGAAAGGCTTCTTGAAGGGAAAGATGTAACTCTGTCAGATGAATTAACAGAACACAGAGCAGTTTCTCAGAAAGCTTCTTTCGAGTTTTCAACGGAAGATATTTCCTTTTTCACCATAGCCCTCTATGGGCTTCCAAATATCCCTTTGCCAATTCCACAAGAACAGCCTTAGCGAAAGGCTTCGTGAAGGGAAAGATGTAACTCTGTGAGATGAATTCACAGAACACAGAGCAGTTTCTCAGAAAGCTTCTTTCCAGTTTTGAACGGAAGATATTTCCTTTTTCACCATAGCCCTATATGGGCTTAAAAATATCCCTTGCCAATTCCACAAGAACAGCCTTAGCGAAAGGCTTCTTGAAGGGAAAGATGTAACTCTGTGAGATGAATTAACAGAACACAGAGCAGTTTCTCAGAAAGCTTCTTTCCGGTTTTGAATGCAAGATATTTCCTTTTTCACGATAGCCCTCTATGGGCTTCCAAATATCCCTTTGCCAATTCCACAAGAACAGACTTAGCGAAAGGCTTCTTGAAGGGAAAGATGTAACTCTGTGAGATGAATTAACAGAACACAGAGCAGTTTCTCAGAAAGCTTCTTTCCAGTTTTGAACGGAAGATATTTCCTTTTTCACCATAGCCCTCTATGGGCTTCCAAATATCCCTTTCCCAATTCCACAAGAACAGCCTTAGCGAAAGGATTCTTGAAGGGAAAGATGTAACGCTGCGAGATGAATTAACACAACACAGAGCAGTTTCTCAGAAAGCTTCTTTCCAGTTTTGAACGGAAGATATTTCCTTTTTCACCATAGCCCTCTATGGGCTTCCAAATATCCCCTTGCCAATTCCACAAGAACAGCCTTAGCGAAAGGCTTCATGAAGGGAAAGATGTAACTCTGTGAGATGAATTAACAGAACACAGAGCAGTTTCTCAGAAAGCTTCTTTCCAGTGTTGAACGGAAGATATTTCCTTTTTCACCATAGCCCTCTATGGGCTTCTAAATATCCCTTTTCCAATTCCACAAGAACAGCCTTAGCGAAAGGCTTCTTGAAGGGAAAGATGTAACTCTGTGAGATGAATTAACAGAACACAGAGCAGTTTCTCAGAAAGCTTCTTTCCAGTTTTGAACGGAAGATATTTCCTTTTTCACCATAGCCCTCTATGGGCTTCCAAATATCCCTTTGCCAATTCCACAAGAACAGCCTTAGCGAAAGGCTTCTTGAAGGGAAAGATGTAACGCTGTGAGATGAATTACAGAACACAGAGCAGTTTCTCAGAAAGCTTCGTTCCAGTTTTGAACGGAAGATATTTCCTTTTTCACCATAGCCCTCTATGGGCTTCCAAATATCCCATTGCCAATTCCACAAAAACAGACTTAGGGAAAGGCTTCTAGAAGGGATAGACGTAACTCTGTGAGATGAATTAACAGAACACAGAGCAGTTTCGCAGAAAGCTTCTTTCCAGTTTTGAACGGAAGATATTTCCTTTTTCACCATAGCCCTCTATGGACTTCCAAATATCCCTTTGCCAATTCCACAAGAACAGCCTTAGCGAAAGGTTTATAGAAGGGAAAGATGCAACACTGTGAGATGAAATAACAGAACACAGAGCAGTTTCTCAGAAAGCTTCTTTCCAGTTTTGAACGGAAGATATTTCCTTTTTCAACATAGCCCTCTATGGACTTCCAAATATCCCTTTGCCAATTCCACAAGAACAGCCTTAGCCAAAAGCTTCTTGAAGGGAAAGATGTAACTCTGTGAGATGAATTAACAGAACACAGAGCAGTTTCTCAGAAAGCTTCTTTCCAGTTTTGAACGTAAGATATTTCCTTTTTCACCATAGCCCTCTATGGGTTTCCAAATATCCCTTTGCCAATTCCACAAGAACAGCCTTAGCGAAAGGCTTCTTGAAGGGAAAGATGTAACTCTGTGAGATGAATTAACAGAACACAGAGCAGTTTCTCAGAAAGCTTCTTTCCAGTTTTGAGCGGAAGATATTTACTTTTTCACCATGGCCCTCTATGGGCTTCTAAATATCCCTTTGCCAATTCCACAAGAACAGCCTTAGCGAAAGGCTTCTTGAAGGGAAAGATGTAACTCTGTGAGATGAATTAACAGAACCCGGAGTAGTTTCTCAGAAAGCTTCTTTCCAGTTTTGAACGGAAGATATTTCCTTTTTCACCATAGCCCTCTATGGTATTCCAAATATCCCTTTGCCAATTCCACAAGAACAGCCATAGCGAAAGGCTTCTTGAAGGGAAAGATGGAACTCTGTGAGATGAATTAACAGAACACAGAGCAGTTTCTCACAAAGCTTCTTTCCAGTGTTGAACGGAAGATATTTCCTTTTTCACCATAGCCCTCTATTGGCTTCCAAATATCCCGTTGCCAATTCCACAAGAACAGCCTTAGCCAAAAGCTTCTTGAAGGGAAAGATGTAACTCTGTGAGATGAATTAACAGAACACAGAGCACTTTCTCAGAAAGCTTCTTTCCAGTTTTGAACGGAATATATTTCCTTTTTCACCATAGCTCTCTATGGGCTTCCAAATATCCCTTTGCCAATTCCACAAGAACAGCCTTAGCGAAAGGCTTCGTGAAGGGAAAGATGTAACTCTGTGAGATGAATTAACAGAACACAGAGCAGTTTCTCAGAAAGCTTCTTTCCAGTTTGGAACGGAAGATATTTCCTTTTTCAGCATAGCCCTCTATGGGCTTCCAAATATCCCTTTGCCAATTCCACAAGAACAGCCTTAGCGAAAGGCTTCTTGAAGGGAAAGATGTAACTCTGTGAGATGAATTAACAGAACACAGAGCAGTTTCTCAGAAAGCTTCTTTCCAGTTTTGAACGGAAGATATTTCCTTTTTCACCATAGCCCTCTATGTGCTTCCAAATATCCCTTTGCCCATTCCACAAGAATAGCCTTAGCGAAAGACTTCTTGAAAGGAAAGATGTAACTCTGTGAGATGAATTAGCAGAACACAGAGCAGTTTCTCAGAAAGCTTCTTTCCAGTTTTGAACGGAAGATATTTCCTTTTTCACCATAGCCCTCTATGGGCTTCCAAATATCCCTTGCCAATTCCACAAGAACAGCCTTAACGAAAGGATTCTTGAAGGGAAAGATGTAACTCTGTGAGATGAATTTACAGAACACAGAGCAGTTTCTCAGAAAGCTTCTTTCCAGTTTTGAACGGAAGATATTTCCTTTTTCACCATAGCCCTCTGTGGGCTTCCAAATATCCCTTTGCCAATTCCACAAGAACACCATTAGCGAAAGGCTTCTTGAAGGGAAAGATGTAACTCTGTGAGATGAATTAACAGAACACAGAGCAGTTTCTCAGAAAGCTTCTTTCCAGTTTTGAACGGAAGATATTTCCTTTTTCACCATAGCCCTCTATGGGCTTCCAAATATCCCTTTGCCAATTCCACAAGACCAGCCTTAGCGAAAGGTTTCTTGAAGGGAAAGATATAACTCTGTGAGATGAATTAAGAGAACACGGAGCAGTTTCTCAGAAAGCTTCTTTCCAGTTTTGAACGGAAGATATTTCCTTTTTCAGCATAGCCCTCTAAGGGCTTCCAAATATCCCTTTGCCAATTCCACAAGAACAGCCTTAGCGAAAGGCTTCTTGAAGGGAAAGATGTAAATCTGTGAGATGAATTAACAGAACTCAGAGCAGTTTCTCAGAAAGCTTCTTTCCAGTGTTGAACGGAAGATATTTCCTTTTTCACCATAGCCCTCTATGGGCTTCCAAATATCCCTTTTCCAATTCCACAAGAACATCCTTAGCGAAAGGCTCCTTGAAGGGAAAGATGTAACGCTGTGAGATGAATTAACAGAACACAGAGCAGTTTCTCAGAAAGCTTCTTTCCAGTTTTGAACGGAAGATATTTCCTTTTTCACCATAGCCTTCAATGGGCTTCCAAATATCCCTTTGCCAATTCCACAAGAACAGCCTTAGCGAAAGGCTTCTAGAAGGGAAAGATGTAACTCTGTGAGATGAATTAACAGAACACAGAGCAGTTTCTCAGAAATCTTCTTTCCAGTTTTGAACGGAAGATATTTCCTTTTTCACCATAGCCCTCTATGGGCTTCCAAATATCCCTTTGCCAATTCCACAAGAACAGCCTTAGCGAAAGGCTTATAGAAGGGAAAGATGTAACTCTGTTAGATGAATTAACAGAACACAGAGCAGTTTCTCAGAAAGCTTCTTTCCAGTTTTGAACGGAAGATATTTCCATTTTCACCATAGCCCTCTATGGGATTCCAAATATCCCTTTGCCAATTCCACAAGAACAGCCTTAGCGAAAGGCTTCTTGAAGGGAAAGATGTAACTCTGTGAGATGAATTAACAGAACACGGAGCAGTTTCTCAGAAAGCTTGTTTCCAGTTTTGAACGGAAGATATTTCCTTTTTCACCCTAGCCCTCTATGGGCTTCCAAATATCCCTTTGCCAATTCCACAAGAACAGCCTTAGCGAAAGGCTTCTTGAAAGGAAAGATGTAACTCTGTGAGATGAATTAACAGAACACGGAGCAGTTTCTCAGAAAGATTCTTTCCAGTTTTGAACGGAAGATATTTCCTTTTTCACCATAGCCCTCTATGGGATTCCAAATATCCCTTTGCCAATTTCACCAGAACAGCCTTTGCGAAAGGCTTCTTGAAGGGAAAGATGTAACTCTGTGAGATGAATTAACAGAACACAGAGCAGTTTCTCAGAAAGCTTCTTTCCAGTGTTGAACGGAAGATATTTCCTTTTTCACCATAGCCCTCTATGGGCTTCCAAATATCCCTTTGCCAATTCCACAAGAACAGACTTAGCGAAAGGCTTCTTGAAGGGAAAGATGTAACTCTGTGAGATGAATTAACAGAACACAGAGCAGTTTCTCAGAAAGCTTCTTTCCAGTTTTGAACGGAAGATATTTCCTTTTTCACCATAGCCCTCTATGGGCTTCCAAATATCCCTTTGCCAATTGCACAAGAACAGCCTTAGCGAAAGGCTTCTTGAAGGGAAAGATGTAACTCTGTGAGATGAATTAACAGAACACGGAGCAGTTTCTCAGAAAGCTTGTTTCCAGTTTTGAACGGAAGATATTTCCTTTTTCACCCCAGCCCTCTATGGGCTTCCAAATATCCCTTTGCCAATTCCACAAGAACAGCCTTAGCGAAAGGCTTCTTGAAGGGAAAGATGTAACTCTGTGAGATGAATTAACAGAACACGGAGCAGTTTCTCAGAAAGCTTCTTTCCAGTTTTGAACGGAAGATATTTCCTTTTTCACCATAGCCCTCTATGGGATTCCAAATATCCCTTTGCCAATTCCACAAGAACAGCCTTAGCGAAAGGCTTCTTGAAGGGAAAGATGTAACTCTGTGAGATGAATTCACAGAACACAGAGCAGTTTCTCAGAAAGCTTCTTTCCAGTTTTGAACGTAAGATATTTCCTTTTTCACCATAGCCCTCTATGGGTTTCCAAATATCCCTTTGCCAATTCCACAAGAACAGCCTTAGCGAAAGGCTTCTTGAAGGGAAAGATGTAACTCTGTGAGATGAATTAACAGAACACAGAGCAGTTTCTCAGAAAGCTTCTTTCCAGTTTTGAGCGGAAGATATTTACTTTTTCACCATGGCCCTCTATGGGCTTCTAAATATCCCTTTGCCAATTCCACAAGAACAGCCTTAGCGAAAGGCTTCTTGAAGGGAAAGATGTAACTCTGTGAGATGAATTAACAGAACCCGGAGTAGTTTCTCAGAAAGCTTCTTTCCAGTTTTGAACGGAAGATATTTCCTTTTTCACCCTAGCCCTCTATGGGCTTCCAAATATCCCTTTGCCAATTCCACAAGAACAGCCTTAGCGAAAGGCTTCGTGAAGGGAAAGATGTAACTCTGTGAGATGAATTAACAGAACACAGAGCAGTTTCTCAGAAAGCTTCTTTCCAGTTTGGAACGGAAGATATTTCCTTTTTCACCATAGCCCTCTATGGGCTTCCAAATATCCATTTGCCAATTCCACAAGAACAGCCTTAGCGAAAGGCTTCCTGAAGGGAAAGATGTAACTCTGTGAGATGAATTAACAGAACACAGAGCAGTTTCTCAGAAAGCTTCTTTCCAGTTTGGAACGGAAGATATTTCCTTTTTCAGCATAGCCCTCTATGGGCTTCCAAATATCCCTTTGCCAATTCCACAAGAACAGCCTTAGCGAAAGGCTTCTTGAAGGGAAAGATGTAACTCTGTGAGATGAATTAACAGAACACAGAGCAGTTTCTCAGAAAGCTTCTTTCCAGTTTTGAACGGAAGATATTTCCTTTTTCACCATAGCCCTCTATGTGCTTCCAAATATCCCTTTGCCCATTCCACAAGAACAGCCTTAGCGAAAGACTTCTTGAAAGGAAAGATGTAACTCTGTGAGATGAATTAGCAGAACACAGAGCAGTTTCTCAGAAAGCTTCTTTCCAGTTTTGAACGGAAGATATTTCCTTTTTCACCATAGCCCTCTATGGGCTTCCAAATATCCCTTTGCCAATTCCACAAGAACAGCCTTAGCGAAAGGCTTCTTGAAGGGAAAGATGTAAATCTGTGAGATGAATTAACAGAACTCAGAGCAGTTTCTCAGAAAGCTTCTTTCCAGTGTTGAACGGAAGATATTTCCTTTTTCACCATAGCCCTCTATGGGCTTCCAAATATCCCTTTTCCAATTCCACAAGAACATCCTTAGCGAAAGGCTCCTTGAAGGGAAAGATGTAACGCTGTGAGATGAATTAACAGAACACAGAGCAGTTTCTCAGAAAGCTTCTTTCCAGTTTTGAACGGAAGATATTTCCTTTTTCACCATAGCCTTCAATGGGCTTCCAAATATCCCTTTGCCAATTCCACAAGAACAGCCTTAGCGAAAGGCTTCTAGAAGGGAAAGATGTAACTCTGTGAGATGAATTAACAGAACACAGAGCAGTTTCTCAGAAATCTTCTTTCCAGTTTTGAACGGAAGATATTTCCTTTTTCACCATAGCCCTCTATGGGCTTCCAAATATCCCTTTGCCAATTCCACAAGAACAGCCTTAGCGAAAGGCTTATAGAAGGGAAAGATGTAACTCTGTTAGATGAATTAACAGAACACAGAGCAGTTTCTCAGAAAGCTTCTTTCCAGTTTTGAACGGAAGATATTTCCATTTTCACCATAGCCCTCTATGGGATTCCAAATATCCCTTTGCCAATTCCACAAGAACAGCCTTAGCGAAAGGCTTCTTGAAGGGAAAGATGTAACTCTGTGAGATGAATTAACAGAACACGGAGCAGTTTCTCAGAAAGCTTGTTTCCAGTTTTGAACGGAAGATATTTCCTTTTTCACCCTAGCCCTCTATGGGCTTCCAAATATCCCTTTGCCAATTCCACAAGAACAGCCTTAGCGAAAGGCTTCTTGAAAGGAAAGATGTAACTCTGTGAGATGAATTAACAGAACACGGAGCAGTTTCTCAGAAAGCTTCTTTCCAGTTTTGAACGGAAGATATTTCCTTTTTCACCATAGCCCTCTATGGGATTCCAAATATCCCTTTGCCAATTTCACCAGAACAGCCTTTGCGAAAGGCTTCTTGAAGGGAAAGATGTAACTCTGTGAGATGAATTAACAGAACACAGAGCAGTTTCTCAGAAAGCTTCTTTCCAGTGTTGAACGGAAGATATTTCCTTTTTCACCATAGCCCTCTATGGGCTTCCAAATATCCCTTTGCCAATTCCACAAGAACAGACTTAGCGAAAGGCTTCTTGAAGGGAAAGATGTAACTCTGTGAGATGAATTAACAGAACACAGAGCAGTTTCTCAGAAAGCTTCTTTCCAGTTTTGAACGGAAGATATTTCCTTTTTCACCATAGCCCTCTATGGGCTTCCAAATATCCCTTTGCCAATTGCACAAGAACAGCCTTAGCGAAAGGCTTCTTGAAGGGAAAGATGTAACTCTGTGAGATGAATTAACAGAACACGGAGCAGTTTCTCAGAAAGCTTGTTTCCAGTTTTGAACGGAAGATATTTCCTTTTTCACCCCAGCCCTCTCTGGGCTTCCAAATATCCCTTTGCCAATTCCACAAGAACAGCCTTAGCGAAAGGCTTCTTGAGGGGAAAGATGTAACTCTGTGAGATGAATTAACAGAACACGGAGCAGTTTCTCAGAAAGCTTCTTTCCAGTTTTGAACGGAAGATATTTCCTTTTTCACCATAGCCCTCTATGGGATTCCAAATATCCCTTTGCCAATTCCACAAGAACAGCCTTAGCGAAAGGCTTCTTGAAGGGAAAGATGTAACTCTGTGAGATGAATTAACAGAACACAGAGCAGTTTCTCAGAAAGCTTCTTTCCGGTTTTGAACGGAAGATATTTCCTTTTTCACCATAGCCCTCTGTGGGCTTCCAAATATCCCTTTGCCAATTCCACAAGAACACCATTAGCGAAAGGCTTCTTGAAGGGAAAGATGTAACTCTGTGAGATGAATTAACAGAACACAGAGCAGTTTCTCAGAAAGCTTCTTTCCAGTTTTGAACGGAAGATATTTCCTTTTTCACCATAGCCCTCTATGGGCTTCCAAATATCCCTTTGCCAATTCCACAAGACCAGCCTTAGCGAAAGGTTTCTTGAAGGGAAAGATATAACTCTGTGAGATGAATTAAGAGAACACGGAGCAGTTTCTCAGAAAGCTTCTTTCCAGTTTTGAACGGAAGATATTTCCTTTTTCAGCATAGCCCTCTAAGGGCTTCCAAATATCCCTTTGCCAATTCCACAAGAACAGCCTTAGCGAAAGGCTTCTTGAAGGGAAAGATGTAAATCTGTGAGATGAATTAACAGAACTCAGAGCAGTTTCTCAGAAAGCTTCTTTCCAGTGTTGAACGGAAGATATTTCCTTTTTCACCATAGCCCTCTATGGGCTTCCAAATATCCCTTTTCCAATTCCACAAGAACATCCTTAGCGAAAGGCTCCTTGAAGGGAAAGATGTAACGCTGTGAGATGAATTAACAGAACACAGAGCAGTTTCTCAGAAAGCTTCTTTCCAGTTTTGAACGGAAGATATTTCCTTTTTCACCATAGCCTTCAATGGGCTTCCAAATATCCCTTTGCCAATTCCACAAGAACAGCCTTAGCGAAAGGCTTCCTGAAGGGAAAGATGTAACTCTGTCAGATGAATTAACAGAACACAGAGCAGTTTCTCAGAAAGCTTCTTTCCAGTTTTGAACGGAAGATATTTCCTTTTTCACCATAGCCCTCTATGTGCTTCCAAATATCCCTTTGCCCATTCCACAAGAACAGCCTTAGCGAAAGACTTCTTGAAAGGAAAGATGTAACTCTGTGAGATGAATTAACAGAACACAGAGCAGTTTCTCAGAAAGATTCTTTCCAGTTTTGAACGGAAGATATTTCCTTTTTCACCATAGCCCTCTATGGGCTTCCAAATATCCCTTGCCAATTCCACAAGAACAGCCTTAACGAAAGGATTCTTGAAGGGAAAGATGTAACTCTGTGAGATGAATTTACAGAACACAAAGCAGTTTCTCAGAAAGCTTCTTTCCAGTTTTGAACGGAAGATATTTCCTTTTTCACTATAGCCCTCTGTGGGCTTCCAAATATCCCTTTGCCAATTCCACAAGAACACCATTAGCGAAAGGCTTCTTGAAGGGAAAGATGTAACTCTGTGAGATGAATTAACAGAACACAGAGCAGTTTCTCAGAAAGCTTCTTTCCAGTTTTGAACGGAAGATATTTCCTTTTTCACCATAGCCCTCTATGGGCTTCCAAATATCCCTTTGCCAATTCCACAAGACCAGCCTTAGCGAAAGGCTTCTTGAAGGGAAAGATGTAACTCTGTGAGATGAATTAACAGAACACAGAGCAGTTTCTCAGAAAGCTTCTTTCCGGTTTTGAACGGAAGATATTTCCTTTTTCATCCTCGCCCCCTGTGGATTTCCAAATATCCCTTTGCCAATTCCACAAGAACAGCCTTAGCGAAAGGCTTCTTGAAGGAAAGATGTAACTCTGTGAGATGAATTAACAGAACACAGAGCAGTTTCTCAGAAAGCTTCTTTCCGGTTTTGAACGGAAGATATGTCCTTTTTCACCATATCCCTCTATGGACTTCCAAATATCCCTTTGCCAATTCCACAAGACCAGCCTTAGCGAAAGACTTCTTGGAGAGAAAGATGTAATCTGTGAGATGAATTAACAGAACACAGAGCAGTTTCTCAGAAAGCTTCTTTCCAGGTTTGAACGGAAGATATTTCCTTTTTCACCATAGCCCTCTAAGGGCTTCCAAATATCCCTTTGCCAATTCCAAAAAGCAGCCTTTGCGAAAGTCTTCTTGAAGGGAAAGGTGTAACTCTGTGAGATGAATTAACAGAACACAGAGCAGTTTCTCAGAATGATTATTTCCAATTTTGAACGGAAGATATTTCCTTTTTCACCGTAGCCCTCTATGAGCTTCCAAATATCCCTTTGTAAATTCCACAAGAACAGCCTTAGCGAAAGGCTTCTTGAATGGAAAGATGTAACTCTGTGAGATGAATTAACAGAACACAGAGCAGTTTCTCAGAAAGCTTCTTTCCAGTTTTGAACGGAAGATATTTCCTTTTTCACCATAGCCCTCTATGGGCTTCCAAATATTCCTTTGCCAATTGCACAAGAACAGCCTTAGCGAAGGGTTTCTTGAAGGGAAAGATGTAACTCTGTGAGATGAATTAACATAACAGAGAGTAGTTTCTCAGAAAGCTTCTTTCCAGTTTTGAACGGAAGATATTTCCTTTTTCACCATAGCACACTATGGGCTTCCAAATATCCCTTTTCCAATTCCAAAAGAACAGCCTTAGCGAAAGGCTTCTTGAAGGGAAAGATGTAACTCTGTGCGATGAATTAACAGAACACAGAGCAGTTTCTCAGAAAGCTACTTTCCAGTTTTGAACAGAAGCTATTTCCTTTTTCACCATAGCCCTCTATGGGCTTCCACATATCCCTTTGCCTATTCCACAAGAACAGCCTTAGCGAATGGCTTCTTGAAGGGAAAGATGTAACTCTGTGAGATGAATTAACAGAACACAGAGCAGTTTCTCAGAAAGCTTCTTTCCGGTTTTGAACGGAAGATATTTCCTTTTTCACCATAGCCCTCTATGGGCTTCCAAATATCCCTTTGCCAATTCCACAAGAACAGCCTTAGCGAAAGGCTTCTTGAATGGAAAGATGTACCTCTGTGAGATGAATAAACAGAACACAGAGCAGTTTCTCAGAAAGCTTCTACCAGTTTCGAACGGAAGATATTTCCTTTTTCACCATAGCCCTCT
Organism: Chlorocebus sabaeus; assembly: GCF_047675955.1. Lineage (NCBI taxonomy): Eukaryota > Metazoa > Chordata > Mammalia > Primates > Cercopithecidae > Chlorocebus > Chlorocebus sabaeus. The sequence goes on along the minus strand of NW_027328325.1, from coordinate 332,841 downwards.
ATGGGCTTCCAAATATCCCTTTGCCTATTCCACAAGAACAGCCTTAACGAAAGGCTTCTTGAAGGAAAAGATGTAACTCTGTGAGATGAGTTAACAGAACACAGAGCAGTTTCTCAGAAAGCTTCTTTCCAGTTTCGATCGGAAGATATTTCCTTTTTCACCATAGCCCTCTATGGGCTTCCAAATATCCCTTTGCCAATTCCACAAGAACAGCTGTAGCGAAAGGCTTCTTCAAGAGAAAGATGCAACTCTGAGAGATAAATTAACAGAACACAGAGCAGTTTCTCAGAAAGCTTCTTTCCAGTTTTGAAGGGAAGATATTTCCTTTTCACCATAGCCCTCTATGGGCTTCCAAATATCCCTTTGCCAATTTCACAAGAACAGCCTTAGCCAAACGCTTCTTGAAGGGAAAGATGTAAATCTGTGAGATGAATTAACAGAACACAGAGCAGTTTCTCAGAAAGCTTCTTTCCAGTTTTGAACGGAAGATATTTCCTTTTTCACCATAGCCCTCTATGGGCTTCCAAATATCCCTTTGTCTATTCCACAAGAACAGCCTTAGCGAAAGTCTTCTTGAAGGGAAAGATGTAACTCTGTGAGATGAATTAACAGAACACAGAGCAGTTTCTCAGAAACCTTCTTTCCAGTTTTGAACGGAAGATATTTCCTTTCCACCATAGCCCTTTATGGGCTTCCAAATATCCCTTTGCCAATTTCACAAGAACAGCCTTAGCCAAACGCTTCTTGAAGGGAAAGATGTAACTCTGTGAGATGAATTAACAGAACACAGAGCAGTTTCTCAGAAAGCTTCTTTCCGGTTTTGAACGGAAGATATTTCCTTTTTCACCATAGCCCTCTATGGGCTTCCAAATATCCCTTTGCCAATTCCACAAGAAGAGCCTTAGCGAAAGGCTTCTTGAAGGGAAAGATGTAACTCTGTGAGATGAATTAACAGAACACAGAGCAGTTTCTCAGAAAGCTTCTTTCCGGTTTTAAACGGAAGATTTTTCCTATTTCACCGTAGCCCTCTATGGTCTTCCAAATATCCGTTTGTCAATTCCACAAGAACAGCCTTACCGAAAGGCTTCTTGAAGAGAAAAATGTAACTCTGTGAGATGAATTAACAGAACACAGAGCAGTTTCTCAGAAAGCTTCTTTCCAGTTTTGAACGGAAGATATGTCCTTTTTCAGCGTAGCCCTCTATGGGCTTCCAAATATCCCTTTGCCAACTCCACAAGAACAGCCTTAGCGAAAGGCTTCTTGAAGGGAAAGATGTAACTCTGTGAGATGAATTAACAGAACACAGAGAAGTTTCTCAGAAAGCTTCTTTCCAGTTTTGAACGGAAAATATTTCCATTTTCACCATAGCCCTCTTACGGCTTCCAAATATCCCTTTGCCAATTCCACAAGAACAACCTTAGCGAAAGGTTTCTTGAAGGGAAAGATGTAACTCTGTGAGATGAATTAACAGAACACAGAGCAGTTTCTCAGAAAGCTTCTTTCTGGTTTTGAACGGAAGATATTTCCTTTTTCAGCCTAGCCCCCTATGCGCTTCCAAATATCCCTTTGCCAATTCCACAAGGAAAGCGATAGCGAAAGGCTTCTTGAAGGGAAAGATGTAACTCTGTGAGATGAATTAACAGAACACAGAGCAGTTTCTAGGAAAGCTTCTTTCCGGTTTTGAACGGAAGATATGTCCTTTATCACCATATCCCTCTATGGACTTCCAAATATCCCTTTGCAAATTCCACAACAACAGCCTTAGCGAAAGACTTCTTGGAGGGAAAGATGCAACTCTGTGAGATGAATTAACAGAACACAGAGCAGTTTCTCATAAAGCTTCTTTCCAGTTTTGAACGGAAGATATTTCCTTTTTCACCATAGCCCTCTATGTGCTTCCAAATATCCCTTTGCCAATTCCACAAGAACAGCCTTAGCGAAAGACTTCTTGAAGGGAAAAATGTAACTCTGTGAGATGAATTAACAGAACACAGAGCAGTTTCTCAGAAAGCTTCTTTCCGGTTTTGAACGGAAGATATTTCCTTTTTCACCATAGCCCTCTATGGGCTTCCAAATATCCCTTTGCCAATTCCACAAGAACACCCTTAGCGAAAGGCTTCTTGAAGTGAAAGATGTAACTCTGTGAGATGAATTGACAGAACACAGAGCAGTTTCTCAGAAAGCTTCTTTCCAATTTTGAACGGAAGATATGTCCTTTTTCACCATAGCCCTCTATGGGCTTCCAAATATCCCTTTGCCAACTCCACAAGACCAGCCTTAGCGAAAGGCTTCTTGAAGGGAAAGATGTAACTCTGTGAGATGAATTAACAGAACACAGAGCAGTTTCTCAGAAAGCTTCTTTCCAGTTTTGAACGGAAGATATTTCCTTTTTCACCATAGCCCTGTATGGGCTTCCAAATATCCCTTTGCCAATTCCACAAGAACAACCTTAGCGAAACGTTTCTTGAAGTGAAACATGTAACTTTGTGAGATTAATTAACAAAACACAGAGCAGTGTCTCAGAAAGCTTCTTTCCAGTTTTGAACGGAAGATATTTCGTTTCTCACCATAGCCCTCTATGGCCTTCCAAATATCCCTTTGTCAATTCCACAAGAACAGCCTTAGCGAAAGGCTTCATGAAGGGAAAGATGTAACTCTGTGAGATGAATTAACAGAACACAGAGCTGTTTCTCAGAAAGCTTCTTTCCAGTTTTGAACGGAAGATATTTCCTTTTTCAGCCTAGCCCTCTATGGGCTTCCAAATATCCCTTTGTCAATTCCACAAGAACAGCCTTAGCGAAAGGCTACTTGAAGGGAAAGATGTAACTCCCTCAGATGAATTAACAGAGCACAGAGCAGTTTCTCAGAAAGCTTCCTTCCGGTTTTGAACGGAAGATATGTCCTTATTCACCATATCGCTCTATGGACTTCCTAATATCCCTTTGCCAATTCCACAAGAACAGCCTTAGCGAAAGGCTTCTTGGAGTGAAAGATGTAACTCTGTGAGATGAATTAACAGAACACAGAGCAGTTTCTCAGAAAGCTTCTTTCCAGTTTTGAACGGAAGATATTTCCTTTTTCACCATAGCCCTCTATGGGCTTCCAAATATCCCTTTGTCAATTCCACAAGAACAGCTTTAGCGAAAGGCTTCTTGAAGGGAAACATGTCACTCTGTGAGATGAATTAACAGAACACAGAGCAGTTTCTCAGAAAGCTTCTTTCCAGTTTTGAACGGAAGATATTTCCTTTTTCACCATAGCCCTCTAGGGCTTCCAAATATCACTTTGCCTATTCCACAAGAACAGCCTTAGCGAAAGGCTTCTTGAAGGGAAAGATGTAACTCTGTGAGATGAATTAACAGAACACAGAGCAGTTTCTCAGAAAGCTTCTTTCCGGTTTTAAACGGAAGATTTTTCCTATTTCACCGTAGCCCTCTATGGGCTTCCAAATATCCCTTTGTCAATTCCACAAGAACAGCCTTACCGAAAGGCTTCTTGAAGAGAAAGATGTCACTCTGTGAGATGAATTAACAGAACACAGAGCAGTTTCTCAGAAAGCTTCTTTCCAGTTTTGAACGGAAGATATGTCCTTTTTCACCATAGCCCTCTATGGGCTTCCAAATATCCCTTTGCCAACTCCCCAAGAACAGCCTTAGCGAAAGGCTTCTTGAAGGGAAAGATGTAACTCTGTGAGATGAATTAACAGAACACAGAGCAGTTTCTCAGAAAGCTTCTTTCTGGTTTTGAACGGAAGATATTTCCTTTTTCACCATAGCCCTCTATGGGCTTCCAAATTTCACTTTCTCAATTCCTCAAGAACAGCTTTAGCGAAAGGCTTCTTGAAGGGAAAGATGTAACTCTGTGAGATGAATTAACAGAACACAGAGCAGTTTCTCAGAAAGCTTCTTTCCAGTTTTGAACGGAAGATATTTCCTTTTTCACCATAGCCCTCTATGGGCTTTCAAATATCCCTTTGCCAATTCCAAAAAACAGCCTTTGCGAAAGTCTTTTGAAGGGAAAGATGTAACTCTGTGAGATGAATTAACAGAACAAAGAGCAGTTTCTCAGAATGCTTATTTCCAGTATTGAACGGAAGACATTTCCTTTTTCACCATAGCCCTCTATGGGCTTCCAAATATCCCTTTGTAAATTCCACAAGAACAGCCTTAGCGAAAGGCTACTTGAAGGGAAATATGTAACTCTGTGAGATGAATTAACAGAACACAGAGCAGTTTCTCAGAAAGCTTCTTTCCGGTTTTGAACGGAAGATATTTACTTTTCACTGTAGCCCTCTATGGGCTTCCAAATATCCCTTTGCCAATTCCACAAGAACACCCTTTGCGAAAGGCTTCTTGAATGGAAAGATGTAACTCTGTGAGATGAATTAACAGAACACAGAGCAGTTTCTCAGGAAGCTTCTTTCCAGTTTTGAACGGAAGATATTTCCTTTTTCACCAAAGCCCTCTATGGGCTTCCAAATATCCCTCTGCCAATTCCCCAAGAACAGTCTTAACGAAAGGCTTCTTGAAAGGAAAGATGTAACTCTGTGAGATGAATTAACAGAACACAGAGCAGTTTCTCAGAAAGCTTCTTTCCGGTTTTGAACGGAAGATATTTCCTTTTCACCATAGCCCTCTATGGGCTTCCAAATATCCCTTTGTCAACTCCACAAGAACAGCCTTAGCGAAAGGCTTCTTGAAGGGAAAGATGTAACTCTGTGAGATGAATTAACAGAACAGAGAGCAGTTTCTCAGAAAGCTTCTTTCCAGTGTTGAACGGAAGATATATCCTTTTTCACCATAGCCCTCTAAGGGCTTCCAAATATCCCTTTGCCAATTCCAAAAGAACAGCCTTAGCGAAAGGCTTCTTGAAGGGAAAGATGTAACTCTGTGAGATGAATTAACAGAACACAGAGCAGTTTCTCAGAAAGCTTCTTTCCGGTTTTGAACGGAAGATATTTCCTTTTTCACCATAGCCCTCTATGGGCTTTCAAATATCCCTTTGCCAATTCCAAAAAACAGCCTTTGCGAAAGTCTTCTTGAAGGGAAAGATGTAACTCTGTGAGATGAATTAACAGAACAAAGAGCAGTTTCTCAGAATGCTTATTTCCAGTTTTGAACGGAAGACATTTCCTTTTTCACCATAGCCCTCTATGGGCTTCCAAATATCCCTTTGTAAATTCCACAAGAACAGCCTTAGCGAAAGGCTACTTGAAGGGAAATATGTAACTCTGTGAGATGAATTAACAGAACACAGAGCAGTTTCTCAGAAAGCTTCTTTCCGGTTTTGAACGGAAGATATTTCCTTTTTCACCATAGCCCTCTATGGGCTTCCAAATATCCCTTTGTCAATTCCACAAGAACAGCTTTAGCGAAAGGCTTCTTGAAGGGAAAGATGTAACTCTGTGAGATGAATTAACAGAACACAGAGCAGTTTCTCAGAAAGCTTCTTTCCAGTTTTGAACGGAAGATATTTCCTTTTTCACCATAGCCCTCTAGGGCTTCCAAATATCACTTTGCCTATTCCACAAGAACAGCCATAGCGAAAGGCTTCTTGAAGGGAAAGATGTAACTCTGTGAGATGAATTAACAGAACACAGGGCAGTTTCTCAGAAAGCTTCTTTCCGGTTTTAAACGGAAGATTTTTCCTATTTCACCGTAGCCCTCTATGGGCTTCCAAATATCCCTTTGTCAATTCCACAAGAACAGCCTTACCGAAAGGCTTCTTGAAGAGAAAGATGTCACTCTGTGAGATGAATTAACAGAACACAGAGAAGTTTCTCAGAAAGCTTCTTTCCAGTTTTGAACGGAAGATATGTCCTTTTTCACCATAGCCCTCTATGGGCTTCCAAATATCCCTTTGCCAACTCCACAAGAACAGCCTTAGCGAAAGGCTTCTTGAAGGGAAAGATGTAACTCTGTGAGATGAATTAACAGAACACAGAGCAGTTTCTCAGAAAGCTTCTTTCCAGTTTTGAACGGAAGATATTTCCTTTTTCACCATAGCCCTGTATGGGCTTCCAAATATCCCTTTGCCAATTCCACAAGAACAACCTTAGCGAAACGTTTCTTGAAGTGAAACATGTAACTTTGTGAGATTAATTAACAAAACACAGAGCAGTGTCTCAGAAAGCTTCTTTCCAGTTTTGAACGGAAGATATTTCGTTTCTCACCATAGCCCTCTATGGCCTTCCAAATATCCCTTTGTCAATTCCACAAGAACAGCCTTAGCGAAAGGCTTCATGAAGGGAAAGATGTAACTCTGTGAGATGAATTAACAGAACACAGAGCAGTTTCTCAGAAAGCTTCTTTCCAGTTTTGAACGGAAGATATTTCCTTTTTCAGCCTAGCCCTCTATGGGCTTCCAAATATCCCTTTGTCAATTCCAGAAGAACAGCCTTAGCGAAAGGCTACTTGAAGGGAAAGATGTAACTCCCTCAGATGAATTAACAGAACACAGAGCAGTTTCTCAGAAAGCTTCCTTCCGGTTTTGAACGGAAGATATGTCCTTATTCACCATATCGCTCTATGGACTTCCTAATATCCCTTTGCCAATTCCACAAGAACAGCCTTAGCGAAAGGCTTCTTGGAGTGAAAGATGTAACTCTGTGAGATGAATTAACAGAACACAGAGCAGTTTCTCAGAAAGCTTCTTTCCAGTTTTGAACGGAAGATATTTCCTTTTTCACCATAGCCCTCTATGGGCTTCCAAATATCCCTTTGTCAATTCCACAAGAACAGCTTTAGCGAAAGGCTTCTTGAAGGGAAAGATGTCACTCTGTGAGATGAATTAACAGAACACAGAGCAGTTTCTCAGAAAGCTTCTTTCCAGTTTTGAACGGAAGATATTTCCTTTTTCACCATAGCCCTCTAGGGCTTCCAAATATCACTTTGCCTATTCCACAAGAACAGCCTTAGCGAAAGGCTTCTTGAAGGGAAAGATGTAACTCTGTGAGATGAATTAACAGAACACAGAGCAGTTTCTCAGAAAGCTTCTTTCCGGTTTTAAACGGAAGATTTTTCCTATTTCACCGTAGCCCTCTACGGGCTTCCAAATATCCCTTTGTCAATTCCACAAGAACAGCCTTACCGAAAGGCTTCTTGAAGAGAAAGATGTCACTCTGTGAGATGAATTAACAGAACACAGAGCAGTTTCTCAGAAAGCTTCTTTCCAGTTTTGAACGGAAGATATGTCCTTTTTCACCATAGCCCTCTATGGGCTTCCAAATATCCCTTTGCCAACTCCCCAAGAACAGCCTTAGCGAAAGGCTTCTTGAAGGGAAAGATGTAACTCTGTGAGATGAATTAACAGAACACAGAGCAGTTTCTCAGAAAGCTTCTTTCTGGTTTTGAACGGAAGATATTTCCTTTTTCACCATAGCCCTCTATGGGCTTCCAAATTTCACTTTCTCAATTCCTCAAGAACAGCTTTAGCGAAAGGCTTCTTGAAGGGAAAGATGTAACTCTGTGAGATGAATTAACAGAACACAGAGCAGTTTCTCAGAAAGCTTCTTTCCAGTTTTGAACGGAAGATATTTCCTTTTTCACCATAGCCCTCTATGGGCTTCCAAATATCCCTTTGTCTATTCCACAAGAACAGCCTTAGCGAAAGTCTTCTTGAAGGGAAAGATGTAACTCTGTGAGATGAATTAACAGAACACAGAGCAGTTTCTCAGAAACCTTCCTTCCAGTTTTGAACGGAAGATATTTCCTTTTCACCATAGCCCTCTATGGGCTTCCAAATATCCCTTTGCCAATTTCACAAGAACAGCCTTAGCCAAACGCTTCTTGAAGGGAAAGATGTAACTCTGTGAGATGAATTAACAGAACACAGAGCAGTTTCTCAGAAAGCTTCTTTCCGGTTTTGAACGGAAGATATTTCCTTTTTCACCATAGCCCTCTATGGGCTTCCAAATATCCCTTTGCCAATTCCACAAGAACAGCCTTAGCGAAAGGCTTCTTGAAGGGAAAGATGTAACTCTGTGAGATGAATTAACAGAACACAGAGCAGTTTCTCAGAAAGCTTCTTTCCAGTTTTGAACGGAAGATATGTCCTTTTTCACCATAGCCCTCTATGGGCTTCCAAATATCCCTTTGCCAACTTCAGAAGAACAGCCTTAGTGAAAGGCTTCTTGAAGGGAAAGATGTAACTCTGTGAGATGAATTAACAGAACACAGAGCAGTTTCTCAGAAAGCTTCTTTCCAGTTTTGAACGGAAGATATTTCCTTTTTCACCATAGCCCTCTATGGGCTTCCAAATATCACTTTGCCAATTCCACAAGAACAATCTTAGCGAAAGGTTTCTGGAAGGGAAAGATATAACTCTGTGAGATGAATTAACAGAACACAGCGCAGTTTCTCAGAAAGCTTCTTTCCAGTTTTGAAGGGAAGATATTTCCTTTTTCACCATAACCCTCTATGGGCTTCCAAATATCCCTTGCCAATTCCACAAGAACAGCCTTAGCGAAAGGCTTCTTGAAGGGAAAGATGTAACTCTGTGAGATGAATTAACAGAACACAGAGCAGTTTCTCAGAAAGCTTCTTTCCAGTTTTGAACGGAAGATATTTCCTTTTTCACCATAGCCCTCTATGGGATTCCAAATATCCCTTTGCCAATTCCACAAGAACAGCCTTAGCGAAAGGCTTCTTGAAGGGAAAGATGTAACTCTGTGATGTGAATTAACAGAACACAGAGCAGTTTCTCAGAAAGCTTCTTTCCAGTTTTGAACGGAAGATATTTCCTTTTTCACCATAGCCCTCTAAGGGCGTCCAAATATCCCTTTGCCAATTAAACAAGAACAGCCTTAGCGAAAGGCTTCTTGAAGGGAAAGATGTAACTCTGTGAGATGAATTAACAGAACACAGAGCAGTTTCTCAGAAAGCTTCTTTCCAGTTTTCAACGGAAGATATTTCCTTTTTCACCATAGCCCTCTATGTGCTTCTAAATATCCCTTTTCCAATTCCACAAGAACAGACTTAGCGAAAGGCTTCTTGAAGCGAAAAATGTAACTCTGTGAGATGAATTAACAGAACACAGAGCAGTTTCTCAGAAAGCTTCTTTCCAGTGTTGAACGGAAGATATTTCCTTTTTCACCATAGCCATCTATGGGCTTCCAAATATCCCTTTGCCAATTCCACAAGAACAGCCTTAGCGAAAGGCTTCCAGAAGGGAAAGATGTAACTCTGTGAGATGAATTAACAGAACACAGAGCAGTTTCTCAGAAAGCTTCTTTCCAGTTTTGAACGGAAGATATTTCCTTTTTCACCATAGCCCTCTATTGGCTTCCAAATATCTCTTTGCCAATTGCACAAGAACACCCTTAGCGAACGGCTTCTTGAAGGGAAACATGTAACTCTGTGAGATGAATTAACAGAACAAGGAGCAGTTTCTCAGAAAGCTTCTTTCCAGTTTTGAACGGAAGATATTTCCTTTTTTCACCATAGCCCTCTATGGGCTTCCAAATATCCCTTTGCCAATTCCGCAAGAACAGCCTTAGCGAAAGGCTTCTTGAAGGGAAAGATGTAACTCTGTGAGATGAATTAACAGAACACAGAGCAGTTTCTCGGAAAGCTTCTTTCCAGTTTTGAACGGAAGATATTTCCTTTTTCACCATAGCCCTCTATGGGCTTCCAAATATCCGTTTGCCAATTCCACAAGAACAGCCTTAGCGAAAGACTTCTTGAAGGGAAAGATGTAACTCTGTAAGATGAATTCAGACAACACAGAGCAGTTTCTCAGAAAGCTTCTTTCCAGTGTTGAACGGAAGATATTTCCTTTTTCACCATAGCCCTCTATGGGCTTCCAAATATCCCTTTGCCAATTCCACAAGAACAGCCTTAGCGAAAGGCTTCTAGAAGGGAAAGATGTAACTCTGTGAGATGAATTAACAGAACACAGAGCAGTTTCTCAGAAAGCTTCTTTCCAGTTTTGAACGGAAGATATTTCCTTTTTCACCATAGCCCTCTATTGGCTTCCAAATATCTCTTTGCCAATTGCACAAGAACACCCTTAGCGAAAGGCTTCTTGAAGGGAAAGATGTAACTCTGTGAGATGAATTAACAGAACACAGAGCAGTTTCTCAGAAAGCTTCTTTCCAGTTTTGAACGGAAGATATTTCCTTTTTCACCATAGCCCTCTATGGGCTTCCAAATATCCCTTTGCCAATTCCGCAAGAACAGCCTTAGCGAAAGGCTTCTTGAAGGGAAAGATGTAACTCTGTGAGATGAATTAACAGAACACAGAGCAGTTTCTCGGAAAGCTTCTTTCCAGTTTTGAACGGAAGATATTTCCTTTTTCACCATAGCCCTCTATGGGCTTCCAAATATCCCTTTGCCAATTCCACAAGAACAGCCTTAGCGAAAGGCTTCTAGAAGGGAAAGATGTAACTCTGTGAGATGAATTTACAGAACACAGAGCAGTTTCTCAGAAAGCTTCTTTCCGGTTTTGTACGGAAGATATTTCCTTTTTCACCATTACCCTCTATGGGCTTCCAAATATCCCTTTGCCAATTCCACAAGAACAGCCTTAGCGAAAGGCTTCTTGAAGGGAAAGATGTAACCTGTCAGATGAATTAACAGAACACAGAGCAGTTTCTCAGAAAGCTTCTTTCCAGTTTTCAACGGAAGATATTTCCTTTTTCACCATAGCCCTCTATGGGATTCCAAATATCCCTTTGCCATTTCCACAAGAACAGCCTTAGCGAAAGGCTTCTTGAAGGGAAGGATGTAACTCTGTGAGATGAATTAACAGAACATAGAGCAGTTTATCAGAAAGCTTCTTTCCAGTTTTGAACGGAAGATATTTCCTTTTTCACCATAGCCCTCTATGGGCTTCCAAATATCCCTTTGCCAATTCCACAAGAACAGCCTTAGCGAAAGGTTTCTTGAAGGGAAAGACGTAACTCTGTGAGGTGAATTAACAGAATACAGAGCAGTTTCTCAGAAAGCTTCTTTCCAGTTTTGAACGGAAGATATTTCCTTTTTCACCATTGGCCTCTATGGCCTTCAAATATCCCTTTGCCAATTCCACAAGAACAGCCTTAGCGAAAGGCTTCTTGAAGGGAAAGATGTAACTCTGTGAGATGAATTAACAGAACACAGAGCAGTTTCTCAGAAAGCTTCTTTCCAGTTTTGAACGGAAGATATTTCCTTTTTCACCATAGCCCTCTATGGGCTTCCAAATATCCCTTTGCAAATTCCACAAGAACAGCCTTAACGAAAGGCTTCTTGAAGGGAAAGATGTAACTCTGTGAGATGAATTAACAGAACACAGAGCAGTTTCTCAGAAAGCTTCTGTCCAGTTTTGAACGGAAGATATTTCCTTTTTCACCATAGCCCTCTATGGGCTTCCAAATATCCCTTTGCCAATTCCACAAGAGCAGCCTTAGCGAAAGGCTTCTTGAAGGGAAAGATGTAACTCTGTGAGATGAATTTACAGAACACAGAGCAGTTTCTCAGAAAGCTTCTTTCCAGTTTTGAACGGAAGATATTTCCTTTTTCACCATAGCCCTCTATGGGCTTCCAAATATCCCTTTGCCAATTCCACAAGAACAGCCTTAGCGAAAGGCTTCTTGAAGGGAAAGATGTAACTCTGTGAGATGAATTAACAGAACACAGAGCAGTTTCTCAGAAAGCTTCTGTCCTGTTTTGAACGGAAGATATTTCCTTTTTCACCATAGCCCTCTATGGGCTTCCAAATATCCCTTTGCCAATTCCACAATAACAGCCTTAGCGAAAGGTTTCTTGAAGGGAAAGACGTAACTCTGTGAGATGAATTAACAGAACACAGAGCAGTTTCTCAGAAAGCTTCTTTCCAGTTTTGAACGGAAGATATTTCCTTTTTCAACATAGCCCTCTATGGACTTCCAAATATCCCTTTGCCAATTCCACAAGAACAGCCTTAGCCAAAAGCTTCTTGAAGGGAAAGATGTAACTCTGTGAGATGAATTAACAGAACACAGAGCAGTTTCTCAGAAAGCTTCTTTCCAGTTTTGAACGTAAGATATTTCCTTTTTCACCATAGCCCTCTATGGGTTTCCAAATATCCCTTTGCCAATTCCACAAGAACAGCCTTAGCGAAAGGCTTCTTGAAGGGAAAGATGTAACTCTGTGAGATGAATTAACAGAACACAGAGCAGTTTCTCAGAAAGCTTCTTTCCAGTTTTGAGCGGAAGATATTTACTTTTTCACCATGGCCCTCTATGGGCTTCTAAATATCCCTTTGCCAATTCCACAAGAACAGCCTTAGCGAAAGGCTTCTTGAAGGGAAAGATGTAACTCTGTGAGATGAATTAACAGAACCCGGAGTAGTTTCTCAGAAAGCTTCTTTCCAGTTTTGAACGGAAGATATTTCCTTTTTCACCATAGCCCTCTATGGTATTCCAAATATCCCTTTGCCAATTCCACAAGAACAGCCATAGCGAAAGGCTTCTTGAAGGGAAAGATGGAACTCTGTGAGATGAATTAACAGAACACAGAGCAGTTTCTCACAAAGCTTCTTTCCAGTGTTGAACGGAAGATATTTACTTTTTCACCATAGCCCTCTATTGGCTTCCAAATATCCCGTTGCCAATTCCACAAGAACAGCCTTAGCCAAAAGCTTCTTGAAGGGAAAGATGTATCTCTGTGAGATGAATTAACAGAACACAGAGCACTTTCTCAGAAAGCCTCTTTCCAGTTTTGAACGGATTATATTTCCTTTTTCACCATAGCTCTCTATGGGCTTCCAAATATCCCTTTGCCAATTACACAAGAACAGCCTTAGCGAAAGGCTTCTTGAAGGGAAAGATGTAACTCTGTGAGATGAATTAACAGAACACGGAGCAGTTTCTCAGAAAGCTTGTTTCCAGTTTTGAACGGAAGATATTTCCTTTTTCACCCTAGCCCTCTATGGGCTTCCAAATATCCCTTTGCCAATTCCACAAGAACAGCCTTAGCGAAAGGCTTCGTGAAGGGAAAGATGTAACTCTGTGAGATGAATTAACAGAACACAGAGCAGTTTCTCAGAAAGCTTCTTTCCAGTTTGGAACGGAAGATATTTCCTTTTTCAGCATAGCCCTCTATGGGCTTCCAAATATCCCTTTGCCAATTCCACAAGAACAGCCTTAGCGAAAGGCTTCTTGAAGGGAAAGATGTAACTCTGTGAGATGAATTAACAGAACACAGAGCAGTTTCTCAGAAAGCTTCTTTCCAGTTTTGAACGGAAGATATTTCCTTTTTCAGCATAGCCCTCTAAGGGCTTCCAAATATCCCTTTGCCAATTCCACAAGAACAGCCTTAGCGAAAGGCTTCTTGAAGGGAAAGATGTAAATCTGTGAGATGAATTAACAGAACTCAGAGCAGTTTCTCAGAAAGCTTCTTTCCAGTGTTGAACGGAAGATATTTCCTTTTTCACCATAGCCCTCTATGGGCTTCCAAATATCCCTTTTCCAATTCCACAAGAACATCCTTAGCGAAAGGCTCCTTGAAGGGAAAGATGTAACGCTGTGAGATGAATTAACAGAACACAGAGCAGTTTCTCAGAAAGCTTCTTTCCAGTTTTGAACGGAAGATATTTCCTTTTTCACCATAGCCTTCAATGGGCTTCCAAATATCCCTTTGCCAATTCCACAAGAACAGCCTTAGCGAAAGGCTTCTAGAAGGGAAAGATGTAACTCTGTGAGATGAATTAACAGAACACAGAGCAGTTTCTCAGAAATCTTCTTTCCAGTTTTGAACGGAAGATATTTCCTTTTTCACCATAGCCCTCTATGGGCTTCCAAATATCCCTTTGCCAATTCCACAAGAACAGCCTTAGCGAAAGGCTTATAGAAGGGAAAGATGTAACTCTGTTAGATGAATTAACAGAACACAGAGCAGTTTCTCAGAAAGCTTCTTTCCAGTTTTGAACGGAAGATATTTCCATTTTCACCATAGCCCTCTATGGGATTCCAAATATCCCTTTGCCAATTCCACAAGAACAGCCTTAGCGAAAGGCTTCTTGAAGGGAAAGATGTAACTCTGTGAGATGAATTAACAGAACACGGAGCAGTTTCTCAGAAAGCTTGTTTCCAGTTTTGAACGGAAGATATTTCCTTTTTCACCCTAGCCCTCTATGGGCTTCCAAATATCCCTTTGCCAATTCCACAAGAACAGCCTTAGCGAAAGGCTTCTTGAAAGGAAAGATGTAACTCTGTGAGATGAATTAACAGAACACGGAGCAGTTTCTCAGAAAGCTTCTTTCCAGTTTTGAACGGAAGATATTTCCTTTTTCACCATAGCCCTCTATGGGATTCCAAATATCCCTTTGCCAATTTCACCAGAAGAGCCTTTGCGAAAGGCTTCTTGAAGGGAAAGATGTAACTCTGTGAGATGAATTAACAGAACACAGAGCAGTTTCTCAGAAAGCTTCTTTCCAGTGTTGAACGGAAGATATTTCCTTTTTCACCATAGCCCTCTATGGGCTTCCAAATATCCCTTTGCCAATTCCACAAGAACAGACTTAGCGAAAGGCTTCTTGAAGGGAAAGATGTAACTCTGTGAGATGAATTAACAGAACACAGAGCAGTTTCTCAGAAAGCTTCTTTCCAGTTTTGAACGGAAGATATTTCCTTTTTCACCATAGCCCTCTATGGGCTTCCAAATATCCCTTTGCCAATTGCACAAGAACAGCCTTAGCGAAAGGCTTCTTGAAGGGAAAGATGTAACTCTGTGAGATGAATTAACAGAACACGGAGCAGTTTCTCAGAAAGCTTGTTTCCAGTTTTGAACGGAAGATATTTCCTTTTTCACCCCAGCCCTCTATGGGCTTCCAAATATCCCTTTGCCAATTCCACAAGAACAGCCTTAGCGAAAGGCTTCTTGAAGGGAAAGATGTAACTCTGTGAGATGAATTAACAGAACACGGAGCAGTTTCTCAGAAAGCTTCTTTCCAGTTTTGAACGGAAGATATTTCCTTTTTCACCATAGCCCTCTATGGGATTCCAAATATCCCTTTGCCAATTCCACAAGAACAGCCTTAGCGAAAGGCTTCTTGAAGGGAAAGATGTAACTCTGTGAGATGAATTAACAGAACACAGAGCAGTTTCTCAGAAAGCTTCTTTCCAGTTTTGAACGTAAGATATTTTCTTTTTCACCATAGCCCTCTATGGGTTTCCAAATATCCCTTTGCCAATTCCACAAGAACAGCCTTAGCGAAAGGCTTCTTGAAGGGAAAGATGTAACTCTGTGAGATGAATTAACAGAACACAGAGCAGTTTCTCAGAAAGCTTCTTTCCAGTTTTGAGCGGAAGATATTTACTTTTTCACCATGGCCCTCTATGGGCTTCTAAATATCCCTTTGCCAATTCCACAAGAACAGCCTTAGCGAAAGGCTTCTTGAAGGGAAAGATGTAACTCTGTGAGATGAATTAACAGAACCCGGAGTAGTTTCTCAGAAAGCTTCTTTCCAGTTTTGAACGGAACATATTTCCTTTTTCACCCTAGCCCTCTATGGGCTTCCAAATATCCCTTTGCCAATTCCACAAGAACAGCCTTAGCGAAAGGCTTCGTGAAGGGAAAGATGTAACTCTGTGAGATGAATTAACAGAACACAGAGCAGTTTCTCAGAAAGCTTCTTTCCAGTTTGGAACGGAAGATATTTCCTTTTTCACCATAGCCCTCTATGGGCTTCCAAATATCCATTTGCCAATTCCACAAGAACAGCCTTAGCGAAAGGCTTCCTGAAGGGAAAGATGTAACTCTGTGAGATGAATTAACAGAACACAGAGCAGTTTCTCAGAAAGCTTCTTTCCAGTTTGGAACGGAAGATATTTCCTTTTTCACCATAGCCCTCTATGGGCTTCCAAATATCCATTTGCCAATTCCACAAGAACAGCCTTAGCGAAAGGCTTCCTGAAGGGAAAGATGTAACTCTGTGAGATGAATTAACAGAACACAGAGCAGTTTCTCAGAAAGCTTCTTTCCAGTTTTGAACGGAAGATATTTCCTTTTTCACCATAGCCCTCTATGTGCTTCCAAATATCCCTTTGCCCATTCCACAAGAACAGCCTTAGCGAAAGACTTCTTGAAAGGAAAGATGTAACTCTGTGAGATGAATTAACAGAACACAGAGCAGTTTCTCAGAAAGCTTCTTTCCAGTTTTGAACGGAAGATATTTCCTTTTTCACCATAGCCCTCTATGGGCTTCCAAATATCCCTTGCCAATTCCACAAGAACAGCCTTAACGAAAGGATTCTTGAAGGGAAAGATGTAACTCTGTGAGATGAATTTACAGAACACAAAGCAGTTTCTCAGAAAGCTTCTTTCCAGTTTTGAACGGAAGATATTTCCTTTTTCACCATAGCCCTCTGTGGGCTTCCAAATATCCCTTTGCCAATTCCACAAGAACACCATTAGCGAAAGGCTTCTTGAAGGGAAAGATGTAACTCTGTGAGATGAATTAACAGAACACAGAGCAGTTTCTCAGAAAGCTTCTTTCCAGTTTTGAACGGAAGATATTTCCTTTTTCACCATAGCCCTCTATGGGCTTCCAAATATCCCTTTGCCAATTCCACAAGACCAGCCTTAGCGAAAGGCTTCTTGAAGGGAAAGATATAACTCTGTGAGATGAATTAACAGAACACGGAGCAGTTTCTCAGAAAGCTTCTTTCCAGTTTTGAACGGAAGATATTTCCTTTTTCAGCATAGCCCTCTAAGGGCTTCCAAATATCCCTTTGCCAATTCCACAAGAACAGCCTTAGCGAAAGGCTTCTTGAAGGGAAAGATGTAAATCTGTGAGATGAATTAACAGAACTCAGAGCAGTTTCTCAGAAAGCTTCTTTCCAGTGTTGAACGGAAGATATTTCCTTTTTCACCATAGCCCTCTATGGGCTTCCAAATATCCCTTTCCCAATTCCACAAGAACAGCCTTAGCGAAAGGCTTCTTGAAGGGAAAGATGTAACTCTGTGAGATGAATTAACAGAACACGGAGCAGTTTCTCAGAAAGCTTGTTTCCAGTTTTGAACGGAAGATATTTCCTTTTTCACCCTAGCCCTCTATGGGCTTCCAAATATCCCTTTGCCAATTCCACAAGAACAGCCTTAGCGAAAGGCTTCGTGAAGGGAAAGATGTAACTCTGTGAGATGAATTAACAGAACACAGAGCAGTTTCTCTGAAAGCTTCTTTCCGGTTTTGAACGGAAGATATTTCCTTTTTCAACGTAGCCCTCTATGGGCTTCAAAATATCCCTTTGCCAATTCCACAAGAACATCCTTAGCGAAAGGCTTCTTGAAGGGAAAGATGTAACTCTGTGAGATGAATTAACAGAACACAGAGCAGTTTCTCAGAAAGCTTCTTTCCGGTTTTGAACGGAAGATATTTCCTTTTTCATCCTCGCCCCCTATGGATTTCCAAATATCCCTTTGCCAATTCCACAAGAACAGCCTTAGCGAAAGGCTTCTTGAAGGAAAGATGTAACTCTGTGAGATGAATTAACAGAACACAGAGCAGTTTCTCAGAAAGCTTCTTTCCGGTTTTGAACGGAAGATATGTCCTTTTTCACCATATCCCTCTATGGACTTCCAAATATCCCTTTGCCAATTCCACAAGAACAGCCTTAGCGAAAGACTTCGTGGAGAGAAAGATGTAATCTGTGAGATGAATTAACAGAACACAGAGCAGTTTCTCAGAAAGCTTCTTTCCAGGTTTGAACGGAAGATATTTCCTTTTTCACCATAGCCCTCTAAGGGCTTCCAAATATCCCTTTGCCAATTCCAAAAAGCAGCCTTTGCGAAAGTCTTCTTGAAGGGAAAGGTGTAACTCTCTGAGATGAATTAACAGAACACAGAGCAGTTTCTCAGAATGATTATTTCCAATTTTGAACGGAAGATATTTCCTTTTTCACCGTAGCCCTCTATGAGCTTCCAAATATCCCTTTGTAAATTCCACAAGAACAGCCTTAGCGAAAGGCTTCTTGAATGGAAAGATGTACCTCTGTGAGATGAATAAACAGAACACAGAGCAGTTTCTCAGAAAGCTTCTACCAGTTTTGAACGGAAGATATTTCCTTTTTCACCATAGCCCTCTATGGGCTTCCAAATATCCCTTTGCCTATTCCACAAGAACAGCCTTAACGAAAGGCTTCTTGAAGGAAAAGATGTAACTCTGTGAGATGAGTTAACAGAACACAGAGCAGTTTCTCAGAAAGCTTCTTTCCAGTTTCGATCGGAAGATATTTCCTTTTTCACCATAGCCCTCTATGGGCTTCCAAATATCCCTTTGCCAATTCCACAAGAACAGCTGTAGCGAAAGGCTTCTTCAAGAGAAAGATGCAACTCTGAGAGATAAATTAACAGAACACAGAGCAGTTTCTCAGAAAGCTTCTTTCCAGTTTTGAAGGGAAGATATTTCCTTTTTCACCATAGCCCTCTATGGCCTACCGAATACCCTGCGCCAATTCCACAAGAACAGCCTTTGCGAAAGGCTTCTTGAAGGGAAAGATGTAACTCTGTGAGATGAATTAACAGAACACAGAGCAGTTTCTCAGAAAGCTTCTTTCCAGTTTTGAACGGAAGATATTTCCTTTTTCACCATAGCCCTCTATGGGCTTCCAAATATCCCTTTGCCAATTCCACATGAACAGCCTTAGCGAAAGCCTTCTTGAAAGGAAAGATGTAACTCTGTGAGATGAATTAACAGAACACAGAGCAGTTTCTCAGAAAGCTTCTTTCCAGTTTTGAACGGAAGATATTTCCTTTTCACCATAGTCCTCTATGGGCTTCAAAATATCCCTTTTCCAATTCCACAAGAACAGCCTTAGCGAAAGGCTTCTTGAAGGGAAAGATGTATCTCTGTGAGGTGAATTAACAGAACACAGAGCAGTTTCTCAGAAAGCTTCTTTCCGGTTTTGAACGGAAGATATTTCCTTTTCACCATAGCCCTCTATGGGCTTCCAAATATACCTTTGTCAACTACACAAGAACAGCCTTAGCGAAAGGCTTCTTGAAGGTAAAGATGTAACTCTGTGAGATGAATTAACAAACACAGAGAAGTTTCTCAGAAAGCTTCTTTCCAGTTTTGAACGCAAGTTATTTCCTTTTCCACCATAGCCCTCTTACGGCTTCCAAATATCCCTTTGCCCATTCCACAAGAACAACCTTAGCGAAAGGTTTCTTGAAGGGAAAGATGTAACTCTGTGAGATGAATTAACAGAACACAGAGCAGTTTCTCAGAAAGCTTCTTTCCGGTTTTGAACGGAAGATATTTCCTTTTTCACCATAGCCCTCTATGGGCTTCCAATATCCCTTTGCCAATTCCACATGAACAGCTTTAGCGAAAGGTTTCTTGAAGGGAAAGATGTAACTCTGTGAGATGAATTAACAGAACACAGAGCAGTTTCTCATAAAGCTTCTTTCCAGGTTTGAACGGAAGATATTTCCTTTTTCACCATAGCCCTCTATGGGCTTCCAAATATCCCTTTGCCAATTCCAAAAAACAGACTTTGCGAAAGTCTTCTTGAAGGGAAAGATGTAACTCTGTTGGATGAATTAACAGAACACAGAGCAGTTTCTCAGAATGCTTATTTCCACTTTTGAACGGAAGATATTTCCTTTTTCAACATAGCCCTCTATGGGCTTCCAAATATCCCTTTGTCAATACCACAAGAACAGCCTTAGCCAAAGGCTTCTTGAAGGGAACGATGTAACTCTGTGAAATGAATTAACAGAACACAGAGGAGTTTCTCAGAAAGCTTCTTTCCGGTTTTGAACGGAAGATATTTCCTATTTCACCGTAGCTCTCTATGGGCTTCCAAATATCCCTTTGTCAATTCCACAAGAACAGCCTTACCGAAAGGCTTCTTGAAGAGAAAGATGTAACTCTGTGATATGAATTAACAGAACACAGAGCAGTTTCTCAGAAAGCTTCTTTCCAGTTTTGAACGGAAGGTATATCCTTTTTTACCATAGCCCTCTACGGGCTTCCAAATATCCCTTTGCCAATTCCACAAGAACAGCCTTAGCGAAAGGCTTCTTGAAGGTAAAGATGTAACTCTGTGAGATGAATTAACAGAACACAGAGAAGTTTCTCAGAAAGCTTCTTTCCAGTTTTGAACGCAAGATATTTCCTTTTCCACCATAGCCCTCTTACGGCTTCCAAATATCCCTTTGCCCATTCCACAAGAACAACCTTAGCGAAAGGTTTCTTGAAGGGAAAGATGTAACTCTGTGAGATGAATTAACAGAACACAGAGCAGTTTCTCAGAAAGCTTCTTTCCGGTTTTGAACGGAAGATATTTCCTTTTTCACCATAGCCCTCCATAGGCTTCCAAATATCCCTTTGCCAATTCCACATGAACAGCCTTAGCGAAAGGTTTCTTGAAGGGAAATATGTCACTCAGTGAGATGAATTAACGGAACACAGAGCAGTTTCTCATAAAGCTTCTTTCCAGGTTTGAACGGAAGATATTTCCTTTTTCACCATAGCCCTCTATGGGCTTCCAAATATCCCTTTGTCAATTGCACAAGAACACCCTTAGCGAAAGGCTTCTTGAAGGGAAAGATGTAACTCTGTGAGATGAATAAACAGAACACAGAGCAGTTTCTCAGAAAGCTCCTTTCCGGTTTTGAACGGAAATTATTTCCTTTTCACCATAGCCCTCTATGGGCTTCCAAATATCCCTTTGTCAATTCCACAAGAACAGCCTTAGCGAAAGGCTTCTTGAAGGGAAAGACGTAACTCTGTGAGATGAATTAACAGAACAGAGAGCAGTTTCTCAGAAAGCTTCTTTCCAGTGTTGAACGGAAGATATATCCTTTTTCACCATAGCCCTCTAAGGGCTTCCAAATATCCCTTTGCCAATTCCACAAGAACAGCCTTAGCGAAAGGCTTCTTGAAGGGAAAGATGTAACTCTGTGAGATGAATTAACAGAACACAGAGCAGTTTCTCAGAAAGCTTCTTTCCGGTTTTGAACGGAAGATATTTCCTTTTCACCATAGCCCTCTATGGGCTTCCAAATATCTCTTTGTCAATTCCACAAGAACAGCCTTAGCGAAAGGCTTCTTGAAGGGAAAGATGTATCTCTGTGAAATGAATTAACAGAACACAGAGCAGTTTCTCAGAAAGCTTCTTTCCGGTTTTAAACGGAATATTTTCCTAATTCACCATAGCCCTCTATGGGCTTCCAAATATCCCTTTGTCAATTCCACAAGAACAGCCTTAGCGAAAGGCTTCTTGAAGGGAAAGATGTAACTCTGTGAGATGAATTAACAGAACACAGAGCAGTTTCTCAGAAAGCTTCTTTCCGGTTTTGAACGGAAGATATTTCCTTTTTCACCATAGCCCTCTATGGGATTCCAAATATCCCTTTGCCAATTCCACAAGAACACCCTTAGTGAAAGGCTTCTTGAATGGAAAGATGTAACTCTGTGAGATGAATTAAGAGAACACAGAGAAGTTTCTCAGAAAGCTTCTTTCCAGTTTTGAACGGAAGATATTTCCTTTTTCACCATAGCCCTCTATGGGCTTCCAAATATCCCTTTGCCAATTCCACAAGAACAGCGTTAGCGAAAGGCTTCTTGAAGGGAAAGATGTAACTCTGTGAGTTGAATTAACAGAACACAGAGCAGTTTCTCAGAAAGCTTCTTTCCAGTGTTGAACGGAAGATATTTCCTTTTTCACCATAGCCCTCTATGGGCTTCCAAATATCCCTTTCCCAATTCCGCAAGAACAGCCTTAACGAAAGGCTTCTTGAAGGAAAAGATGTAACTCTGTGAGATGAGTTAACAGAACACAGAGCAGTATCTAAGAAAGCTTCTTTCCAGTGTTGAACGGAAGATATTTCCTTTTTCACCATAACCCTCTATGGGCTTCCAAATATCCCTTTGCCATTTCCACAAGAACAGCTTTAGCGAAAGGCTTCTTCAAGAGAAAGATGTAACTCTGTGAGATGAATTAACAGAACACAGAGCAGTTTCTCAGAAAGCTTCTTTCCAGTTTTGAACGGAAGATATTTCCTTTTTCACCATAGCCCTCTATGGGCTTCCAAATATCCCTTTGCCAATTCCACAAGAACAGCCTTCGCGAAAGGCTTCTTGAAGGGAAAGATGTAACTCTGTGAGATGAATTAACAGAACACAGAGCAGTTTCTCAGAAAGCTTCTTTCCGGTTTTGAACGGAAGATATTTCCTTTTTCACCATAGCCCTATATGGGCTTTCAAATATCCCTTTGCCAATTCCAAAAAACAGCCTTTGCGAAAGTCTTTTGAAGGGAAAGATGTAACTCTGTGAGATGAATTAACAGAACAAAGAGCAGTTTCTCAGAATGCTTATTTCCAGTATTGAACGGAAGACATTTCCTTTTTCACCATAGCCCTCTATGGGCTTCCAAATATCCCTTTGTAAATTCCACAAGAACAGCCTTAGCGAAAGGCTACTTGAAGGGAAATATGTAACTCTGTGAGATGAATTAACAGAACACAGAGCAGTTTCTCAGAAAGCTTCTTTCCGGTTTTGAACGGAAGATATTTACTTTTCACTGTAGCCCTCTATGGGCTTCCAAATATCCCTTTGCCAATTCCACAAGAACACCCTTTGCGAAAGGCTTCTTGAATGGAAAGATGTAACTCTGTGAGATGAATTAACAGAACACAGAGCAGTTTCTCAGGAAGCTTCTTTCCAGTTTTGAACGGAAGATATTTCCTTTTTCACCAAAGCCCTCTATGGGCTTCCAAATATCCCTCTGCCAATTCCCCAAGAACAGTCTTAACGAAAGGCTTCTTGAAAGGAAAGATGTAACTCTGTGAGATGAATTAACAGAACACAGAGCAGTTTCTCAGAAAGCTTCTTTCCGGTTTTGAACGGAAGATATTTCCTTTTCACCATAGCCCTCTATGGGCTTCCAAATATCCCTTTGTCAACTCCACAAGAACAGCCTTAGCGAAAGGCTTCTTGAAGGGAAAGATGTAACTCTGTGAGATGAATTAACAGAACAGAGAGCAGTTTCTCAGAAAGCTTCTTTCCAGTGTTGAACGGAAGATATATCCTTTTTCACCATAGCCCTCTAAGGGCTTCCAAATAATCCTTTGCCAATTCCACAAGAACAGCCTTAGCGAAAGGCTTCTTGAAGGGAAAGATGTAACTCTGTGAGATGAATTAACAGAACACAGAGCAGTTTCTCAGAAAGCTTCTTTCCGGTTTTGAACGGAAGATATTTCCTTTTTCACCATAGCCCTCTATGGGCTTTCAAATATCCCTTTGCCAATTCCAAAAAACAGCCTTTGCGAAAGTCTTCTTGAAGGGAAAGATGTAACTCTGTGAGATGAATTAACAGAACAAAGAGCAGTTTCTCAGAATGCTTATTTCCAGTTTTGAACGGAAGACATTTCCTTTTTCACCATAGCCCTCTATGGGCTTCCAAATATCCCTTTGTAAATTCCACAAGAACAGCCTTAGCGAAAGGCTACTTGAAGGGAAATATGTAACTCTGTGAGATGAATTAACAGAACACAGAGCAGTTTCTCAGAAAGCTTCTTTCCGGTTTTGAACGGAAGATATTTCCTTTTTCACCATAGCCCTCTATGGGCTTCCAAATATCCCTTTGTCAATTCCACAAGAACAGCTTTAGCGAAAGGCTTCTTGAAGGGAAAGATGTAACTCTGTGAGATGAATTAACAGAACACAGAGCAGTTTCTCAGAAAGCTTCTTTCCAGTTTTGAACGGAAGATATTTCCTTTTTCACCATAGCCCTCTAGGGCTTCCAAATATCACTTTGCCTATTCCACAAGAACAGCCATAGCGAAAGGCTTCTTGAAGGGAAAGATGTAACTCTGTGAGATGAATTAACAGAACACAGGGCAGTTTCTCAGAAAGCTTCTTTCCGGTTTTAAACGGAAGATTTTTCCTATTTCACCGTAGCCCTCTATGGGCTTCCAAATATCCCTTTGTCAATTCCACAAGAACAGCCTTACCGAAAGGCTTCTTGAAGAGAAAGATGTCACTCTGTGAGATGAATTAACAGAACACAGAGCAGCTTCTCAGAAAGCTTCTTTCCAGTTTTGAACGGAAGATATGTCCTTTTTCACCATAGCCCTCTATGGGCTTCCAAATATCCCTTTGCCAACTCCTCAAGAACAGCCTTAGCGAAAGGCTTCTTGAAGGCAAAGATGTAACTCTGTGAGATGAATTAACAGAACACAGAGCAGTTTCTCAGAAAGCTTCTTTCCAGTTTTGAACGTAAAATATTTCCTTTTTCACCATATCCCTCTATGGACTTCCTAATATCCCTTTGCCAATTCCACAAGAACAGCCTTAGCGAAAGGCTTCTTGGAGTGAAACATGTAACTCTGTGAGTTGAATTAACAGAACACAGAGCAGTTTCTCAGAAAGCTTCTTTCTGGTTTTGAACGGAAGATATTTCCTTTTTCACCATAGCCCTCTATGGGCTTCCAAATTTCACTTTCTCAATTCCTCAAGAACAGCTTTAGCGAAAGGCTTCTTGAAGGGAAAGATGTAACTCTGTGAGATGAATTAACAGAACACAGAGCAGTTTCTCAGAAAGCTTCTTTCCAGTTTTGAACGGAAGATATTTCCTTTTTCACCATAGCCCTCTATGGGCTTCCAAATATCCCTTTGTCTATTCCACAAGAACAGCCTTAGCGAAAGTCTTCTTGAAGGGAAAGATGTAACTCTGTGAGATGAATTAACAGAACACAGAGCAGTTTCTCAGAAACCTTCTTTCCAGTTTTGAACGGAAGATATTTCCTTTTCACCATAGCCCTCTATGGGCTTCCAAATATCCCTTTGCCAATTTCACAAGAACAGCCTTAGCCAAACGCTTCTTGAAGGGAAAGATGTAACTCTGTGAGATGAATTAACAGAACACAGAGCAGTTTCTCAGAAAGCTTCTTTCCAGTTTTGAACGGAAGATATTTCCTTTTTCACCATAGCCCTCTATGGGCTTCCAAATATCCCTTTGTCTATTCCACAAGAACAGCCTTAGCGAAAGTCTTCTTGAAGGGAAAGATGTAACTCTGTGAGATGAATTAACAGAACACAGAGCAGTTTCATAGAAACCTTCTTTCCAGTTTTGAACGGAAGATATTTCCTTTCCACCATAGCCCTCTATGGGCTTCCAAATATCCCTTTGCCAATTTCACAAGAACAGCCTTAGCCAAACGCTTCTTGAAGGGAAAGATGTAACTCTGTGAGATGAATTAACAGAACACAGAGCAGTTTCTCAGAAAGCTTCTTTCCGGTTTTGAACGGAAGATATTTCCTTTTTCACCATAGCCCTCTATGGGCTTCCAAATATCCCTTTGCCAATTCCACAAGAAGAGCCTTAGCGAAAGGCTTCTTGAAGGGAAAGATGTAACTCTGTGAGATGAATTAACAGAACACAGAGCAGTTTCTCAGAAAGCTTCTTTCCGGTTTTAAACGGAAGATTTTTCCTATTTCACCGTAGCCCTCTATGGTCTTCAAAATATCCGTTTGTCAATTCCACAAGAACAGCCTTACCGAAAGGCTTCTTGAAGAGAAAAATGTAACTCTGTGAGATGAATTAACAGAACACAGAGCAGTTTCTCAGAAAGCTTCTTTCCAGTTTTGAACGGAAGATATGTCCTTTTTCAGCGTAGCCCTCTATGGGCTTCCAAATATCCCTTTGCCAACTCCACAAGAACAGCCTTAGCGAAAGGCTTCTTGAAGGGAAAGATGTAACTCTGTGAGATGAATTAACAGAACACAGAGAAGTTTCTCAGAAAGCTTCTTTCCAGTTTTGAACGGAAAATATTTCCATTTTCACCATAGCCCTCTTACGGCTTCCAAATATCCCTTTGCCAATTCCACAAGAACAACCTTAGCGAAAGGTTTCTTGAAGGGAAAGATGTAACTCTGTGAGATGAATTAACAGAACACAGAGCAGTTTCTCAGAAAGCTTCTTTCTGGTTTTGAACGGAAGATATTTCCTTTTTCACCATAGCCCTCTATGGGTTTCCAAATATCCCTCTGACATTTCCACAAGAACAGCCTTAGCGAAAGGCTTCTTGATGGGAATGATGTAACTCTGTGAGACGAATTAACAGAACACAGAGCAGTTTCTCAGAAAGCTTCTTTCCGGTTTTCAACGGAAGATATTTCCTTTTTCAGCCTAGCCCCCTATGCGCTTCCAAATATCCCTTTGCCAATTCCACAAGGAAAGCGATAGCGAAAGGCTTCTTGAAGGGAAAGATGTAACTCTGTGAGATGAATTAACAGAACACAGAGCAGTTTCTAGGAAAGCTTCTTTCCGGTTTTAAACGGAAGATTTTTCCTATTTCACCGTAGCCCTCTATGGTCTTCCAAATATCCGTTTGTCAATTCCACAAGAACAGCCTTACCGAAAGGCTTCTTGAAGAGAAAAATGTAACTCTGTGAGATGAATTAACAGAACACAGAGCAGTTTCTCAGAAAGTTTCTTTCCAGTTTTGAACGGAAGATATGTCCTTTTTCAGCGTAGCCCTCTATGGGCTTCCAAATATCCCTTTGCCAACTCCACAAGAACAGCCTTAGCGAAAGGCTTCTTGAAGGGAAAGATGTAACTCTGTGAGATGAATTAACAGAACACAGAGAAGTTTCTCAGAAAGCTTCTTTCCAGTTTTGAACGGAAAATATTTCCATTTTCACCATAGCCCTCTTACGGCTTCCAAATATCCCTTTGCCAATTCCACAAGAACAACCTTAGCGAAAGGTTTCTTGAAGGGAAAGATGTAACTCTGTGAGATGAATTAACAGAACACAGAGCAGTTTCTCAGAAAGCTTCTTTCTGGTTTTGAACGGAAGATATTTCCTTTTTCACCATAGCCCTCTATGGGTTTCCAAATATCCCTCTGACATTTCCACAAGAACAGCCTTAGCGAAAGGCTTCTTGATGGGAAAGATGTAACTCTGTGAGACGAATTAACAGAACACAGAGCAGTTTCTCAGAAAGCTTCTTTCCGGTTTTCAACGGAAGATATTTCCTTTTTCAGCCTAGCCCCCTATGCGCTTCCAAATATCCCTTTGCCAATTCCACAAGGAAAGCGATAGCGAAAGGCTTCTTGAAGAGAAAGATGTAACTCTGTGAGATGAATTAACAGAACACAGAGCAGTTTCTAGGAAAGCTTCTTTCCGGTTTTGAACGGAAGATATGTCCTTTATCACCATATCCCTCTATGGACTTCCAAATATCCCTTTGCAAATTCCACAACAACAGCCTTAGCGAAAGACTTCTTGGAGGGAAAGATGCAACTCTGTGAGATGAATTAACAGAACACAGAGCAGTTTCTCATAAAGCTTCTTTCCAGTTTTGAACGGAAGATATTTCCTTTTTCACCATAGCCCTCTATGTGCTTCCAAATATCCCTTTGCCAATTCCACAAGAACAGCCTTAGCGAAAGACTTCTTGAAGGGAAAAATGTAACTCTGTGAGATGAATTAACAGAACACAGAGCAGTTTCTCAGAAAGCTTCTTTCCGGTTTTGAACGGAAGATATTTCCTTTTTCACCATAGCCCTCTATGGGCTTCCAAATATCCCTTTGCCAATTCCACAAGAACACCCTTAGCGAAAGGCTTCTTGAAGTGAAAGATGTAACTCTGTGAGATGAATTGACAGAACACAGAGCAGTTTCTCAGAAAGCTTCTTTCCAATTTTGAACGGAAGATATGTCCTTTTTCACCATAGCCCTCTATGGGCTTCCAAATATCCCTTTGCCAACTCCACAAGACCAGCCTTAGCGAAAGGCTTCTTGAAGGGAAAGATGTAACTCTGTGAGATGAATTAACAGAACACAGAGCAGTTTCTCAGAAAGCTTCTTTCCAGTTTTGAACGGAAGATATTTCCTTTTTCACCATAGCCCTGTATGGGCTTCCAAATATCCCTTTGCCAATTCCACAAGAACAACCTTAGCGAAACGTTTCTTGAAGTGAAACATGTAACTTTGTGAGATTAATTAACAAAACACAGAGCAGTGTCTCAGAAAGCTTCTTTCCAGTTTTGAACGGAAGATATTTCGTTTCTCACCATAGCCCTCTATGGCCTTCCAAATATCCCTTTGTCAATTCCACAAGAACAGCCTTAGCGAAAGGCTTCATGAAGGGAAAGATGTAACTCTGTGAGATGAATTAACAGAACACAGAGCAGTTTCTCAGAAAGCTTCTTTCCAGTTTTGAACGGAAGATATTTCCTTTTTCAGCCTAGCCCTCTATGGGCTTCCAAATATCCCTTTGTCAATTCCACAAGAACAGCCTTAGCGAAAGGCTACTTGAAGGGAAAGATGTAACTCCCTCAGATGAATTAACAGAACACAGAGCAGTTTCTCAGAAAGCTTCCTTCCGGTTTTGAACGGAAGATATGTCCTTATTCACCATATCGCTCTATGGACTTCCTAATATCCCTTTGCCAATTCCACAAGAACAGCCTTAGCGAAAGGCTTCTTGGAGTGAAAGATGTAACTCTGTGAGATGAATTAACAGAACACAGAGCAGTTTCTCAGAAAGCTTCTTTCCAGTTTTGAACGGAAGATATTTCCTTTTTCACCATAGCCCTCTATGGGCTTCCAAATATCCCTTTGTCAATTCCACAAGAACAGCTTTAGCGAAAGGCTTCTTGAAGGGAAAGATGTCACTCTGTGAGATGAATTAACAGAACACAGAGCAGTTTCTCAGAAAGCTTCTTTCCAGTTTTGAACGGAAGATATTTCCTTTTTCACCATAGCCCTCTAGGGCTTCCAAATATCACTTTGCCTATTCCACAAGAACAGCCTTAGCGAAAGGCTTCTTGAAGGGAAAGATGTAACTCTGTGAGATGAATTAACAGAACACAGAGCAGTTTCTCAGAAAGCTTCTTTCCGGTTTTAAACGGAAGATTTTTCCTATTTCACCGTAGCCCTCTATGGGCTTCCAAATATCCCTTTGTCAATTCCACAAGAACAGCCTTACCGAAAGGCTTCTTGAAGAGAAAGATGTCACTCTGTGAGATGAATTAACAGAACACAGAGCAGTTTCTCAGAAAGCTTCTTTCCAGTTTTGAACGGAAGATATGTCCTTTTTCACCATAGCCCTCTATGGGCTTCCAAATATCCCTTTGCCAACTCCCCAAGAACAGCCTTAGCGAAAGGCTTCTTGAAGGGAAAGATGTAACTCTGTGAGATGAATTAACAGAACACAGAGCAGTTTCTCAGAAAGCTTCTTTCTGGTTTTGAACGGAAGATATTTCCTTTTTCACCATAGCCCTCTATGGGCTTCCAAATTTCACTTTCTCAATTCCTCAAGAACAGCTTTAGCGAAAGGCTTCTTGAAGGGAAAGATGTAACTCTGTGAGATGAATTAACAGAACACAGAGCAGTTTCTCAGAAAGCTTCTTTCCAGTTTTGAACGGAAGATATGTCCTTTTTCACCATAGCCCTCTATGGGCTTCCAAATATCCCTTTGCCAACTTCAGAAGAACAGCCTAGTGAAAGGCTTCTTGAAGGGAAAGATGTAACTCTGTGAGATGAATTAACAGAACACAGAGCAGTTTCTCAGAAAGCTTCTTTCCAGTTTGGAACGGAAGATATTTCCTTTTTCACCATAGCCCTCTATGGGCTTCCAAATATCACTTTGCCAATTCCACAAGAACAATCTTAGCGAAAGGTTTCTGGAAGGGAAAGATATAACTCTGTGAGATGAATTAACAGAACACAGCGCAGTTTCTCAGAAAGCTTCTTTCCAGTTTTGAAGGGAAGATATTTCCTTTTTCACCATAACCCTCTATGGGCTTCCAAATATCCCTTGCCAATTCCACAAGAACAGCCTTAGCGAAAGGCTTCTTGAAGGGAAAGATGTAACTCTGTGAGATGAATTAACAGAACACAGAGCAGTTTCTCAGAAAGCTTCTTTCCAGTTTTGAACGGAAGATATTTCCTTTTTCACCATAGCCCTCTATGGGATTCCAAATATCCCTTTGCCAATTCCACAAGAACAGCCTTAGCGAAAGGCTTCTTGAAGGGAAAGATGTAACTCTGTGATGTGAATTAACAGAACACAGAGCAGTTTCTCAGAAAGCTTCTTTCCAGTTTTGAACGGAAGATATTTCCTTTTTCACCATAGCCCTCTAAGGGCGTCCAAATATCCCTTTGCCAATTAAACAAGAACAGCCTTAGCGAAAGGCTTCTTGAAGGGAAAGATGTAACTCTGTGAGATGAATTAACAGAACACAGAGCAGTTTCTCAGAAAGCTTCTTTCCAGTTTTGAACGGAAGATATTTCCTTTTTCACCATAGCCCTCTATGTGCTTCTAAATATCCCTTTTCCAATTCCACAAGAACAGCCTTAGCGAAAGGCTTCTTGAAGCGAAAAATGTAACTCTGTGAGATGAAATAACAGAACACAGAGCAGTTTCTCAGAAAGCTTCTTTCCAGTGTTGAACGGAAGATATTTCCTTTTTCACCATAGCCCTCTATGGGCTTCCAAATATCCCTTTGCCAATTCCACAAGAACAGCCTTAGCGAAAGGCTTCTAGAAGGGAAAGATGTAACTCTGTGAGATGAATTAACAGAACACAGAGCAGTTTCTCAGAAAGCTTCTTTCCAGTTTTGAACGGAAGATATTTCCTTTTTCACCATAGCCCTCTATTGGCTTCCAAATATCTCTTTGCCAATTGCACAAGAACACCCTTATCGAAAGGCTTCTTGAAGGGAAACATGTAACTCTGTGAGATGAATTAACAGAACAAGGAGCAGTTTCTCAGAAAGTTTCTTTCCAGTTTTGAACGGAAGATATTTCCTTTTTCACCATAGCCCTCTATGGGCTTCCAAATATCCCTTTGCCAATTCCGCAAGAACAGCCTTAGCGAAAGGCTTCTTGAAGGGAAAGATGTAACTCTGTGAGATGAATTAACAGAACACAGAGCAGTTTCTCGGAAAGGTTCTTTCCAGTTTTGAACGGAAGATATTTCCTTTTTCACCATAGCCCTCTATGGGCTTCCAAATATCCGTTTGCCAATTCCACAAGAACAGCCTTAGCGAAAGACTTCTTGAAGGGAAAGATGTAACTCTGTAAGATGAATTCAGACAACACAGAGCAGTTTCTCAGAAAGCTTCTTTCCAGTGTTGAACGGAAGATATTTCCTTTTTCACCATAGCCCTCTATGGGCTTCCAAATATCCCTTTGCCAATTCCACAAGAACAGCCTTAGCGAAAGGCTTCATGAAGGGAAAGATGTAACTCTGTGAGATGAATTAACAGAACACAGAGCAGTTTCTCAGAAAGCTTCTTTCCAGTTTTGAACGGAAGATATTTCCTTTTTCACCATAGCCCTCTATTGGCTTCCAAATATCTCTTTGCCAATTGCACAAGAACACCCTTAGCGAAAGGCTCCTTGAAGGGAAACATGTAACTCTGTGAGATGAATTAACAGAACAAGGAGCAGTTTCTCAGAAAGCTTCTTTCCAGTTTTGAACGGAAGATATTTCCTTTTTCACCATAGCCCTCTATGGGCTTCCAAATATCCCTTTGCCAATTCCGCAAGAACAGCCTTAGCGAAAGGCTTCTTGAAGGGAAAGATGTAACTCTGTGAGATGAATTAACAGAACACAGAGCAGTTTCTCGGAAAGCTTCTTTCCAGTTTTGAACGGAAGATATTTCCTTTTTCACCATAGCCCTCTATGGGCTTCCAAATATCCCTTTGCCAATTCCACAAGAACAGCCTTAGCGAAAGGCTTCTAGAAGGGAAAGATGTAACTCTGTGAGATGAATTTACAGAACACAGAGCAGTTTCTCAGAAAG